>NC_140581.1:991873076-992400890 GCF_964204655.1 Triturus cristatus
TGCAGAGGGACTCCCCGTCCCAGGGCAGTAGTCGCCAGTGTGGCCCGAGTGGAATGTGCCTTCAGCCCCACAGGAGGTGTCTTTATAGCTAAGGAATAACAGGCCTTGATGCACAAAATGACCCACCGAGAGATGGTTTGCTTGTGCACCGCCCGCCCCTTCTTAGCGCCCACGTAGCCAACAAAGAGTTGGTCGTCCACCCGGAACTGTTTTGTGCGGTCCAGATAGAAGAACAGCGCCCGTTTTGGGTCCAGACAGTGGAGCCTCTCTTCCTCTATCGAGGGATGCGGAGACGGAAAGAAGGTGGGCAGTGTAACAGATTGGCCGATGTGATAAGCAGTTACCACCTTAGGGAGAAAGGAAGGACGAGTCCTGAGAACAACCTTGTCCGGATAGACAGAAAGGAAAGGAGGCTTAGAAGAGAGAGCCTGGAGCTCACTCACCCCTCTAGCAGAGGTGATGGCAACCAAGAACGCAGTCTTAAGAGTCAGAAGACGATGGGGACAATTATGAAGTGGCTCAAAGGGAGCGCACATCAGATAGGTCAACACTATGTTCAATCCCACTGAGGCATTATGAAAGGGACAGGAGGAAACATGTGAGTAATGCCCTTAAAGAATGGAGAAACAACAGGGGATTTAAAAAGAGAAGGCTGATCAGGAAGCCGTCAAAAAGCAGAAATAGCCAAAAGGTATCCTTTGAGGGCGCCCAGAGCAGAGCCCTGCTGGGCCAGGGAAAGAAGAAAGAGGAGAACCTCAGAAAGAGGGGCCGAAAGGGGATCCACAGCCTTTGCTGTGCACCATGCCACAAATTTGTTCCACCTGCAGGCGTATACTGATTTTGTGGAGGGACGCCTGGCTGCCAGAATGACATTACAGACTTCAGGAGGCAAGTCAAATGGCATCAACTGTCGCCGCTCAATCTCCACGCATGGAGGTGGAGGCTGGACAGGTTCGGGTGGAGGACCGTTCCCTGCTGCTGAAACAGAAGGTCCACCTGAAGAGGCAGTCGAATCGGGGGATCGATCGATAGACTGAGTAGCTCGGGATACCAGTATCTTCGTGCCCAATCCGGAGCCACAAGGATGACTTGGGCCAGGTCGTGCCTGATCTTTTTCAGCACTCTGGGCAGAAGTGGTATAGGCGGAAAGGCGTACAACAGACCGCAACTCCACTCGCGACAAAAAGCGTCTCTGAGCGAGCGCCGCCTTGGAAATTCCAACGCGCAGAACTGATGACATTGCGCGTTCTCTTCAGTGGCGAATAGATCTAACCAAGGCTCTCCCCACTGCCGAAAGAGTCCTTGCGCCACTTTCAGATGCCATTCGTGATCCATCATGCACCGGCGGTTGAGTTCGTCCGCTCTGGCGTTCAGAGAGCCCGCCAGGTGTTGAACCACCAGGGTGATACCCTGATGTTCCACCCATGTCCAGAGGCGCAGAGCCTCCTGACAAAGGGTCCACGACTCACCTGCAGCTCCAATAGGTTGATATGGAGCCGGGACTCCGCCGGAGACCAGAGGCCTCTGATCTCTGCCTCTCCCATGTGGCCCCCCCATCCCAGGAGGGACGCATACGTCACCACTACGTGCTACGGTTGGGGTAGGGAGAGGGATCTGCCACTGACCCAATCGCAGTCCGTGAGCCACCACTGCAACTGTCTTGCAGTGCCCTCTGAGATCAAGACATGGTCGGACAGGTTGCCCCGATGCTGGGCCCACTGAAACTTCAGGTCCCACTGCAGAGCCCGCATCTGCAACCTGGTGTGATGTACCAGCAGGAGGCCATCAGACCCAGGAGCCACAGCACCAACCTGACCGAAACCCAGGATAAAGGCCGAAAGATCGGAATCAGAGCCTGAATATCCCGAACCCGCTGTTCCGGAGGATAGACCCGGAACTGCGCCGAGTCCAGAACCGCTCCGATGAAAAGGAGCTTCTGGGAGGGACTCAGATGCTACTTCGGCACATGGATGGAAAACCCCAGCAAATGCAGGAGGTCGGCCGTAGTCTGGAGGTGGGAGACGACTGCCTGGGGTGAGCCCGCCTTCAACAACCAGTCGTCGAGATTAGGGAAGACTGGAACCCCTAATCTGCGCAGATGAGCTGCGACCACCGCCATCACTTTCGTGAACACCCGAGGGGCACTGGTGAGGCCGAAGGGGAGCATGGTAAACTGAAAGTGCACGTGGCCTACCGTGAACTGCAGGTAACGCCAGTGGGCAAGCAGGACGGGGATGTGGAAATAAGGGTCCTGCAAGTCCAATGCTACCATCCAGTCTCCAGGGTCTAGGGCAGCCAGAACCTGAGCTAAGGTGAGCATCTTGAACTTCTCCTTCTGGAGGAAGGCCTTGACGCTCCTGAGGTCCAAGATAGGGCGTAGGCCCCCTTTGCCCTTCTTGGGAACCAGAAAGTAGTGGGAGTAACATGCCCGACCTACTTCTGGGCCAGGAACGCACTCGATGGCCCCCTTGGCCAACAGGGCCGTAACTTCCACCTGCAGAAGTTGCAAGTGATCCCCTGACATGTGGTGGCACTGCGGTGGCATGGCTGGATGGGTCACCTCGAAGGGGAGGGAGTAGCTCCTTCGGACGATTTGTAGCACCCACCTGTTCGATGTGATGGTACGCCAGTGGAGCAGGTGATGGCCAACTCTGCCTCCCACTGGCGTGGAATGGGCCTGAAAGCTCGGACTAGGAGGGCTTTGAGGTGGATGCTGCTGGGGCAGATGTGGGCAGACCGGCTCTCTGCCCCCCTGCTCCACCTCGGCGGAATCCACATCCGCGACCGCGTTGAGGCTGGTTCTGCGGCCTGTGGCTAGACGGACGTGAGGGGGCGCCCCTTCCTTGGCCAAGAAAGGGGCGAAAAGCGGATGTTTGCGGGCGCGGGGCCGAGAGGCCCAAGGACTTGGTCGTAGCCCTGGAGTCCTTAAAGCGCTCCAGCGCACTATCCACTTTGTCGCCAAAAAGGCGACGGCCATCGAAGGCCATGTCTATGAGGGTGCTCTGGACATCCCCGGAGAAATTCGTGGATCTCAGCCAGGCGTGGTGACGAATCGCCACCGTGGTCGCATTTGCCCTGCCTAGCGAGCCCGTTGTGTCCAGCCCACATCGGATTGAATACCGTGCTGCATCCCGTTCCTCGGCA
Organism: Triturus cristatus; assembly: GCF_964204655.1. NCBI lineage: Eukaryota > Metazoa > Chordata > Amphibia > Caudata > Salamandridae > Triturus > Triturus cristatus. The sequence goes on from NC_140581.1 coordinate 991,876,221, forward strand.
AGAGCCTGGGCAAGCCGTGTCCGGGCCTCCTCCGGACATTGGGGCAGCACGTCCGCCATCGTATCCCACAATGAGTGGGTGTAACGGCCCAAAAGGCTCCGGTCCACAGGAGGGACTGTGGAGGGCTTGGACCAGGTGCCCATCAGAACATCCGTCAGTGCTTCATTGAACTGCAGCAGAGGCTCCGAGGAGCTTACTGGCGGTTGAAGCACTTCAGTGAGGAGATTAGTCCTCACGGCCACAGCAGGGAGCTCCAGTCCGAGGGCTTCGGCCGCCTTGCGCAGCACCACAGAACAGGTAGCACCCTCCTCCGTAGCCACGGAGGAAGTAGAGATGAAGCCAGTGTCAGGGGAGGTGTCAAGAGCACTGGCATCCCCCAACTCTTCTGCCCAGTCCTGACATAACTGGCACTGCTGTGCCAGAGGGTCCTCAGACCCCTCCCAGTCGTACCCGTCATCCGACTCCTGGTAGACAGGTGGAATGTTCGGAGCCAGGCAGAAGATGAACCTGTAATACATCGGCGCCGTGTCCGGCGCCGCTCCGATGCCAGGCCCGGACCGGGACTAAACCTGGGGACGACTGTGAGAAGTTGGCCTGATGTATGATGTCACTAGTTCTAGTGTACACCTTATTTCAGTCCAAATACCCTTATGGTGATTGGTTGTAAAGTCAACCTTATAGACCAGCTATCCTAGTGGTAGCATGGACAAGAGTAGTCTTAGGCTAAACTCTGAATGGCATGTGAAGCCAGCTGTGATACCATATATAATCCCTTGAATACCAAATGAAAGGACACCACAACAGATATATATATAAAATAAAGTGTATTTATTCTAGACAACCCTCAGCACTCTTTATGAGATTAGAGGTAAGTACAACACAGTCTTATTTATGCATACATTAAGTCACACAGGTAAGTAATACAGTTAGGCCCTAGGGGCCACGCAAACCATATACTAAGTAAGTGGTATAAGGACCACTGTCACGGAAATAGGATAGGCCTAGGCCTAGGGAATCGCTGGGGCTACACTATACTACCAAAGGTTAGGAAGTGGGAGGCCCACGGGATTCAGGTGCAGAGTGGAAACACTCACGCGTAATGCGTATAATCGTTAGAAATAGTACAGTTTTGAATTAGATAGATTTAGGACACTTCCGGAATAGCTAGGAAGTCGAGACTGGAAAACTAGACACTAGGATAGTCACTATCCTGATGAGCACCGGAGTACCCAAGTTACCTAGCCCACAGGCTGCGGGTGCATAGGGATGAAGTTGCGTCGGGTTTCGTCGTCGACTCCTATGGATGCCTGAAGAAAGATGCTGACAGGCAGTCAGTGAAGAGTGTCCGGTGGATCCCAAGGCTGGGATCAGGAAGAAAGGATACCTGCAAGCAGAAGGGACAGAGTCAAGGTCACTAGCCAGTGACCACGTGGAACCAGGAAGGAACCAGGCGATGTCGTGAAGATTGCAGGTGAAGTTGAAGCTTGTCGCTGCAGCCACGAGGACCAGGGAACGTCGAGGACGACCAGGAGGCGAGCTGTCCCACGAAGGCTCTTGCTGTCGGCGGCGTCGAAGTTGGACTAGGACTCACCAAGCCTTGGCAAGCGGAACCCACGAAGAACGGAGGACTTGCTTCTGGTGCAGACCAGGAAGGTCTGGGGTGCTTCTTCTTTGCAGAGAAGCGGGAGCCAGTCTGGAGGAGCCAAACCAGCGCTGAAGATTTCAGGGTGCGTCGTCTCAAAGGCCACTAGCCAGCGGGCAAGCAACCGGACAGACGCGGCAAGCAGGAAAATGCAGAAGGGCCCCACGCAGGACTCGTGGAGTGTGGGGGGCTGATCTTCGGTGCAGGTGGTGCTTGGGGTTGGGGCTTCTCAATCCCCGGTGCACAACTTCGAGGGTGCCTCAGAAGCTGCGCTTGAAGATACTAGCCACTTTTCCCAGGTAGCCGGTCCCACGTCTCTCGTCGCCTCCACGGATCTCAGCTCGGCTGTGGATCAGGGTCGGAGAAGTCTGGAAGTCAAGGCTCTGGTCGGGCTCTGCAGTCGGTCCCTCGTAGAACTTTAGCAAAGCAAAGGGTAGTCTCTTGATGGTGCCTGTTTGCACAGGGTAGCCACTCCTTGGCCACAAGGGAGATTCTTCAGTCTTCTTCTTTCGTCGAATGTCGATGGTCCAGAGTTTCTGTTCAAGTTGCAGGTTCAGGATAATCCAAAGTCTTGAGGCCCAACTCCCACTCTTATACTAATCTGGGGGGCTGGGATACCTGCTAGGTCACGCCTTATGGGTGGGACCTGGGAGGGGGGTGGTTACACCCCCTTCCCTTTGTCCAGTTTCGCGCCAGGACTGGGGCTGGAGTGCCCCAGCACCGGTTTGAACTGGACTAGGCACGGGACACCTTGTGTGCCCCAGGCCTGTCTCATTCTATTCATCCCTCCCTGCCCCAATACACTAAGGCCTGTCTGGGGTGGTGCTAGCACCTCCCAAGGCAGGAAACCTATTGTCCAAGCCTCCCTTGCCGGGATCACTCCCAGCAGCAGGAGGTCAGACTCGTGTCTGTGGCAGCAGCATCCATTTTGTGATGCTGGGGCTCTGGTTAACTTTAACCGGGTAAGTAGGTTACAACAGGTCTTCTCCCTCTAGAAGGGAGGGATAATATCCTCATCCCCAGAAATGGGATGGGGGTATTATTCCAAAGGGTTAGACACCTTACACGACATGTTTTGATAAAGCCAAACCATAGTTACCATAACCGTTTAAGATTATAAGGCACTTTAAGAGTATATGGTAGGCTATATCATAGAACAGCTATAAGTACATGGTTCCGAAAGCTGCAGACAGGCTCAGCTCATGCTAGAGCACCATCTCACATGTTACCAAGCACTCTGCCTCCAGGATTGTTAAGGCCTGCCATAGGAGTGACTGATAGGTACACATGTGTCTATATATAATGGTAGGTATAGGAATTGAATATGCTACTTACCAGTATGCATCTGTTCTTGGCATGTAGGGCTGCTGACATTCATATTCGTGCATAGATCGCCGCCTAGTGTTGGGTCCGGATGTTTGCACGTTGTTGTCCTGAAAGAGTCTTCGAAGTATCCTGAGATAGGTGACTCCTCCCCTGGACCACAGTGCGCATGGGCATCCTCTCCATCCTCAGATTGTTTTTCGCCATTGTGGCAGTGATGGAGTAGATACAGTAAGTGATGACCATGCTATACAGTAATTCTGAGAGCTGCAGCTGCTACAGGCGCCGGGGAGGAGGGTGGGCGATATGAATGTCAGCAGCCCTACATGCCAACAACAGATGCATACTGGTAAGTAGCATATTCAGTTCGAGGCATGTGGGCTGCTGAATTCATATCTGTGCATAGAATACATAGCAGTACCTCCCATTAGCGGCGGCCACCAGTGCCAGCTGCAGCGGTCTGAAAAAGAGTTTTGAGAACAGCCTGTCCTACAGCTGCCTGCTGTTTTGAGTGTACATCTACACAATAGTGTTTGGTAAATGTATGTATAGTGGACCATGTGGCTGCTCTACATATATCATGTAAAGGAATGTTTCCCAGGAAAGCCATGGAGGCCCCTAACTTACGTGTTGAGTGGGCTCGTGGGGGAATCGTTAATGTGCGTTTAGCCTTTTGATAGCAAATTTGAATACATTTAACGATCCATCTGGCTATACCTGCTTTGGAAATGGCGTTGCCCTTGTGTTGTGGAGAAAAGGCAACGAAAAGTTGTTTTGTCTTCCTAAAGGCTTTAGTTCTGTCTATGTAGTACATGAGGGCTCTTTTTACATCTAGTGTATGGAGCATTCTCTCTGCTACATTTTGTGGATTTTGAAAGAAAACGGGCAGTTCAATTGTTTGATTTATGTGGAACTGCGATATTACTTTAGGCATGAATTTTGGGTTGATACGTAGTACGACCCTGTTTGCGTGAACCTGTATGAATGGCTCTTGAATGGTTAGTGCCTGGAGTTCACTAACTCTTCTTAACGAAGTGATTGCCACTAGGAAAGCTACTTTCCAGGTGAGGAATTGAATCTCACATGAGTGGAGAGGTTCGAAGGGTGGGCCCATCAGTCGGGTGAGGACCAAGTTGAGGTTCCACACTGGCGCTGGTGGGTGTCTTGGGGGAATTACTCGTTTAAGTCCCTCCAAGAAGGCTTTGATGGCAGGCACTCTGAATAAAGAGAGGTGCTGCCTGTTTTGGAGATAGGCTGCTATTGCGGTTAAATGGATACGTATTGAGGTGTACGCCAGATTGCATCGGTATAGGTGTAAGAGGTAACAGATTATGTTTTGAATGGATGCGTCTAGCGGGTTAATGTCATTGTTATTACAATAAATGGCAAACCTCTTCCATTTGGCTGCATAGCAAGCTCTGGTAGTGGGTCTCCTAGCTTCCTTAATGATCTCCATACAGTCAGGTGGCAGGTTTAGGTAGCCAAACTCTAAGACTTCAGGAGCCAGATCGCCAGGTTCAGCTGTTGCGGATCTGGGTGCTGAATTTCTCCATGGTTCTGCATCAAATGCGCGGGTTTGATCCGCAGCCTTTGGTGCGGCACCACGGAAAGTTCCAGAAAGGTGGTGTACCATGGTTGGCATGCCCATGTGGGAGCAACCAGGATGAGTGTCAGTGAGTGTTGCCGCAGTTTGCGGGCCACCAGCGGTATCAACGGCGCTGGGGGAAAAGCGTACGCAAATCTGCCGGACCAGTTCATCCATATCGCATTGCCCTGCGACTGTGGATGCGGGAACCTGGCGGCAAAGCTTTGGCATTTTGCGTTTTAGCTTGTCGCGAATAGGTCTATCTCTGGATGACCCCACTGTTGGAAGTACGGTTGGAGTACTGACGAGTGTAGCTCCCACTCGTGCATCTGGTGGCTGTGTCTGCTGAGCAGATCCGCCATCTGGTTGTCCTTGCCGGGGAGGTGTTCCGCCATGAGGAATATGTTCCTCTGAATGGCCCACTTCCACATGCTCTGAGCCAGATGAGACAACTGTGGAGAGTGCGTTCCTCCCTGCTTCTGTATGTAGTACATGGCAGTCATGTTGTCCGTCCGGATCAACACGACTTTGTTGCACAAGTGTACCTTGAAGGCTTTCATTGCCAGGAAGATTGCCATCAGTTCGAGAAGGTTGATGTGCATCTTCTTTTGTTGTGTTGTCCATAGTCCCTGCACTGTGTAATTGAGTACATGAGCTCCCCATCCCTGGAGAGACGCATCCGCTGTCAGTATTATTTGTGGAACAGGCTCTTGGAACGGTCGGCCCTTGCAAAGGTTTTGTGGATTCCACCAATGCAGAGAGTTGTATGCCCGACCGCTCACCAACACTAGGTCTTTTAGTTGCCCTTGAGCCTGATTCCATTGACGTGCCAAGCACTCCTGAAGCGGACGCATATGTAGTCTCGCGTGCGGGACTATGAAAATGCAGGAGGCCATCATGCCTATCAACTGCATGAACACTCGCGCAGGAAGGGAGTGTTGGGGTTTGAACTTTGAGATCAGCATTTGCATGCTGTTGATTCTCACTAGATTTGGCTGAGCTGTGGCTGCCAGAGTGTCTATGGTCGCACCTAGGTACTGTTGTATGTGTGCGGGTTGGAGATGTGATTTCGGGTAATTTAGTGAGAATCCCAGACTGTGAAGGAGGTGAATGGTGCGTGACATGTGGCTGGCACACTGCTGGGCTGACTTTGCCTGAACAAGCCAGTCGTCCAGGTAAGGGTAAACGTGTATGTGTTGCCTCCGTAGGTGTGCGGCTACAGTAGCTAGGCACTTTGTGAAAACTCTGGGTGCTGTTGTCACGCCGAAGGGGAGGACTTTGAATTGGTAGTGCTGCCCCTGAATAGTGAACCTGAGATATTTTCTGTGTGACGGGTGTATGGGTATGTGGAAGTACGCATCTTTGAGGTCTAGTATGGCTAGGAAGTCTCCCTGTCTGAGCAGCGGGAGAACCTGCTGTAGGGTGAGCATGTGGAAATGCTCTGAGAGAATGTAGTGGTTGAGGGGTTTCAGGTCTAGTATAGGTCTGAGTGACCCGTCCTTTTTTGGTATTAAGAAGTACAGAGAGTACACCCCTGTCCCCTGCTGGTGGACGGGCACGACCTCTATTGCGCCTTTTTGCAGCATACTTAGCACTTCCTGCTGTAATAACGCTAAGTGCTCTGAGGACATAGGACGGTGCTTTGGCGGTATTGTGGGTGGAGTGGAGGTTAGTTCGAGGCAGTAACCGTGTTGGATAACATCTTTGACCCACCTGTCCGTGGTGATGGTAGTCCACATGGACAGGAACCGTTGGAGTCTTCCCCCGACAGGTGTTATGTGGTCGGGGGGAAGGGAGAGGGCGTCACTGTTTGTTTTTGGGGGAGGACCTGGTATTGCCGTAACCGCGTCCTCTGCCCTTTGTGCTGGAGCCACGATATCCACCTCGGGTGTTTTTATCATAGGTACTTTGTGTGCCCCCTTTATTGTAGGTTTGCTGTGACCCCTGTCCTCTACCTGCTCCTCTATTTCCGGGGCGACGAAAGGAGCCACTACGAAATGTCTGCGTTTGCAGAGCCCCCATTGACTTTGCAGTGTCTGTGTCTTTTTTTTATCTTTTCTAGGGTGGTGTCAACCTCTGGTCCGAATAAGGAGTCGGGGTTGACGGGCTGATTGAGGATGTTATTTTGAACCTCAGGTTTGAACCCGGAGATTCGTAACCAGGCGTGTCGTCTTAGCATGACGCTGGTGTTTATTGCTCTCACAGCTGTGTCGGCGGCATCCAGTGCACACTTAATGGATGCGTTTGTGAGAAGTTGTCCCTCCCTGATGAGGAGCTCCGCTGCCTCTTTGTACTCGTCTGGGAGATGTTGGAGTAGGGTCTCTAAGGTGTCATAGTGTGAGCGATCGTAGCGAGCTAGGAGCGCCTGTGTATTGGCAATGCGCCATATGTTTGCCGCCTGGGCTGCAATCCTTTTGCCGGAGGTCTCTAGCACCTTGGACTCTTTGTCCGGGGGAGGAGCATCACCAGTTGTCTGCGAGTGTGCCCGTTTGCGAGCATTAGCAACTACGATGGAGTCCAGAGGTAACTGGCCTCTAATGTACGTAGGGTCCCCAGGTGCGGGCTTGTATTTTTTCTCGATCCTGGGGTTTATTACTCGTGCCCTGGTGGTTTCTTTGAAAATGTCCTTTGCTGGCTTGAGGACACCTTTCAACATGGGCAGAGTCTTTACAGTCCTCTCTGAGGATGCGAAGGTGTCCACCAAGAAATCGTCCTCGATTGTGTCTAAGTGGAGTTGCACTCCATGATTGGCTGCGGCACGTTCAATGAGGGCGTTGAATGCAGCAGTGTCCTCTGTGGGAGACGTTTTTGCGCCATAGAGCTGTGTGTCCTGTGTATCCAGAGCGGCACCTGGGTCTACAGGGTCATCCCAAACTTGATCAGGGTCCTGCTGGCCTTCAGGGTCTATATCCCTGGGGTAGGTGGTGTCGTCACCCATATAGTCCTCCACTGCGTCCGTGTTGGAGTGGGTCGGGGAGAAGGACTGTGGTTCTGGGTAAGAGGTGTGGAGGCGTTCATAAAGAACCGGTTCCGATTCCGCCGGCAGTTTCTGCTTTAGCGGGATCCTGTAAGAGTCCAAAGCCTGCTCGGAAGTGATCTTCCGCTTTCGGAGCATGAGTCTGCCGGTGTCGGCATCGATGAAGTGGGACGGTGATGTCCCAGTAGGAGAGCGTTCAATAGATGGGGACCTTGTCTGGGTGACACGTGTTCTGATGTGGAACAGTTTCGGCGCCGTGGATGGAGGCAAACCAAAGGTGATGTTGGTCGGTGCCGAAGGTGCCTTTTGAGCCTTTTTTGGCTCGGAGCCCGACGTGGCCTGGAGGGCTGCCTTTTCTCTGATGCGTTGCAAGGACGCTGCAACTTGTCGCACCTGGAACGCCGACGGTTCTTTGGCGCCGAGTGGTTCTGTAGAGGTAGGTGTGGACTTCTTCGGAGCCACAGGGTCATCGAGCCGAGGAGAGGTAGTAGCCGTCGACGGCGTCGATGATTGGACCGTAGTCGCTGCTTTCGAGGTGGATTGCGATGCAGCGGCCATTTTAACCTTGGTGGTCGGTGCCGATTGTTTCGGTGCCGGGGGCCGAGGCGCTTTGGCGGTACCGATGGCCGTTCTCTTTGGGTCGGCGCCGACATCGGCAGCAGCGAGTTCGGCACCGAAGTCCCTTTTGGTGCGGTCGGAGCCGACGGTTTTGGCTGGCGTCGAAGGTGTGTGGTGGTCCTCGAGCCGACCAGTGTTATTTTCACTTCTGGTTTCTGTGGAACCGGTGCAACGATTGGTTTCAGTTTCGTGGAAGGGAAACCAGTCTTTTTGGGTAATAATGGCTCTTGCTGGATGTCCGAGGCCAGGCCAGAGGGCGGGGCCGGAGGACTGCGGGATTGATCTTGGGTAAGGCCCGTAGGCGATCCCTCGACCGGAGCCGTAGACTGACGCTCTGGGATATCCTCCATTTGGACGGGTAGGCCCTGTTCGTCACCAGAGCTACCTTCTTCGGCCCCTAAGGCCTCATCGTAGTCTCCTACCTCATCGTCGGCTTCTTCCCTGTGAAAAAGCTCTTCATCCACGTCTTCCGACCTGGAACCGTGTTCGGAAGCGGGGCTGGAGGGTATGTTTTCCACGCTTTCAACATCTTCGTCCTCGGTGCTGAAGATGTTGGTCGGGGCCGGTGCCGCCTGCTGCGCTTCAAGTCTCGCGGCTCGTCGATTCCGGAGAGTCTTCTTGGATCTGAATCGGGCACAGGCCATACATTTCGACTCGTCGTGATCCGGTGAGAGGCATTTGTTGCACACCGGGTGGACGTCGATATGGGGATATTTGGTGTGGCAAACAGGACACCGCTTGAATGGGGTCCTCGATACCATCGTCGATGTCGGGTCGATGGTCGGATATAATGGATCCGAAAAAGTTGTTAAAGTCGCTAAACTAGCTAGTAAACTGTCGATACCGATCGGGAACAGTACCGACGAAACGAAAGGCCTTTTGGCCTGAAAACTAAATTTTCCTAACTTGAGTTAAGTTAAGCACATCCGAACCCAATGGCGGAAAAAAACAATCTGAGGATGGAGAGGATGCCCAAGCGCACTGTGGTCCAGGGGAGGAGTCACCTATCTCAGGATACTTCGAAGACTCTTCCAGGACAACAACGTGCAAACATCCGGACCCAACACTCGGCGGCAATCTATGCACAGATATGAATTCAGCAGCCCACATGCCTCGAACACTACACCTAAGCAAGGGGTGATTACACGACCTTGCCCCAGCTGAGTGATCAGCCAGTTGTGTCATAATGGAAGGCCAGGCCAGGGGTGGCATAATACATGCTGCAGCCCCTGGTAGGCCTAGGGTACACCTATGCCCTGGGTACCTAAGGTACACTGCACAGGGGCCAATAAGGTGATCCTATCCAATTGGGTTATGCACCTAAAGTACATAGTATTAATTTAGAGAGAGAACAGCAGGGCTGTGGGTCTGGTTAGCAGGCCCACAGCCACATCTAAGTCGAAAACCAGTAAAGCAAAAGCAAAAAGTGGGGGTGAACATAGAAAGCAGACCCTACTCTCCTACAACAGGCGTCGCACGGTTTGAATCCAGGCATCCCTACCGGCACCAGAGTCGAGGTCGACTGGAAATGGAACCAAAAGAGTTCAAAATGTTTAGTCAAAAAGTGACTAAAAGGGTATGGTCTTCCCGGATCAGCGCTTACTGGCGCAGAAAAAAGAAGAACTGACTTCAGCGGGCAAGGGCGGCGTCTAAGTACTCCGACGACGTCACCCCGGCGATCACGACGCCGACGAAGGACACGGAGCCGCAGATGCCGCCTAGCGACGCGCAAGGGTATTACTGACAAAAAATCTTTCCGGATCCAGCCTGACGCCTGGGGATATTCTAAGGTGAGGAATCTAACTAACGTGTTTCTTTCAGATTTACATTTCAATTTAAAAAAGAGAAAATGTGATGAAAGAAATGTCCTGCCCATAGCTTATTCTTTCTAAGCACTGACCTTCAAGTCACTGGTGCCAAACCGATTTTTTTTCATGTTGGGTATCAAAAAGATTCAGCAAGGGAAGAAACGGTACCTCGTTGCTCATTAAGGGATTAGGCACCAAAGTGGAAAATGCCCTTTAGGGGAGTACATTAAAAGAACTGCAGTAATAAAGCGTGGTTTGCAACTCCTCATTTACAACACTATTTGACGAAATATCAAAACATCTTGCATCTTGCAATTTGTGCTCACAATGGTCAGGATTGCATGGGTTGGCTGTGGAAGCATATGAAAAGGGAAACACCAATAACAGAGGAACTTTGGCTATTAGGCAAGTGATTTTTTTTTTAATACATTTTTATTGGCATTTATAAACATTACACACATAGGCACGGTTGGCAATGCAGTTGTTATATAGGCGTACAAAGCAGGAGCGCCCATTCGCGTCCCATGCGGACTCTCAGTCTCGTGGGCCTGCGGGCTGCGCGTCTCTACTCTGTGTTTGGCTTCAGGCAGGAGGCTATTAGGCAAGTGATGGCATTGAAACTTACTGAGGGATCCCAAGCCTTGACAACATTAAAGTGTAGAGATAGATGTTTAGCTAACTTCAGATAAGTGGAATGAAAAAGTGGGGGTTGTGTATTTATGATCTGCATACAGGAATAACAATGTGCTAACATACGCTGTTTTTTATGGATAAGGGCTTGGCTCCTTCCATGATACTGTGCAGTAAGACAATCTTGCTTTCTAATGAAATCTTTTCTGAGAAAAAGAACCTTCTGGAAAGTGAGATGGGAAAGGTGAAAGACAGTTTACTATATGTGAAGAGGAGGTCTGTGGATAACACCATGCCATAAAAGCTAATATTCTGAAAAGGAAAGAGGCAGCCAGGCCAATATGTTCTTCCAAATTAGTAGAAATTCTTCCTGAAATGGTCTTTCTTGTGTTATTTTCCTTCAGGGTTGTGACTAGACTGAAAAAGAATAGTTGATATAGGTGCAGAAAAGGTTGGAAATGTAGTATTTGTGTAAGAGTAAAACTAATAAGAGGGGAAGGAGGTGGTTGTAGCAATGGATTAACTTGAAGAAATACATTTGTGCACTGTAAGGACAAAGAATGAATACAGTATGAACAGAGGTCAGAGAGGTGGGAATTTCTTAATTCCCATGTATGGGAAGAAAAATGTGGAGAGGTTTTGGGCTGCAATAGAAGAATTCTTTTTGATAAACAAGTTTTTATTTTGTCATATGCAACAGAAAACAGTGAGCCTTTCGAGCCATCAGCATGCACTAGCCCCGCCTGGGAATCACCCCCCCTCTCCGCCCCCCCCCCCCCCCAAACTACCCCCCCCCCCGGCAATAGAAGAATTTTACTGTGCAACGGAGTACAGGATTGGCTTGCAGCACAAGGAAATTATGGATATGAGGTGTCCAGGACATTTAGAGTTTACATAAGGGAGCTAGTAGTGGAGTGAAGAATAAATTACTTACATTCGGCAACACTCTACCTAACCCACAGATTCCTCATCTTTGGAATACTTCCCCAGGGGGCAAACTAGATCCAGAAATATTATAGCAGTACCTCTGCACCTCGTCAGGAGGCACTGTGTGGTTCTGCCCTGATGCCATCCGCTCCAGAAATGACATGTGAAGCCAATGTAGGTGCCATTCCTGCGTGCTGGCAACAGTTGCTTTTGAGCCTGTCTATGCCTCCAGAAGCAGAGACCCAACATCCACTTGGCTTCTACCAGTATGCAGATTCCTAAACGTGGGATCTTTTTAAATGGACAGAGCTCAATTCGCAGGGAGGATAGGAAGGTCCATGAGGAATCTGCGGTTTGATACAATCTCTATGAGAAATATCTTGTTCCATTGATAGAGACTTCTAACTGCAGATTCCTCTCCTTTTGAATAGATCCCAAAGAAATACCTATTCGTGGGTAGGTCTGTGTGTCGGCTCAAACCAAAAAGGCCTGTAGGACCAACCGGGTGAAATGCCCTTCTCAGCAAATCTGGCTGTCCAGACAGTAGTGCTTCTTGAACGTATGGCCAGAATCCCATGTAGCCACCTGACAGATGTCCAGGACAGGAACTCAATGGTAGCAGCCTTGGCTCTGGTAGAATGACCCCTTAACCCTTTGCCCACTCAATGTTCTCTGGGACGATCAATGTAAAATTTCAGTGCTCTTTTGGGGTCTAAGAGAGTCTCTCCTCCTCTTTAGATGAGAAGGTGATGGTTTGGCTGAAATGGAATGGCCTCACTACTTTTGAAAGGAAGAATGCCCAAGCTCTCATAACAAGTTTGTCTGGGAAGAAGATGTATATGGCGGGTTGATACAAAGAGCTTGAAGCTCACTCACCAGCTCTACTGATGTTATAGCAACAAGAAACACTGCCTTGAGGGTGAGAAGCCGCAAAGGGCAGCTGGGCAACGGCTCAAAGGGAGTACATAACAAATATACGAGAGTCAGGTTAAGATCCCACTACATCAAACACACAAAAGGTTATGGGAGAAATTCTTGCAATTTGTCTAACCACTGACAATGGCTTGGGGTAACATCCCAACTGATGGTTCTTCTGTTCACTATGCCATCTCAGTTTAAACCCAGCCATTTGAAAATCAGCCTGAACCCGCCTTCACCTTTTCTGTGTTTGATATACCACCCTAAGTGTGCCCCATGCTCACTGTTCCACTGGAACCAAGCAATACCTACATGATAAGCCCTATCAGGGCGAGACCATTCTTAGGTTTCCGGTGTTCCGGTTGAGTGAGGACTCGGCTTGGCAATTCGGGCTGGACTGTTCCCATGAGGACCAGAGGCAAGGCAGATTTACATATGGTAGGGTCCAAACTAATTGGCATGGTGAGCAAACGAATGACAGGTTGGGATGCTACCCCAAGCGAGAACCAGTGGTTTGAAAAATTGCAAGCATTCCCAACATGGCCGCCATTCCCAGCAGAGTTAACAGACTCTCAATTCTCGCTGGATCTTGTTCCACCTCCGCAGAAACTGTATTGACTTCCAGGACCCATTCAAGGTCCATAGCAGAATGCACAGAGACACTGAGAATCTCCTGAGACTAGGGAGATTGCAGTTAGTGTACTCCCTGGAGCACCTATGGAGGTTAGGGCTATGAGGGAGTCACTGGCAAGGGTATTTCCAGGAGCCCCTGAGAAGGTTGTGATCTTGAGGGGAGTGTTGGCATGAGCACAAGGTTCTGAGGGTGCGAGTCATGACACTTGTTGGACCTCACAAAAAATGTGTCCAACCTACCATATGGCCTCTGGGGAATAAAAGTATGAGTTACTTACCTTCGGTAACGATATATCTGGTAGAGACGATTCTAGCCACAGATTCCTTCACGTAGAATTATCCCCAGGCGTGAGACTGGATCCGGAAAACTTTTTTCCCAGCATCCCTGTGCGCCGAGGGGACGGCATCACGTGACTCCGCCCAGGCGTCGTCCGCGTACGTGACGTCAGCGAGGTCACATAAGTCCCACCCCGGCGCGCCTACGTCAGTTTGCTTCAGAGTACTTTTCCGCGCCACAACGCGGAGCCAGCAGACAAAACTGTGAGAGTATAGGAACAGTGTGCGAAACAACAGAAAAAGGAATGGTGAGGAACAGCACCATAAAGAGCAGTGCCCGGCACTGCAGCACCCAAAGGCAGGGAACGAATAAAGAACAGGGCAGCAACCCTGCCAGTACAGAGACAGCCCCCACCCGGAGACAAGGGACATATGTAAAAATGTCACAATAACATGCAACAGGACTACAACCCGAACCAAAGACAAGGAAGGGGAACCAGTCGGGGACACACAGGGAACGACAAAACTCCAAGACATCCCCATCACAGTGTGACAACCCCCATCAGGAACAAGGGCCGAGGCACAGCGAAAAGACCCCAACCTCAAGAGTCGCAAAGAGCCAGAAGTACCAACAAACCTATCCTCCCATGTGACAACGGGGAGGAAAAAGGGACAGCCCGACAGAAAGAGGGAAAGCAGGTACTCATAGAAGACACAGCCACCCACAAGGAAGCGAATGCAAAAGACCAAATCACAAGCCCTCGCAGAACGGGGAGGAAGGGCGGGCCGTGAAGAAATCTGCGTCTAGAATCGTCTCTATCAGACACATCATTACCGAAGGTAAGTAACATCTGATAGAGACTACTAGCCGCAGATTCCTTCACGTAGAATAGATACCCTAGCCATACCCAAGGGGAAGGAGGGTCTGCGAGAGGACCCCACCCACCGGGGCAGAACAGAGGACCGCCCGGGGGCCGAGTATAAGAAATAGGATGAGGAGCCCCGCCCCCCAGGCAAAGGGAAACCCCCACCAGCAGGAGGCCACCAACCCCAATGGGGGGGGGGGGTGGAAAAATTAAGTGAAGAAGAAGAAGAAGATAGCCTGTCCTCACTCAGCAGAGGAAACAAGGCAAGACGCAAAGAGGCCAAACACCCCACGCCCACGTGAGGCAACAAAACTGCCGCCCAAGGCAAGGAAAGGAGCACCGAAGGAGAAGAGCAACCTAGAGACTCCAAGGAGAAGAGGCAGAGCAAAGGCAATCCCAGACAGGACAGCGCCGGCAGCAAGAAGCAGGCGGAAGCCGAAAAGGGGAACTCAAGGTCACCCAGGAAGAATCGTCCAACGCCCGCAGGGACAAACTGCGCCCGCAAGAGGGTCCAGAAGTCAGGGATCATCCCCCCCACAGGGAGAAGAGGTAAACCGAGTGCAAGGCCCACTGGAAGCAGCGGAGAAGGCAGGATGACAGTCCCACTAAAGCCCCAAGAAGGCACAATGGTGCAGAAAGAACAAGAGGGCGGCACTGGCAAGCTCCGCCAGACGCCAGGGACACCACAGAACGAACACTCAAAGCAAAAAGGTGAAGAAGGTTGCAGCCGCAACTTACCATAACGCCACGAAGAGCAGAAGCCTGCAGGCAACCACAACTCCCCAGCACATACCAGGGCTATATAACAGCCAACCCTGCCCCACATGGGGCATGTCATATCCCAAGACATGGGAACCTCTTAGGAAGAAACTTCCGCAGCAGAGGACAACAAAAAAGACCTGTGGCAAAAAACCCCGCAGGAGGCCTATCAAGCAGCCAGAGGGGAAACGTAGAAGGCCCAATCTCAGGCCCAGCAGGGTGTAAAAAACCCAAAGGAAAAACACACAGTCAAAAAGGGCTGGCCAGCAGCCAACAGAACCACAACCTCAGCCAGACAACCGGGGCGACCCGCCCCAACCGAAGGACAGCTCCAAGAACCAGAGCAACACGCAGGTCACTGAGGAGGAGGACGAAGCCCCGTCAAGAACCTCTGGATGGCTAAGTCCGCAGGGGTATGGAACAATAGAGCACCATCGAAGGGAAGGTCCACCAGCCGTTCTCGAACATTCTCCGGGAACACACTGACCCGAAGCCAGGCATGACGACGATGGGCAACCGAAGAAGCCATAGTACGACCCAGCACCTCCGAGATGTCCAGAGTAGAGTAAAGGATAAAAGCCGCCAGCTACCAACCATCCAAGACATGATGTCTCAAATCCACACGCAGAGTCCCACAAGCAAGAAGTGGCCCTAGCCAAAACACACAGTGTGTTGAGGGCTCGTAGAGCCGCACTGGTTGAGGCAAACATATTGGGCCCCCAGGAGTCCAGCCAGCGGGCCTCCCGTGAAGGGGGAGACAACAGCAGCGGCAAAGCTGGAAAGGCAGACTGCAAAAGGGGACCTCTGGTCGAAGGGTGAAGAGAAAGGCACACTGGATCACGCGGTGCCGGATGGTGGTGGTGCAGAAGGTGCTGGGGCACCGGGTCCCCCGTGGCGGGACGGCCCCAAGTGCCCAAGAGAGATAAGTGAAGTGAACCCTCGAAGGGAAGCAACAGTTCCCTACCACCAGAGCCCTGATTGAGAACCTCCAGAAGATGATCTGCGGGAAAATGGGTAGCCGGATCACCCATGCGCAAAATTCCCACAGCCGTGGAAACAGCGCGGGCGAAAGTCGCACCCACCTCCGTAGGGCTCCGCGGAGGGGAAAGCAGCTCCTCGTTAGGTGACGGCTGCAAGCTAAGGTGGCCATCCCCAAAGCCAACCGGAGGAAGGAAGGGCAAAGGCCTTAAGGAAGGAAGAGGGACCATAGAGTGGGGAACTTGCAGCTCCTCCGGGAAAGACCGCGGTCGTAGAGATGGCGAGGAGCCGCCTTTAGACGACATTGGGGAAAAAGCCACGACACGGCGGCCCGTCTCCGGAGAGGATGACACCAGCAACCGTCGAGCCTTTGGAGAAGAGGAGGCGTCCGAAGACAAGTCAACGACCCGACATCGGCCCGGCGCCGGGGATTCCGCAACCTGGGGCAGGACACCGGCGAGACGCCGGGTCAACCTCCGACATCACACGGCGCAGGAGACCGGAGCTGAACCGGAGCCGGGGTGGCGAAGGGACGGCGCTGACCTGACCTCCGACGAGGCAGCCGCCTGCGCGGAGGGACGAGAAGGGCCCGGGGAGGGACGAGGAGACCCCCGCCAGCTGCGACTCATGACCGGGTGAGACGGGCCCTCCGCCGACCATTGTGGCGCCGCCAGGGGCAGCAGCTGCCGGCGCCGTAGCAGCGTCACCTTGGCCTCGGACAAGGTCGCCGCCTGTCCTTAGGACCGAGAGGGGTTCGGGTGAGAAGAGCCCTCCGCCGACCCCTGCGGCGCCGCCATGGCCAGCAGCCGCCGGCACCGTGGCGGTGACCTGGACACACGAGCCGAAAGAAGTTTCATTCGGCGCTCACGCCGGGACTTCGGCTTCATCTGCTGGCACGCCTCACAATCAGTGGAGTCGTGGTGCTCCCCCAAACACCACATACAGATGGAGTGAGGATCCGTCTACGACATGAGGCGGCCACACGACGAACAAGTTTTAAAGCCCGAAGGCATTCGCACACTGTTCCCACACACGCAGCAATAGCAGAAGGGAAAGGCCTAAACAGGCCCAGAGCACAAACCGGATCCGCGTTGCACGTGGAAAAGGAAAAAAATGACGTAGGCGTGCTGGGGTGGGACTTATGTGACCTCGCTGACGTCACGTGCGTGGACGACGCCTGGGCGGAGTCGCGTGATGCCGTCCCCCTGGCAAGCAGAGATGCTGGGCAAAAAATTTTCCGGATCCAGTCTCACGCCTGGGGATAATTCTACGTGAAGGAATCTGCGGCTAGTAGTCTCTATCAGATAGAAAGCATGTTTTGTTCTCCCTCCAACCATTAATCATATCAGGGTACCAATTAACTATGATAAATGTGTTGTTAGTCTGTGTTCAGAGACCTTTATAGAGTGGTGTCTGTTAAGTATCCAGACCTCATACATTTGGAATTTCCTGCTCACATCATAGGAGTCCCCAACCAGAGCAGTAACGCCTCCAACTAGACTTCTGCGCAGTGGAATATTAGGCATACCCACAACATTTTGGGCGTAAACAGTCAAGAAACGTAGACCCTTAGCTACTAGGCACCACAGATCATCAAATACTATACCTGCGTATCTTGGCATTCTTCCCTAAATGGTATGCTGCTGTTTAACAAAACTATCCATGTCCCTCGAGGAGGAGTAAGACGAGAACATCTCTCTATTTCTTCACCATGCTAGTATGCTCTTGTGTGGTGATATGTGTCTGGCGCATGAATGTATTATACGGCACGACACAATCATGATTTGTACCCGGATGTTAGTAGGGCCGGAGCAGCCAATAGTTATCTACAGTTCATTGGTGATGTTGCTGGATACCCTCCTGCAATCAGCTAATACTTAATTTGTTTTGAGGGGTAATCTGGTGCCCCGAGCTGGGGCATAGCACTTGTAGATAAAAATAAGAAGCAAAACAATCTTTGTCCCTCTACCCTATTCCCATTGAACCCTTGATAGTAAAGGCCGTTTCTGGTAATTTTAGCCTTACACTACAGTTCACATTTTTGCATTTCTCTACACCAACGCTCAGTAAAAAAAAAGGTAATTATCACGGACTCACCAGAGCCACGCAGTATACTTTTTGTACTGCACCTCTTGAGGATCATCTTTGCCATGTTTCAACTGCATTTCCAGTTCTGCCTGCCTTCCCTGCAATACCGAAAAATAAAGACATCAATCTACAACATACATTTGTATTATGTATACATGATAACCAAGCTCGGCCTAGCTGGACACCATCCCATGGCGTTCTGATGCAAGGCAGTTCCTAACACTACCATAGAATCCATCTAAGAGGAGCATACATAGGAATAGTCCTGACACTTAACAGTAACACATACCTGTGACATGGCAACCACAAACACTCATCAATTCTCTCTAAAGGTAGAAACATATTTATGTTCTTGACTGTAAGGTAAAAGCTGGTGGGGATGGGAAATAAACTAAGCATTGCAGATATTAGCAGCTTAACTTGGACAGATTTTCAGGCCCATAAAAATAATGTTGAGGAAGTGTTTCATTGGTCCTTGGCAGCATCTGGCAAGCCCCATCTTCAGATGCTAAGAAACAATGGTGAAAAGGGCTATTTGCTGCACATCGGAGCACTATCCAAAAGGCCTACAAGGGTTAGAAGCACAAAAGAACCCTTTGGCATGTTGCTGTGCAATGCCTATCAATGGCACTGGATGCGGCTAGACCGGCTGTTAGTGTTCAGTCAGATTTTTAAAAAAGCCATAAGTGTGAAATATCACTAATAGTAGATGGGAAGTAGGTTATTAACACATTAAATCCTGTGATGGGATCAAGGAAATTTGAGATGCCCAATATTAAGCAGGTTTAAGGCACTGTGGAGAATTACTCTTCAATATTTATTATGCACTCAGAAGTGAAAAGAACCAGAATACGGTGTTGGATTAAAAAATGAAAAGACAGTAATATTCCAAGGAACTGCATTAGGTTGTAGGCCTTTGTCCGAGTGTGGTGTGATCAGGCATTGGAAGAGAAGAGTGGCAGGAGTCAGGACTTGTCAAAGCACTAGATAGAGGGTGTTGAGCTGATGAGTACGAAAGGCAGTAAGACAGAACTGTAAATAAGATTCTGAATTAGGAGTTAGACTTGAGAGGGCATGGAAATTCTCACAGTGACATATAAAAGGCGACTGAAATTATGGGAAGGATTCTGTGGGGATCCTGAGAAGCACTAATTAGTAGGAAAAAGCAGGTTGTTCTGTTGCAACAGGGATTCTTCTACCACATACAATAAAGAAAACAGTGCTGGATGTCAAATTCACAGTACCTGCAGAAGTGCATGGTATGTTCTGCCCATGAACCCAAGCCAGGACTGTGGCAAGAGGATGGAGCGGTGCCATTCTGATGGCTGGATATTAACCTAGGAGGTACAAAGAATACATTAGTCAATTAAGGATATTCACAGCATGAACATTAACAATCAAACATTCGGAACACTAACAGTGTCTCTTACATATGCTATCTTTTTAAAATTGTAGCTCAAGAATTCAGTAAAGTGATTTTGCTTTGTATTAGAAAGATTTTACCATAAAAGTAAACTTTCTCATTTTGCAATTCAGAAAATAAAGCAGACAATAAAATGTAGTAAAAGAGCATGAGTCACAACAAATAACTATGGATGAAGGTTCATTTTAAGAACAAGAAAAGTTCAGGATGCGCATTATTATTGAGCTTATAAAGCGCCTGGTTACTCCAACGGAGTATACCCCCGCTAGGACATCACAGACCCTGACCACACGCCCTATTCCCCGACCCTCCCGGCCCTAAATTGTGTAACGGCCTCCCTCCAGCCTTCTGGCATCACACTCCAAGGGAATCTTGAAAAAAACAGGTTTTGAGTTTTTTACGAAACATCGTTCCCCCTTGACAGATCCTCAATTTCATGGGTAGATTATTCCAGGTCTTCGCCGCAAGAAAACCAAAGGAAACTACCTCCTGACTGGACCTTGCGCACCTTTGGCACTACCAGTTTAGCAGTGCCCCTAGATCTCAAATTCCACGTAGGTCTATAAGCAGTGAGTAGCGGACGCAAGTATCTTGGCCCTTTCCCATTGAGTATCCTGTGGCAAAAGCACAGGGCCTTAAAAGTAATTCTTGCTTGTACCGGGAGCCAGTGAAGGCCCCTCAGAGCTGTCCCCACCGACGCCCGCCTAGGGATATTCAGTATCACCCGGGCAGCTGCATTTGGACCTTATGCAAAATGTTTAGATTACGTTTAGTAACTCCTAAATAGAGGACGTTACAGTAGTCCATACAGGACGTGACAAGGGCCTGCACAATGGTCCTTTTGGCATCTAATGGAAGCATATCCAATATTTTGCGCAGCATTTTTAAAATGCCAAAACATGTTCCAGCCACAGCTGATAGCTGCTCAGCAAAAGATAGGGAGTTGTCAAACCAGACTCCCAGATTTTAAACCTTTACTTTGGGAGTCGGTGTTGGTCCCAATTCCGCCACCACAAGTGTGACCACATGGAGGGTTGTTTGAAGTAAGCTAGCGCCATATTTGACTGGTTCAACATTGATGGGAGGAGACTTTAATTTCATTGCGGATATGGAGATGGACAGGTCCCACCCCCGCTTCCGGATGCCCGATCCATAGACTCTCTAAGGCTAGACGAGGGTGGCAGAATGATTGGGGATTAGTGGACACCTGGCGGGAGCATCATTTGGAGGAGCGAGATTATTCTTACTACTCCAGCATCCATGATTTGCACGTGCGGCTGGACTCGGTATTATGCACGCCGGCTGTGCATGCCAAAGTCGGTAATAGTGAATACCTAGCTTGGACAGTACCGGACCATAATCCGTTGCTAGTGCAGATTGGATGAGTCCAGGAGAGGGCAGTGATACCGACCTGGCGATTGAGACCAGAGGCCTTAGATGACTCGGCCTTTTGCGCAGATCTTGGAACGGGTATAACCCAATATTTTGCCGAGAATGAGGGCACGGCGACGTCGCTGATGGTTGAGTGGGACGCCTTTAAGACGGCAGTCAGGGGATTATGTATTGCCAAGACGGTGGGAGTGCAAAAAATGCTATTGAACGATATAGAGGCGGCAGAGCATAGGTTGCGCAAAGCTGAGAGGGCTCGTCCTGAAGATAAGAGCATACACAGGGAGGTTATGGAGGCTAGAGAAGCAGTGTCGGCTCAGGTGGAAAGGCTACGCTCCTTTGACTTTAAGTTGTATCAGGCAAAGGTGCATGCAGAGGGAGATAAATCAGGCACGCTGTTCGCGTGGTTAGCTAATCCGCATGTCCGGGGCACACCTATATTGGGATTAACGGCACCGACAGGGAATTTGGTGTATACGCAGCAAGGGATAAATGGTCTGTTTTTAGATTATTATGCTGCACTTTACCATAGCCAACTACGATAGGATGGGGACGCCATAGGGGAGTTCCTCTCTGAATTAATATTGCCTAGGTTGGAGCAAGAACAAGAAGATATGTTAGGGCAGGTGATCACGCTCGGTGAAATCAGGGGTGTGATTAAGAACATGGCGCGTAACAAAACGCCAGTAGTAGATGGTCTGCCCATAGAATTTTACTCTACGTAGGCCGACTGCTTAGTGCCACGGTTACTAGCGATGTATCAGCCAGAATGGAAGGAAGGGAGGCTACCGGCGACCACTCGTGAAGCTATTATCATTCCATTACTGAAACCTGGGAGAGACTCGACCGACTTGTCAGCATACCGTCCATAATCAATGTTGACCACTGATTACAAAACACTGAGCAGAATTCTTGCAACCAGGCTCCTCCCGTGCATGACGCAGCTGGTCCACTCGGACCAAGCGGGCTTCATTCCTACGGGAAACACGGCAGTAAATGTGAGACGACTGCTCCGTATCTTGGAGGGGAATCGCAGCTCGACTACTGTGGCAGCGGTCCTCTCAGTAGATATTGAAAAGGCTTTTGATAGCTTAGAGTGGCCGTTTTTATTTCAGGTTATGAGAACGATGGGCCTAGGAGAGGGTTTTATCAAGTGGACCCGGATCCTTTATCACACGGCGACAGCCCGGGTGCGGACGGGGGCGATGGTATCACTGCCATGTTCTGTGGAGTGGGGAACGAGGCAGGGGTGTTCTTTGTCTCCGCTGCGGTTCGCACTAGCGATTGAGCCACTGGCGGTGCGCGCCAGAATGGGGAACTATTATATTGGCCTAGATCTGAGAGGAGACATGCAGTACATCTCACTCAATGCAGATGATTTACTCATGTATCTGGCTAACACCGCAGAATCCTTGATAGGGGCAACGACGCTGCTGCACGGGTTTGGCGAGGCGTCAGGGCTTCAGGTGAATTGAGCGAAAACCTGCCTGTTCCCTGTGAGACAGATGGCGGAGAACCCTCGGCAAGTGGGAGGTATACGATGGGAATCACGCTGTTTACCTTATCTGGGGACCCACATAAACCATAAGCAAGAGGATTTGCTGGAGGGTAATATAAATAGAGCACTTAGAGGGATTAAAGGGAGTATAGCACTTTGGAGCACGTTACCACTCTCGGTGGCGGGCCGGGTGGCATTGTTGAAGATGGTGGTGTTGCCTCGGTTGTTATACTACTTCAGGACGCTAACGATATGGATACCAAGCTCGTTATTCAAAAGGCTCAGATCCTTAGTGGGGGAGTTTATATGGGGGAATGGCAGGCGTCGAGTGGCCTTGACCACGATGATGCGACCCAGAGCGGAGGGAGGATGGGCGGTCCCGGATTTTGAGCAATACGACTTGGCAGCTCAGCTGCAGTGGTTTACCCAGGCAGTGGCAAGGGAATTCAGGGGCCCGGATGGACCGAAAGGTCGATGGATACCACGTCATGTCTTATTGTTTGTTATCCCTGGTCAGCGATTGCGGCTTGACACGTTAACGCATGAAGAGCTGACGCTGAGATTATGCTGGAACCGTAGTCAAAAGAGGAGTGGGGTTCTACGGACATACGCATCGGAGATCCCTCTGGACATGTGCACAGTACTTCCGCATGGGGAAGATTGGTCTACATTAGCTGCATGGGAAGACCAGGGAGTGCAAATGGTAGGGGATCTGTATGAAGAGGGCGTTCTTTTGCCTTATCAGACATTGCAAGACCGATAAGGCCTACCCAGGGGTGCTTTCCTGCTGCATTCCGCCCTCACAGTGGCAATCCAACGTAGGTGGGGGGGAGGGCTAACCGAGCCACAGACATCTCTAACGTGCCAGTATATAGTGATGGCGGCAGGGACCTTCAAGGCCATAACGTGCTTATGGGGGAGGAAGAGACGCAGCCGCTGAGTCAATTGCAAGGTAAGTGGGAAGCAGATCTGGGTAAAGAAATCCCTGACACGACGTGGTCGAGAATAGTAGAGTGGGCGTGGAAGAGTAAAATGTAAATGTAAATTTGATACTTGTATAGCGCACTACTCACCCGCAAGGGTCTCAAGGCGCTTGTACGAATACCGCTGTGGAACCCATCCTGGCTTTCCCTGTGAGGCGTCCACTCCTGGGCACCCCCAAGGTGGAGGCCAGGCATCCTTAGCGTTGTGGGGGCCGTTGTGGAGATTAAGCAAGCTATTGCCCAGAGTTGCAGAGTGGGACTCCATGATTGGAATAGGCACTGAGGCGAGAATTATCAGGTCTGTGGAATTTTTGAGCCCAAGACCCGCCGAGGCAGGGAATTGAACCCTGGTCCCAGGCTAGACCTCTGCATCAGGGTCTGCCGCTCTAATCATTGGGCCACACTTCTCCAAGAGTACGCGCAATGCCAGGTTTCAGCTCATTAATTTCTCTATATTGCACAGGGCGTACTTAACCCCGGCGCAAATTAATAAATATTTTAATGTAGAAACAGCCAGATGTCCACGGTGCAACTCAGAAGAAGCAGAATTTATTCACATGATGTGGAGTTGCCCGCAATTAGGAACATATTGGGAGGAAGTGGTTGAGATCTTATGTGGAGTGACGGACAGGCAGATAGATCCAAACATGGGAAGATGCGTGCTACACCGGTTTCCTCATACGAACAAGACAAAATTCACGAACAAGGGGGGGCGTGGCATTGCTGGCTATGCGGTACGACGCGCGCTCGGAGTGCTCCGGCGGGCCGCTGATTACTAAGGCTATTCTGGCGGAGCTGGGGGCCCATTAATACCGCCTCTGGGTGTGTCCTGGTGGCGGACGGCTGGGGGCACCTTTGACGAAGCAGAAGACCTTGCGGGAGTGGCGATACCAGCAGTGAGGCTCCGGTAATTTGATCGGCGATCGGAGCGCCCGCCAATTTGCGACGTCTGAAGCGGGGGTTCCGTGGGCTGCGATTGTGGCTGTCTCTGATCGCTCCGGGACCTCCGGCGGCTCCGCGACTTGAAGGGTGACGACGAGGCAGCGGAGACGCCCTTGGAGGTCTGGAGGGTGAGCCAGCCCGGAGCGGGTGCACAGTCGGTGCCTCTGTGGAGGAGCATGAGCTGCCATTTTGTCTGCTAGGCCGGGGGCGCGTCTGCCAGCTTGGCGTCCCGCCGATTGCTGTCTCAGGTCCGGTGGGGCCTCCGGGCAGACTGGAGAGAGGCGGCGGTGCTTGAGCCTGGCTGGAGGGAGACGGCGACGATTGTACCAGCCCAGGTGTGTTTTGGGCCTTCAGGGACCAGCTCCGGTGGAGGCCGCCATTTTACCTGCGTCTTGCCTGTGGAGACAGTGAGTAGCTGGGGCCCAGTGGGCAGTGCAGCATAGAAGTAATGTGGCGGGGCTTGTGAAGGTCCCGGGAGTGAGCACTCGCAGAGCCTGGTGCAGCGCTACCGTCTTTTACACCGCCGGACCCAGTGCCTTGAACCTCCCCGACCCTTCTGGAGCTGGCGCGGGCTGGGGAGTAGACCCGGGAGTCTGCTGGAGGTGGGCTGATGCAGAGAGGGTGCCTTTCCTGAGTGATCTGCTGCTGGTCATCGATAGCGCAACCTCGTGGCGCGAGAGGGAGTGTGGAAGGTGGGGTCCCTCTCTGCTGGTGCGCTCCTGTGTACCCCCCTTCTGGCAACCTGCACCTCATAGCCCTGTGGGGCCCTCTCTGTTTGCGCCTGGTCTGGAGCGGAACTGGCACGCTGCGGACTAGGTTGAGACGGGCGGCTCTTGGGGAGCCCTGCTGCTTACCAGTCTTCCCGCTGACCTCCTGCTGCCTGTCTCTGCGGTGCGACGCCAGGCAGTTTAGCTGCTGATGCTAACCCGATTGCTGTGGCCTTAACCGCGCTGTTTGTAAAACCCTGGGCCCCTCCCGTCTTGCTGGTGGGCCACAAGAGGAGCTGCCGCACCACACACATAGCGGCAATTTTGTGACGAGGTGACGGACCTTGCGCGCCCGTGGGCTCCCCTGGGTGCTTCTCGTGAGACGCGCCTGAGACATTGTACTGCGTCTGGGGGGCCTGACCGCACCCTACAGTGGGAATGATGTGATCGGTGAGGGGGTGCTGCAGGATAGCCGGGGGATGCTGAGCATGCGTGCGGATGGGAGCTGTGGCCCTGTCGCGACAACCTGAGTGTTGGGATCTCGTACCCTGAGTTGCCTGGTTCGCCTGGGCCCACGGTGGGGCCGGTTGCCTTGGAGGGGCCCTGTGGAGGGGAGTGGTGCTCCCATTGAGACCAGGCGCTGCGGGTGGTCTCCTTATACCCTCACAGTTTAGAAGCCAACGGACTGCCTACAGTCTCAGAATGACACGTACTAACAGAGGCAAAGACGCTCCAGGGCCGACACCCAAGGACAATTCGGTGGGGGCAAGGTGGGCGTTTCTGCACCTGCTGAGGGGCCCCGCAGGCAGGGGGGACTGACCGCCGGTGACACAGGCTTTTATGCTTTTATGGCTTCCTTTATGTCAGAATTGAAGACCGAGATTGGCTCCCTGCGGACCGAAGTGCACTCCTGTGTTTGGGAACTCCGGAGAGAAGTTACGGAGT
Organism: Triturus cristatus; assembly: GCF_964204655.1. Taxonomy (NCBI): domain Eukaryota; kingdom Metazoa; phylum Chordata; class Amphibia; order Caudata; family Salamandridae; genus Triturus; species Triturus cristatus. The sequence goes on from NC_140581.1 coordinate 991,902,136, forward strand.
TGGGTGAGCGAGTAGATGGGCTGAAGAAGACGGTTGATGCCCGTACAGAAGACCAGGAGCAGGTTTGGCAGTGCTTAGCTGTCTTGGAAGACCAACACATAGAATTACAACTAAAGCAGGAGGACCTGGAAAATAGAAGCCGCCGGAATAACCTCTGCATTCGGGGGGTTCCTCTTGGAGCGGAAGGGACAGACATTATGACCTATGTGGCGCGGCTACTAGACGAGGTGTGGGGAGATAATGACGCCTCCCCACCGGCTTTGGATCACGTTCACCGCCGCGTCTCCGGGCCTCCTTCCAGATATTTTAACCAGGGTCCACTTTTTTACTGAAAAGGAAGCTATACTTCGGTCAGCGCGAGCCAAGCCACATCTTACATACGAGGGGCACAAAATCCAGATTTTCCAGGACCTGGCACCCACTACCCTGCGCCGCCGCCGTGACTTTAAACCCGTGATGGACAAATTGCGGAATATGAACATCCCCTATCAGTGGGGCCACCCATTTGCTCTCATTTTTACATGGGAGTCCAAGCGCAGGGTGATTAGATCCTACAGCGATGCGGCTCAACTGCTCTGACTTTCTTCCTCGCGGCCTACCAGCCCCACCCGCCCTTCGCCTTCTACGCGGGTGCCTGCCAAGCCGACCTGGTCGACCGTGCACCGGCGCAGACGCTCACCGCCCTTCACTGAACAAGCGACCTTGCAGGCCAAATAGGACATTATAGAGCACATACGGTCCTTGGAAGGGGACAAACCTGAGTCGGAGCCGGACTCTCCACCTCCCTGACTCATGGCTCATATATCCCCCAGCTCCTCTTCCGCAATGTAGCTAATGCCGGAGCACACTGCCGGAAAGACCTAGAGAGCAGCGGATGACACGCCCCCCTTTGTTCCTGAGAGAGTGACGTCTCTGGGCTTATCCGAACCTTAGGGTGTAGGCCAGCCCGCAACTGGAACAGGAAAAATGTGGCCCGGTTGGCCGGAGTTGGTTGTACATCTTTATATTCTCTGTTTTCCCACTTGTCTGCGCTTTCTCTCTTCCTCTTTTCTGCTCACTAGGTATGGCGGTCGGGCGACCCCAAGGCTGCGATGCACGCTTGTTGCCATGGACTGCACACTCCAGTATCTCCTTCACATCTCCCTGATACCCTTGATGGGGTGGCATGATCGACTCGCTTGGGAACCGTTATACCCATGGCTCTTCCCGGTTCCTTAAAGGTACTCACCCTTAATGTCAAGGGGCTGAACTCTCCCAATAAGCGGCAGCAGGTGTGGCGTTACATACGGCAACATAATCCAGACATTCTTTTTTTGCAAGAGACCTACCTACTGCGGGTCGATACCCCCCGCATGGCGCACCCAAGTTACCCCCTCCAATTCTGGGCCACAGCAACGACTAAAACGGCTGGAGTGGCTATTCTATGCAGATCTGGTATCAGGCAGGGGGACCTCAAAGTCTTTCGCAGTCCAGATGGACGCTTCATCAGGGCGGGGGTGAGAGTGGGGAGACGCTCACTCACATTGTGCAATGTATACGCACCAAACCAGATGCAGGACTCCTATCTCCGCACACTTCTACGGGAACATGTGTCATGTGACGATTCCTCTCTAATTTTGGAGGGAGACTTTAACCTGGTGTGGGTCTCTGCGATGGACCATAGTGAAGCATCCTCCAACGGGACGGGGGCCATGTCCTCGGCACTCCGGAAATAGATAGCAGACCTTGGCTTGCTAGACGTATGGCGATATTACTCTCTGGAGGTGTGGGACTACTCGTACTACTCTCATGTTCACCGTTCGTCCTCGCGTATAGATTATCTTTTTATTTCGCACGACATCATGAAGGACACGTTGGGGGCATCTATATCTGATATATCGCTATCTGACCATACCCACGTGGAACTTCTCATACAACAGTCGGACGCTTGCTCTGCCCGCCTTCCGCGATGGCGCTTGCAGCTGCATGTCTTACGCGACCCGACTGCTGTGGAGAGCATACGGACCGCTATTGCCTCTTATTTCGTGACCAATGCCATCCCTGAGACCCCTTTTTCTGTGGTGTGGGATGCCTTTAAGGCTACAATTCGCCGCCACATGCCCTCTTTGTCGATCGCGCGGGCACGGGAAGCCCGCCGTCTGCAGGAGAGCCTTGCCAAAGACATTAAGACGCTGGAGAAACAAGACCAGGGTCATTCCTCGTTCGCAGGTAGGAGGCTGCTTGCGAACCTTCAGGGCCAGCTCCACGCCCTGCGCACAAACAAAGCTGAACGATCCCTGCTAGCCTTAAAACAAAGATATTTTGACGGGGGGGACAAGGTGGGTAGATTATTGGCGAAGCGCTTGAGGGCACGCACAGCGAAGGCTCATATAGCAAATATCCGAATAGTGGATGGAGGCTGGGACATCACGGAACAAGCTAAATGTGAGGCCTTTAGGACTTATTACACTGCCCTTTATGCGGCGGACCCGCCTTCCGCAGATCATATTGATGATATTTTGAACCAATGCCCCTGGACTCCAATTCACCCACACCATGCCAAACAATTGGAAGATGCCCTTACGGCGGAGGATTGATGGCAGCGCTGAAGGATCTTCCTCTAGGGAAGACACCAGGACAAGATGGCCTGCCACTGGTATTCTACTGTATGTTCCTCCCCCTACTCCAGCCGCATCTCTTGCGCCTCTACAATTCCTTCTCGGACTTTGAAGGGCGACGCCCTCCATGGGTATGGCTGAAATAGCTCTCATACCCAAGCCGGGAAAGGATCTCGCGATGTGTGCCTCGTATCGTCCCATTGCTTTGCTGAACACGGACCTCAAAATCTACACCAAAATGCACGCCAGACGCGTAGACCCCCACATGCCTGGCCTAGTTGAGCCAGATCAAGTGGGCTTTATTTGTAATAGGCTGGGGGCGGACAATGTGCGTAGAATCGCACACCTGGTGGGGAAAGCACAGCACTGGAATATACCAGCCTGCCTTCTCTCGCTTTACGTGGGAAATCGTTCGATCAGGTAGATTGGGGCTTTCTTCGCGCGGTGCTGCAAAAGATTGGGCTAGGCCGGAACATGATATCCATGATCATGGCCCCATATCTATCCCCACAAGCTCGGGTTCGGGTTAATGGACAACTTACAGAACCGTTCTCCATACACAGGGGTACTCGACAGGGGTGCCCCTTGCCACGCCTGTTTGCCCTGGTGGTAGAGCCCTTAGCAGAAATGATCAGACAGAATGCGGACATACATGGCATTTCTCTTGGAGGCAGGCAGAACAAGGTGGCGCTCTTCGCGGATGATCTTATTCTCACCCTCTCTCGTCCACACACCTCTCTTCTGGCACTTCACAATCTGCTACAGTCCTTTGAGCAGGCTTCCAGCCTTAAAATTAACCATGGGAAATCCTGGGCTTTGAATCTTACGATCCCGAAGGAAGAGATATCAGTGTTGAAAACACTTGCCCCTTATCAATGGGCCACGGAATCCATCAGGTACTTGGGACTCCAATTGACCCCCTCCTTGGGCTCGTGGACACAGGTTAATTGGTGGGAATGCAAGAGAACCGTCTTGGAGGATCTGCGGGGTTGGAAATCCTTAACTCTCTCCTGGTTGGGCAGGCTTAACGCTGTGAAAATGTCGGTACTCCCTAAAATCTTATATTTATTTCAATGTCTTCCCACCCCTATCCCGCAACACCAAATACAAGGTCTGCAGCGGGACCTCACCCGCTTTATCTGGGGCGGGCGTAGGCCACGATTTTCTCAGAAGACCCTCATGTCGCCGCGAGACAGAGGGGAGCTAGCATGCCCTAATCTTTTCAACTATTATTGGGCATCGCATCTCCGCTTCGTCTCGGAGTGGATAGCTGTTGAAAGTGAAAAGATCTGGTTCCATATGGACAGGACAGTAACTGGACGCTCCATCTGGGACCTTGCGTGGCACCACCGTACAGCGCGCTCACGCAGTGCCTATATTGCGGTACCTACAAAAACGGTTCTAGACATATGGGATAAAGTAGCAGTGCGTAAGGGGTTAACAACCTTCCCTTCCCCTCATACCCCTATTGCTGGTAACCCACTATTCCCTCCGGCCCTCCATTCGTATACGTTCGCCAACTGGCTACAGGGGGGTTGCAGAGTGATCGGAGACCTGTACAGGGGAGGAATGCTTAAGACATTTGCACAGTGCAGGGAGGACTTTTGCCTTCCGCTGAGCGCGAGACTACAATATGCCCAGTTGCGGCATTGGGTGTCTTCACTTGAGATACAACAGGCTGCTGTTCGGCCATTCACCCCCTTTGAGCGACTTGTCCGATCCTTCGATGAGTCGAAAGGCCTTATTTCTCGGACATACCAGATCTTACAGCATCCCCTAATACTAAATGCACACTTGTATCAGCGTCAATGGCAAGCAGCGTCAACCACGGAAATCACGCCGTCACAGTGGAGTCGCCTTTGGCGGGATATTCCATTTGGTCTATCGCAGCATTCCTCAAAGGGAGAATGCCTATAAAATTATGATGCAATGGTATTATACGCCTATCCGATTGCACAAAATGTTCCACGCCGTGTCCCCACTGTGCTGGAGATGTTTGAATGCTTCTGGGGATTTCATTCACATTTCGTGGGATTGCCCGCTCTTAACCTTGCTCTGGAAGGAAGTCCTTAGTCATATTAAGGAAGTGTTGGGCTTCCCCCTGCCTGAGTCTGCAACCACGATCCTTTTGGGCCTTAAACCAACCAACTTAAAGGCACTTACCCGCAGCGACTGGACTATAGCCCTACATATGCTAGGGGCGGCTAAACAACTTATAGCGCTGTACTGGAAAAAAACGGAACCTCCCCCAATCACTGCATGGTTCACGCGCTTATGGCATATCATTACCATGGAGCTTCTTACAGCGGGGCTGCAATCGCGCAACACCCGATACACTGCAGTTTGGCAACCCTTAGTCCAATATCTCTGCAAAGTAGAACATGCGCGTTATCTGCCCTCCAAACTCAGAGCGCTACGAATGTTTGAAGATGCCATACTTCCGTCTGACCCCAATAGACTGCTTGCGTAACTATGCCAGACCTGAAAGACGTCCCCTGTGACAGGCCTCAAAATATGCGCGCTTAACACCATGCACTTTTATGCGCGTGTACCCGCCCGCCTGCCTAGTTGATTTTATTGTTGCCTACTTCCCTTCCCTCTCTTCTTTCCCTCTTTTCTGATCTTTTACTATTCCTTTATTACTATCCACTTTAGATGGGCCTTAGGCCCTTGTTTTCTTTGTTCTTGTTGTTGTACTAAAAAGGTCCCAAGACTTCGCACACCACCCTATTATTGCTCTATATACAATGTCACGCGGCCGGCCCAGCAAGGGTTGTAGGCGACATGCTGTGTTTATGATTGTCACTTCATGCCTCTGCAGATGCTCGGGGAGTCTTGGGTGAAACGCGGCCGGCCCTAAAGGGGTTGTAGGCTTAACGCTGTGTCATTTTGGACCTCTGTCCAGGAGACATCGTAGCGGGATTAGCAAAGACGTCGACTCGGTTGGCTAACCCAGCGAGAGAGCGAGCTATATGCCCGTGACCAACTTACATACTGAATGACTTTAGCAGGATGGTAATGTCAAACACACCGGTGGAGAGGGTTGGAAGGGTCAAAGGGGTGGGAATGTTTCGCGATTAGATGGGAGCCTTGATCGAACGAGCTGGCGGCATATGGATTCGCAGAGGGAGCATACCTGACTATAGTTATAAATTGGACAATGCGTATCATAAGGAGATATGTATGCGGGGAAGATGGGGGACAAAGGAATTGAGTTCTATCTGTATGACAAGCCAAAGAAATGCGACATTAAGAAATAAGGAAGTCAATGTACTGTTATGTGACTAATGTAAGTTGTTTGTTGGGTGAAAATCAATAAAACATATTTAAAAAGAAAAAAAAAATGGAGGGTTGTTTGCCCACTACCATCACCTCCGTTTTCCTGAGTTTAATTGCAAGCAACTAAGCTTCATCCAGTTCGCAAGATCACTCAGGCAAGCCTTAAAATTAAGTGCAGCCCCTACCTCCTTCTGCTCCAGTGTGACAATCAAGTGAGTGTCATCAGCATATGACACCAGTTTTACCCTGTGTTCCAGCACAATATCTGCCAAAGGGCGCATATAAACATTAAATAAAGTTGGGCTCAGGGCCAAGCCCTGTGGTACCCCTTGAGACAAAGGGCATACTGGTAGCGAAGAAGACTCTTGAATGTCTGCTGCGCGCCCGCTTTTGCATGGATTTAAATAGTGTGTGCGCTGGGAGCACTAGACCGCTCCACCAGTATAGCACACTCTGTGGCAGGAAGTAATGCGGCCGGAAGTGAGGCCGGGGCTACGAGGGTACAGCGCAGCGCCCACCGCACAAACGGCACCAGCCGCGCCAGACCAGAGCGAGAGTAACCCTCGGGCCGGAGTAATTAGCCAAAAGCAAGCACAGTAAGTTGCCCCCCACCAAGCCCACATCCCCCACTGCCGTAAAACACTTAACAAGCATTGGCATAGCCAATAGGTCTCGCCTTTGGGTAACATAAGCACTCTTTTAAAAGTGGTCTGGAGAAGAAGCGTGTAATTGAGTAACAAACTCCGTATTGATCTGCGCCATGGTGGGGGTGAGTACCTTCCTGCCACCGCCCTGCGGAGAAGGGGCTAAGATCGCCGCCGTCATGGTCTCTGTTCCAAGCAGCACCCGGCAAGCATGAACTCAGACGCCCTGGATTGTGTACCTGCCACGCGCCGGGACTGCCCAAGCCGATGCAGCTTCACTCTCCCGAGCAGCAGCCCCTGCACAGGGGCCGAGAATAAGCCATGTAGCAGCTGGGAGCTGGAAAAAGAACAAAAGCGCCAGCCCCCCCCCACACCCCCTAGATTCTTCAGGTGGCAGGAGTGGAACAGCGTGCAAGGGGATGGTGGGGTTGCACAGGGTAGGTGCAGACAGGTGGCTTTGAAGTGTGTAGGGTGGGCGTTGTTAATGAGATGAGGGAGGTTTTGCCGGGCTGGGTCCATTAACATATGGTTATCTGTGAAGAGTTTGAGCCAGCTCACCTGTGACACAGATCAACAAGACAAAACTGTGATTATATAGTCATGAAGTGACTCCGAGGCACATGCCAGGTATCCAAAACCACCATTGTCGGATCGAATCTGACAGCCAAGTAACAGATCATGTTCCAGTTACATCCAGAGAAAACACACGCAACCATTCCATGTTAGCAGTGGTGTCCAGTCAAAGTCAGGAATGTCATGTTGTTGCACTATACCAGCTAAGCTACTATTTAAGACATCCAATACATTGACAGCAATAATACTTTGTTGGCAAATCCATCATAACATTACTCCTATCTAATTCAACCATTTTAGTAGCCCTCTACTCACCTTGCGGGCGGCCCCCTCCGCTGCGTCTCCAGCAGCCATGTATTTTCAGTTCTGTTGTCTTTTAACTACTCAGATCTGCAGCTCTTTCTCGCACACAAAAAGCATGCCGGGAAGAAAGTTCAAATTGCCCGCCCATGTGGAACTGGAAATGACGCACCATGAAGCCGTAATGCCGAGTCTGACAGGGGGCGTTATACCACTAGGGAAGTAGTATATTATGGAGGCTTTATTTTCCGAAGCTATCATGATCCAGTTGGACTAGAGTTTCGAACAGAGCAATGTAGCGATAGCATCTACTGTTGTAAAGCAAGATGCCTGGGGCAGAGAAAACGAACATTTTCACGGTTGTCATTCAAAAAAATATGCTCTCGAGAAAGTTTTTGCCAAACATAAATAAACCATCTGACATTTTAGAAGCTGTACACCTGAGAGTAGCAACAGGTGACCATGTTAGAGTGGGCCAGTTAAAGTGCTACCTTCGTTTTCTCGTCTTTCCTGGAACAGCATTGTTTTCGGAAGGGAGGTGAGTGCACCATTCCCGGAGTCACTGCAATATCTGGCTGATACGCGGAGGGAATGTGAAATGTGATCCTTATCAGCCGTTTTCCATATATTAGTTTATAAAATGCGTACCACCGCTCTGTGTACAAGGATGTGGTCTGTTAAACTATACTGCTTAAATGTTTGTAATGTATAAATAATGAACACTAAAACGCGTCCTTTTTGTGTCATATCATTAACTTTTCGAGAAAAAAACTAGCCCGCGAGTGGCGCGCGCGCTGCCAGGAATTTAAGGAATGCAGCTGGCACATTGCGGGCCGCTGCTCGCTCCCGAGACCCCTTGGCAATGGGAGAGATAGTTTAGATGAAAGGCGGGACATGCACCCGCCTTTGGCCATTTGCGTGCTTTCATTATTGAAAGCCGCACGCAAAGGCCAATGGAATGTGAGGGAGGAGTCCGACCCACACAGAGAAGTCTCTTGGAAGTCTAGAGTGATTCCAAGAAGCCCTCTCCTAGAGCAGCGCATGCACGCTGCGCTAGGCTCGACCTAAAAATAAGTAAAAAAGCACTTGGGTAGCGCAGAAGGCTCTCTAATGTCCGCACATGTGTTCCTGTGCACTGTAAGTAATAAATATTTAAACCCTAGAGGAGCACAAAAGAGGTTTACCAACTGAAGATAAAGTGTGGTTTTCTTAAAAACGTAATCTAAAAAATAAAACAATTGGATTTCTACGTGGCACACCAATAAAATACAAATTGTAGCAAATTAATACTCATTACGTTTTGTTAGAAATACATGAACCATTTAAAGTATTTTTTACAGATTGCCCTAAATACTTATGTGCCATTTAGTTATTTTTGCATTCCCATCAATAGTATAAGTAACGTTTTCTGAAAAGAGAAATAAAATAAAAGCTGATCGACTTTCTCCACTCCTTTGCCAAACCCAGAAATAACTAGGTTGTTTTTAGAACTGTGACAATATTGGTCAGAGGTTTTAGGTGTCTTTGTTAGTTCATCATAAATGCATCCATGAAGGCAATTCTTCCTCAGTATTCCTCTTCACAAGTCACAGTTTATTTTCCTAGGTTTACACACAACCTGCTTTACTTGATCTCTTATTTGTAGTTTTAACCAGCATTATATCATTTGACATAGAAACCTCTGTGGGGTTTTATCATTTATCAGGTCTGCAGGAGCGCTTGAAATTCAAAAGTATACAAGCTTTATTTCGCTTAATCACTATAACAGGTACGATGCTAAGGATATACACCCTTCTTTTTCGACTATTTCCACATTCTCACAGTATCTCAAGGATATGCTGCTCAGGACCTTCTTACATACATCTCTTTACTACCTCACTACGGCACCAAATACCCCACCAAGTGGAGGCTGACTGTCTTCATCTTTCTGGTCACAGTGAAAACAGATGGAATTGGATGTGATTTTACAAACGGTTGTGGTCTGAACTTGTGCTTAACTTTTGCCTAGACTGCCTCTCACCAGCAAATATATTTGCCTCTCAATTTCTTGTTGTAGACAGTACTCTCTTAACAGATATAAAAGTAATCATGCACAATTAGTTTTAGATCAAAGGCAGTGTCACAGCACAGCAACTTCAGGGAGCATGCGCGTACGTGTTCTGCGGAGACCCTGCTGCTCAACAGAAAATCATTAACTTCTGCTCCATTGCAGGACTGCAAACCGACAGCTAGCAACGACGACAAGGGCCTACATTTATTAACACTTTGATGTGGGTTTGTGTTACTTATGTAATGCAACTCCAGTGCAAAGCATTGTGGTGGTTTGTACTTTCCGACACAAACCTGGATTTGCATTTAAAGTTGGCCAAAGTAGCGCTATGCGCTACTTTGCATTAAGGGGGTGTTCCATGGGTGGTACATGAGCATTTCCTTGCAACAACCCACAGGTTTTGATGCAAATCTTTATCTATTAATAATGGAAGAATGGTATTTGCACCAAAAATTTACACCTGCTTATGGCAGGCGTTACTGCGGAGAGCATCAACAAATTTGCTATGAGGAAGCTATACGCCTCAGAGTAATTGACGGATGCTTGCCAGATTCGTTCAAGTGAAGAATGCTGAGAGAAACTCTGAGTCTGGAGCGAATTCTCATGGCTGCCAGAGCTGAAGAGAGTGCAGTGCTGTTGATATGGAGGTCGGAGGTGCCCAGAATGAGTCAGTCATGATGTGAGAAGTAAGCCAAAGAAAAAGGAAAGAGACCCAGAAAGAATCCCCTGAGAAAAAAAAGTTTTGTTTCAGGAGTAGATTTTCATTTCCACATGAAGGTCAATGTCCTGTCACAAGGCAGATCTGCAAAGGCTGTGGAAAAGAGAACCATTTTGTGACAGTGTGCAAGGAGGAGGAAAAAGTATTGACAGCATAATTGCAGCATCGTTTTTTTGTAGAATACGTAGGTGTGAGCAACTCAATTTAGGTGGAAAGTTGTCTGCTTTATTGGTTCCAAGCCACAAAGGTTAAAAAAGAGAGGTACAAGTACACATCCCTGATTTGGTACCTATCAGTGGGAATTGTGTTTGAAAGATATTTTCAGCCAAGGATAACTTGGACCCACATACCCTGGAACACTGACTGGATGGCCCAGAGCAGTCACACAGGAATGCTCCATGTAGACAGCTTGTCCCATATGATGTCTGTGTTTCATCCTTCAAAATAAACAAGAACTATTGTTGGACAACTAAATGTCTAAGTACAGCACACTCCAAACTTCCCCTTCTATGTTGATGATGTGCCCACCTCCAAAACCTCCTTGACCTCAGCCACACCTTTCAAATCATCTAATGATACTAATGCTAGTTTAGAGTTAGTCAATTTCCTTCGAGTAGTATCACAAAAAAGTTCTCCATTCCGAATTTCATATAAGACAGTATTCTTTATTAATCAATCATAATCCAAGACATTCATCAAACCACCAGCCAACGCATTTCGCTCTAGTTAAAAATAACTTCTTCAGGGCTATTCATAGGTCTTTACAGCTTAATAACTAAATTTCAGATTTTTGTCCAAAAGCTCATCTTAATTCAAGATACCTGTGTATCCGCAAAATTAAATGACAACATTAGCAAGTATCATGATTCAAGCACCATGGCACGTGCTGATGACATCATTTAACTTTGAGTCATGTAATTCAGGCATCTTGAATTATCAACTGGACTCTTGATTCTTCAACACAAGATGTGCTTTTGGACAGAAATCTGGGATTTTGTTATTAGTTCTAGTTAGACTAGTCAAGTCTAGTCCAAAAACATTTGGTGTAGCCCTCTGGGAGACCCTGAAAGTCTTGCAGGCTGAAAGAAAGGGAAAACACCAGTCTGGAACAGCAAATAGCCCCCCTCGAGCGGCTGAACATGCGATCCCTGAGTGAGGAGACTGGGCATCGGTTGACAGTGGCTACGGCGTCCTTGAAACAACGGTTACTGGACACAGCAAAGATGGCTTGGATCACCTCACAGCACAGACTGTACGAATACGGTGATAAAACCAGAACTCCACTCTATTGCCTAGCCAATAAAGATATGGAGGCCAGACTCCTACATAAAACAACCATAAGAAGGTATTTATTTATACACACATACACAAAAAACTATAATTATAATGCATATAAATGGTGATTTTGGTATGTGCGAACTAGGATGTATGAAACAGGGTTTGCCCCTTAACCCCAACTAAGCTTGGGCTTTCAATGATTATCTCAAAAAGTGTCTCATAAGGATAAATGTATTTACTGTATTTATTCTATAAATGCGTTCATTGCTTTTATCCAAGGTACCCCTTTCGTGTTTGTACTTCACTGGAAGCTTTGCTTTTCTCTCTCAATTCTTTACCCATCATCTCAAGTTTGTCATGTAGAATCAGATCTCTTATGTTCATTGGTTTCCTCACACATATATTTAGTTTATACATTGCAAAACGAGAGTGGGAGCACACTGCCTCACCTCCCAGCACTCCGTTCGCCCCAATGCCTGCAGTGCATGGTAACCATTATTTCAGTGACAGTTTTTCACCTTGTTGGTGCAGCCAGTGCTGTGTATCTCTAGACACGCTTTTCAGGATAATTGTCCTTCAGTAGAGAGCAACACATTGTTTTGAGGGTACTAACACCACTCACTGGATGCAGGTGAAACAGCCAGAGCTTATCAGCTCAAGGAACCTGAGAAGACTTTGGGCAGCATTTCCAGCACCCCCAAAACAACTTGTTGCTCTCTACTGATGAAGGAATTAATCCAGAAACACGCATCTAAAGTTACAGAGCACAGGCTGCACCAACAAGTATGAAAAAGTGAAGACTACTACTGTTGTAAGTGTTATCATGCACTGCATTTACCATGATGCCTTTGTGCAAATTGAGTGCTGGGATGTGAGGCAGTGTGCTCTCATTATCCTTCAGTTTATACACAACATTCAGCTTATCATTACAAAACATAAACATAAGAGATGTGATTTGACAAGATAAATAGTTCATCTAATGTGCATGTGATGATAGGCAAAGAAGTTAGGAAAGTGAGTGAGGAAAGCAAAGCTTTCAAAGAAGTACAAATACAAAAAGGAATCTGTGTGAACTAGTCACAATTGGAGCACATTCTCAATAGCAGTGAATGTCGTTCATATGGCCACCTCACTCACCAGATGAAACTTTCTTATAAGAAAACTGTGAACAAATATCTTCTTCAGATCGAGCCATTTATGCATTATCAGCTCCTTAATTATGTTGTGCCCCTTATCAGGCGACTGTATTGACTTCTTCTTGGCAAGCTCTTTGTGATTTCTCAGAAGCTCCTCGTCCTCAGACTGTCTGCTGACATCGCGGGTAAGGACTACAAGTGAAAAGGACTCTGCTCCCCACTGCCACAGCCTGTTTATCTGATAGAAAGGCTTCTGCTTTCTAATCAATATTCAAGGAAACCAGCACTTCTTCACAAGTTTCATGCAATCTTCAATTTTTCAGAACACTTAAAGCAGCAACAACTCACTAACCACCAGCTTTTATTAGGATTCCACGTGTGCTGACATCAGTGCTCATTATGGAGAGAACTGCTATTACATGGTGTGGTCTCAACAACCCTGCCTGACTCCACAATCAATGCACCCGACATTTGGGCAGCGGGGGATTCCTGCTGAATTGATGGCCAACAGAAAAGACAAGCCCCAGCCCTATCACTAGGCCTGTTCAGTAGTAGCTGTCAAAAGCCTCCTGGTGATGTGGGAAACCCTTCTAACTATTCTCAGGCCTAGCAAGACCCGGGGGGAAGTGATCTGAGATTTTTTTTTTAAACAGCCCACTGGTAAATTCACATATTTCTATAAAACAAGACCATGGAATCTCCAGATTTTTTACAAGAGTCTGTTAAAGTAGATCAAACAAATTGAGAACAGCAGGTTAGGCCTGCTTTTTATGCAGGGCTTTAAGTTGGGTGGATCATGATGGGCCTCAGACCCAGCAGTAATTAAAAACTAACTGTGAGGATTTAGGAAACATAATGCTGAAAAATATGGTAGAAATGTTCGTCGTTTTCACATTTCTAGTAACCCTGATAACAGCAATTATTTTATACATCTCATGGTCACAGTGCATGCACTAACTAGAAGGTTACAGCAAATAAATGTTTTTCAATACATATTGTGTCATGAGTACAGATGATTTGCGAGGACATTTTAGGCACAAAAGGTGGGTTTCACAATTACCACTGCGTCCCTGAAAACAAATGGACTGTTTGTTTACCAGAAAGCACCTCTCCCCCGTGAGACGGGGCAGAGTATGGGTCTGCAGTAAACCAGATTTGCCTTCCTCATATATAGCACACTGAACTTAGTCCCTCTGTAATAGAGTTAGGGAACCTAAACCTGTAGACTTGGGGTATAGCTGTAAGATACATAACACCAGCAGAAGCAGACCTTCATATCCTCAAAACTCTGGTGATGCAGACGATATAGGTTCCTCATGTTCAGTCCTGGCCTGCTGGGCTTCAGATGCACAAGTTACTTACTTGTGTAACGATATATCTATAAGAGACATTAGTTAGTGATAGATTCCTTACCTTAGAATATCCTCAGGCGTCAGACTGGATCCGGAAAGTTTTCGTCTGCAGTACCCCTGCGCGTCGGTAGGCGTCGTCGTCCGCCTACGCATACGTCGCTGGCGTCGTAGCCGCCGAGATGACGTCGTCGGAGCTACTTAGACGTGCCCATGCGCGCTGACGTCAGTTCTGTACACAACTTTTCCGCGACAGGAGCGCAGAGCCATGCCAGAGACCGACTACTGGTGCAATAGAACTAGGGCCCTAAAAGGGATGACCTGAACCCTAGAGAACAGTTTGCAGAACAGGGAGGATGGGCAGGCGGTAAGGAATCTATCACTAACTAATATCTCTTAAAGATATATCGTTACACAAGTAACTAACTTGTGCATCTGAAAGAGACACGTTGGTGATAGATTCCTTACCTTTGAATACATACCCAAGCAATACCAACCCCGGTGGCGGGTCCGCAAAGTGAGAATACACAAGAAAGTCACTGAGAACTGAACGGCCAAAGAAGCCGCCTCTCCGGACCTGACTTTCAAGGCAATCATGCTTAGTGAAAGTATGCAACGAGGCCCAAGTGGCCGCCTGACAGATGTCTTGCAGGGGGACACCGCGTCCCAATGCTGTAGTAGCTGCTGTCGCCCTGGTAGAATGGGCGCGCAGCCCAACCGGAGGTTCCTTTTTAGCCAGAGAGTAACAGGCTTTAATGCACTAGACAACCCATCGGGAGATAGTTCGCTTGTGCACAGCACGGCCTTTCTTTGCACCCACGTAACCAACAAAGAGCTGGTCATCCACCCGGAACAGTTGTGTGCGGTTGAGATAGAATGAGAGCGCATGTTTTGGGTCCAGACGGTGGAGCCTCTCCATCTCTTGAAGGGTGCGGAGGCGGAAAGAAAGTGGGCAGAGTTACAGTTTGCACAAGATGAAAGGCAGAGACTACTGTAGGTAGAAAGGAGGGACGCGGTCGAAGCACAGCCTTGTACGGATGAATCGCCAGGAAAGGAGGCCTGGAGCTTACTCACCCGCCGAGCGGAGGCGATGGCCACCAGGAAAACAGTTTTCAAAGTCAATAACCGCAAAGGACAGTTATGAAGAGGCTCAAATGGAGCGCACATCGGATATGTGAGAACCAGCTTCAAGTCCCATTGATATTCATAACAAACAAGAGCAACCCATATGTCCCTGTGAACTGGGTATTACTATGAAGTAAGAACAACGTCCACAAGGAACTTATTCACAAACAATTGTTATAAATTTTGGAGCAAAAGTTAACTCCTAACTGATTCAATCTATAAGCCAAACAAAAGTATCTTGTTACTTTGGAGTACTTATTTATTCAGACAAATAACAATTAATTACATAATTCACAGAAATATGAAAAAAATATATATACATTTCAGTTTTCAGGCACAAGGAAATTGGTGAAGAAAGTGAAGCTAGAACCCAGTGTGAGTAGAAGTAGCCTATAAGGTGAAGTAGATATAAAAAGGTCTTTCAATTAAAAAACAATGAGGAGCAAGTTAGCGTGTAACGAGTCTTTTTTGCTCTCCCTTTGTTAAGGTCGACGACGTTTCAACCCTCTCGGGGTACGGGGTCTCATCAGGACATAATCTGGGGACTAATTATTTTCAAATGAAATTTGAAGGATGATAGATAATTTATCTGACGAATTTGGAGTAATGAATATCTCCACGTTCTCTGTATAACCAAGGCTTCCCAATTTATAGCGCTGTGTGCCCAATAGGGCTGTCTCAAGAGTCCAGCGTGGCCTTGAACTGTACTTAAAGTGCCGATAAAGATTCCCTAAAGAAAAACGAGGCTAAGATTTAAGTCCAAGCCTTCACTTCGTGAGTTAATATATACGAAGCAATACGTGTAAATAAACCACTCACTATTTCAAAAGATAACGATAAGGGAATTCAGTCGACGGATGAATTAAACATCCAAATCGCCCGCGCAAAGTCGACTTTGCGCGGGCGATTTGGATGTTTAATTCATCCGTCGACTGAATTCCCTTATCGTTATCTTTTGAAATAGTGAGTGGTTTATTTACACGTATTGCTTCGTATATATTAACTCACGAAGTGAAGGCTTGGACTTAACTCTTAGCCTCGTTTTTCTTTAGGGAATCTTTATCGGCACTTTAAGTACAGTTCAAGGCCACGCTGGACTCTTGAGACAGCCCTATTGGGCACACAGCGCTATAAATTGGGAAGCCTTGGTTATACAGAGAACGTGGAGATATTCATTACTCCAAATTCGTCAGATAAATTATCTATCATCCTTCAAATTTCATTTGAAAATAATTAGTCCCCAGATTATGTCCTGATGAGACCCCGTACCCCGAGAGGGTTGAAACGTCGTCGACCCTAACAAAGGGAGAGCAAAAAAGACTCGTTACACGCTAACTTGCTCCTCATTGTTTTTTAATTGAAAGACCTTTTTATATCTACTTCACCTTATAGGCTACTTCTACTCACACTGGGTTCTAGCTTCACTTTCTTCACCAATTTCCTTGTGCCTGAAAACTGAAATGTATATATATTTTTTTCATATTTCTGTGAATTATGTAATTAATTGTTGTCTGAATAAATAAGTACTCCAAAGTAACAAGATACTTTTGTTTGGCTTATAGATTGAATCAGTTAGGAGTTAACTTTTGCTCCAAAATTTATAACAATTGTTTGTGAATAAGTTCCTTGTGGACGTTGTTCTTACTTCAAGTCCCATTGAGGCATCACAAAAGGAATAGGAGGGAAAAGGTGAGTAATGCCTTTGAGAAATGTATTGACAACCAGGGACTTGAAAAGAGAGGGCTGATCAGGCAACCTACGAAAGGCTGAAAGAGCAGAAAGGTAGCCCTTGATAGTGCCCAAAGCAGAGCCCTGCTGGGCCAAAGAAAGGAGGAACAATAGGACCTTAGAAAGAGGAACAGCAAGAGGATCAACAGATTTTGCTGTGCACCATGCCACAAATTTTTTCCACTGACAGGCGTATACCGTTTTAGTGGAGGGACGCCAGGCTGCCAGAATCACATTTCAGACTTCGGGAGGCAAGTCAAATGGAATCAGCTGTCGCGCTCACTCTCCACGCAAGGAGGTGGAGGCTCGACAGGTTCGGGTGGAGGACCGTCCCCTGTTACTGTGACAGGAGATCCTCCTGAAGAGGCAGTCGGATCGGGGGAGCCACGCTCATACTGAGTAGCTCGGGATACCAAACTCTTCGAGCCCAGTCCAGACCCACAAGAATGACTTGGGCCCGGTCGCGCCTGATCTTCTTCAGCACTCTGGGCAGAAGTGGTATAGGCAGAAAGGTGTACAACAGACTGCAATTTCACTCGCGACGAAAAGCGTCGCCTAGCGAGTGCCGCCGTGGAAACTCCAACGCGCAGAACTGCTGACATTGCGCATTCTCTTTGGTGGCGAACAGATCTAACCAAGGTTCTGCCCATTGCTGAAAGAGACCTTGCACCACCTCCGAGCGAAGACGCCATTCGTGATCCAACATGCACCTTCGGGTGAGTTTGTCTGCCCTGACGTTCAGGGTACCTGCCAGGTGTTGAGCCACCAAGGAAATGCCTTGACGTTTCAGCCACGTCCAGAAACGTAGAGCCTCCTGACATAGGGTCCACGACCCCACCCCGCCCTCTTTGTTGCAGTACTACATGGCGGTGGTGTTGTCTGTGAACACCTGTACTACTACTCTCCCCTTGCTTTGAGTGCAAGTAGAATCGCCCTGAGCTCCAAAAGGTTGATATAGAGCTAGGACTCCACCGGAGACCAGAGACCTCTGATCTCCACCTCTCCCATGTGGCCGCCCAATCCCAGGAGGGACGCGTCCGTCACTACTGTGTGCTCCGGTTGGGGAAGAGAGAGGGATCTGCCGCTGACCCAACGCTGGTTCGTGAGCCACCACTGCAAGTCCTGTGCAGTGCCCTCCGAGATCTGGACGTAGTCGGACAGGTTCCCCCGATGCTGCGTCCACTGGAACTTCAGGTCCCACTGCAGAGCCCGCATATGCCATCTGGCATGATCGATCAGCAGGATGCAGGAGGCCATGAGGCCCAGCAGCCTCAGTGCCTTCCTGACCGAAACCCAGGACCAGGGCTGAAAGATCAGAATCATAGCCCGAATGTCCCGGACTCGCTGTTCGGGAGGATAAACCCGAAACTGCGCCTAATCCAGAACTGCTCCGATGAAGAGGAGCTTCTGGGAGGCAATCAGGTGCGACTTCGGCACGTTGATGAAAAACCCCAGCAAATGCAGGAGGTCGGCCGTAGTCTGGAGGTGGGAGACCACTGCCTGGGGCGAGCCCGCCTTCAACAGCCAATCGTCGAGATAGGGGAAGACTGAAACCCTTGATCTGCGCAGATAAGCTGCGACCACTGCAATCACTTTCGTGAACACCTGAGGTGCGCTGGTAAGGCCATAAGGGAGCACGGTGAACTGAAAGTGCTCGTGGCCCACCGTGAACCGTAGGTAACACCGGTGGGCTGGCAGGATGGGGATGCGGGTCTAGGGCAGACATGACCTGAGCAAGCGTGAGCATCTTGAACTTCTCCTTCTGGAGGAAGCGATTGACGTTCCGGAGGTCTAAGATAGGGCGCAGACATTTGTCCTTCTTTGGGACCAAGAAGTAGTAACAACCACGACCTACTTCTGGCGTCGGAACGCGCTCGATGGCCCCCTTGGCCAAGAGGGCCATAACTTCCTGCTGGAGAAGTGCCAAGTGTTCCCCCACATGCGGTGGTACTGAGGTGGCATGGCTGGAGGGGTAGATTCGAAGGGGAGGAGATAACCCCTGCAGACTATTTGCAGAACCTACCTGTCCGAGTTTATGTAATGCCAGTGGGGAAGGTGATGACGAATTATGCCACCCACTGGCGTCAGGTGGGCCTGAAACACTGGACTAGGAAGGTTTAGAGGCCGCGGCTGCAGGGGAGGTGGTGGACTGACCCGTCCGCTGTCCTCAGGATCCACCACGGCAGGTCCCATGTCCGCGGCTGCGCTGAGACTGTGGCTGTGCAGCCTTCTGGGTCAGAAAAGAACACGCCTGGGAGCCCCGACCTCGCAAGGACCGAAAAGTGGACCCCGAAGGAGTACGCGTGGTGGCGAGAGCCAAGGATTGGGTCGTAGCCCGACAGTCCTTAACGCGTTCCAGGGTGCTATCCGCCTTATCACCAAAGAGGGGTATACCATCAAAGGGCATGTCCAACAGGGTGTTCTGCACATCCCCAGAGAAGACAGTAGTGCGATGCCAAGCATAATGACGGAGCGCCACAGTTGTGGAAAGTGCCCTACCAAATCGGCCGTGCCAAGCCCACAACGAATAGTAAATTTCGCAGCATCTCTTCCTTCAGTAATGGCTTGGGAGAGAACCGTTTGTGCTTCCACAGGGCACTGAGGCAGTACCTGTGCCCCAGTGTCCCACACAGAATGGGAATAGCGGCCTAGCAGGTACGCAGTTTTCACCGCCTGCAACCCAGAACTGGCAGATGTAAAAATCTTTTTCCCAAATTGCTCCAGTTTCCTAGATTCTTTGTCCAGAGGAGCAGAAGGGAATGCACTTGGTGAGGCAGAAGCCTGGACAACCAGACTCTCAGGCGTCGGATGTTGTGTGAGAAAGCAGGGATCGCCACACCCTTGTCTACCGGGACTCCTGTATCAGGTTTGTATGAGTTACTTACCTTCGGTAACGATGTATCTGGTAGAGACGATTCTAGCCGCAGATTCCTTCTCGTAGAATTATCCCCAGGTGCG
The DNA here is from genome assembly GCF_964204655.1 of Triturus cristatus. Lineage (NCBI taxonomy): Eukaryota > Metazoa > Chordata > Amphibia > Caudata > Salamandridae > Triturus > Triturus cristatus. The sequence continues at coordinate 991,921,871 of NC_140581.1, forward strand.
AGACTGGATCTGTAAACCTTTTGCCACAGCATCCCTGCGCGCAAGGGGGCGGGGCGACACCACGCCACTGAGCCTAGGCATCGTCCGCGTACGTGACGTCAGCGAGGTCACATAAGCCCCACCCCGGCGCGCCCATGTCAGTTTTATTCAGAGAACTTTTCTGCGCCGCAACGCGGAGCCACCAGGCAAACTGTGGGAGCAGGGGAACAGTGTGCGAAAGAGTAGAAACAATGAATGGAGACAAGCGACACCATAAGGAGCGGTGCAACACTGCAGCCTCCAAAGGCAGGGGCGGAATAAAGGACAGAGCAGAGCCCAAGCAGTCACCTTGCCAGCATGTAAACCACCTACTCCCCCCTCCCTGGAGACAGGGAACATATGTAAAGGCAGGACACCTGCAGCAGGCCTACAACCCCCACCCGGAAATAGGGAAGGGGAGCCAGCCCCAGAACAGACAGGGCAACAACAACAACCCTCCAAGCCACCCCAGCACAGAGGGTAACCATCCTGCAAGGAACAAGGGCAGGGCATGGCCAGGTGACCCCAGACAGAAGACGGCAGAGGGGCAGGGACCCCCAGCAACAAGAGGAAGGGAAGAGATTGAAGGTAAACCCCACCAAACCTGGAGCAGCCTGAGTAGCGGGGCACAGGAGCAGCATAACCCCATCCTCCAGAGAACCAAGAGGAGGAAGGAACAGCAACAAGACGGAGCAACTCGCCAAGAGGAAAGGAATGCACTCACAAGAGACACAGCCCCCCACCAGGAGGCGAGTGCCGAGACCAACTCACGGGTCCTCGCAGAACGGGGAGGAAGGGCGGGCCGTGAAGGAATCTGCAGCTAGAATAGTCTCTACCAGATACATTGTTACCGAAGGTAAGTAACTCGTACATCTGACAGAGACTACTAGCCGCAGACTCCTTCACGTAGAATAGATACCCTAGCCATACCCACAGGGAAGGAGGGTCTTCGAAAGGACCCCTCCAGCCATAACAGGACAGAGGGTCACACAAGGGACCAGACCTGTGGACCGGTCAATAACCCGGCCCCTCCAAGGCAAGAGGAGCCCCCCACAAGCAGAACACCACCGACCCCAAGGGGATGGAGGAAGAAGAAAAAAGGGGGAGGCCTTCACACCCACGATAGAGGAACCAAGGGCCAGGCCAGAGAGGCCGAAGTACCCCACACAGCCATGGGGAGAGCCCAGAGGGTCCAAGGAAACGAGGGAAAAGAAGGCTAGGCTACACCAGATGGAAGGCAACAGGCAAGCCAGAGCGGCGCTAACAGACAAGCCGCCAGAACAAGAAAAAACAGCCCAGGGCCCCAGGAAGACCAAGTGGGCAACACCTGACAAGGGAGGGCACAGAATTATCCCAAGCAGGGAGAAGAGGAAAGGGCCGGACACACCCCCACGAGGGGCCGCGCACATGCCCTCAAGGAGCAAAGCAACATACAGAAAAGCCACGGAGAACAGGCACCAAAGGGCCACCAGAACTCCCCAGCAGAGTGCGAGCTGTATAACAGCTACCACTACCCCACATAGGGTACGTTAAGTCCCAAGACATGGGAACCTTCATTGGAAGAACTTCGGCAACAGAGGAAAAACAAAAGAGCCACAGGGAAAACACCCCGCGAACGGCGTGACAATCAGCCCAAAGGAAAACAGAAAGCCTAATCTGTGGGCCAAGTCTGCGTAACAGTTCTAGCAAGAAACACAGCGAACAAGGACCGTCCAGCAGCCGACATTGCCAAAGTCCCCACAAGGAGGACTCAATGGCCAGAAAACACACTCCACCACAAGAGCGACCGTCCCAAGAAGGACCAGAACCAGCTCAACTCCTCAATCACTGAGGAGGAGAAGGAAGAGGAGGAGTATAAGGGGGAGAAGGAGGACGGAGCCCCGCCAGGAACCTTTGGATGGCGGAGTCAGCTGGGGCATGGAACAACAGGCTACCACCAAACGGGAGTTCAATGAGCCGTTCCCCGATATTTTCGGGAAAGACGCGGTCCTGAAGCCAAGCATGGCGACAGAGAGTGACTGAGGAAGCCATGGCCAGGCCCAGCACCTCCGAGATGTCCAGAGCGGAGTGAAGGATAAACGCCGCCAGCTCCTGGCCATCCAACGCATGACACCGTAAGTCCACCTGAACAGTCTCCTGAGAAGCCGCGGACCCCAAAGACTCAACCGAGTCCCACAGACGAGAGGAGGACCTAGCCAGGACACACAAGGTGTTCAGGGCCCGCAGGGCCGCGCTGGTCGAGACAAACATGTTGCGCCCCCAAGAGTCCAGCCAGCGGGCCTCCCGGGAAGGTGGAGTCAACAGCGGTGGCAGGGAGGGAAAGGCCGTCCGTAAAAGAAGACTGGCGGCAGAGGGGTGGAGGGAAAGACACGCAGAGTCACGCGGCGCCAGATGGTGCCGGTGTAGAAGGTGCTGAGGCACCGGATCCCATGAGGCAGGACGTCCCCAAGCCCCCGTCAGGGACGAAAGGAGCGAACCCTCAAAGGGAAGCAAGATCTCCCTCCCACCAGAGCCATGGTGGAGATGATCCGTCGGAAAATGAGCAATCGGGTCGCCCATTTGTAGAATATCCACAGCTGTGGACACCGCGTGAGCAAAGGCCGCACCCGCCTCTGTAGGGCCCCGCGGCGGAGAAAGCAGCTCCTCTGTGGGCGACGGCTGCAGACTAAGGCGGCCGTCCCCCAAGCCAAGTGGAACGGGCAGGGGCCACACCTGGAAGGTAGAAGGAGCCGAGGAATGGGGGACCTGCCGCTCCTCCAGAGAACGTTGCGGCCTCAGAAACGGCAGGGAGCCACCCTTCGACGATGCCGGTGAAAAAGACACCACTCGGCAGCCAGACTCCGGAGAGGACGACACCAATATGCAGGCCGCCTCCGGAGAAGAGGGAGCGTCCGAAGACGAATCCGCAACTCGACGCCTGTCAGGAGCCATAGAGTCCGCCGCCTGAGGCAGAGCGGTAACGCCAGCCTGTGCCGAAGGAGACGCTGGATAGGGCTTCTCGAAGTCACACTGCGCAGTGGACCGGAGCGGAGCATGAGTCGCAGTGGACAGGGGGCGGCGGCGGAATGGCGCCGACTCGACCTCCGCCGAGGCAGCCGCCTGCGCGGAGGGACAAGAAGGATCAGGGGAGTGACACAAAGCCCTCCACCAGCCTCGGCCCAGTATACGACATAGGTGGTACGTCGAGCCATGCGGCGCCGCCAGGGCCGACCCAACCTCCGACTCGCCCTCCGACGAGGCAGCCGTCTGCGTGGAGGGACGAGAAAGTCCCAGAGGAGGCCGAGGGGTTCGCGCCCAGATTCGACCCGGAGCGGGACGAGGAGAGTCCACCAACCTTTGTGGTGCCGGCCCGCCCAGCAGCTGCCAGCACTGTAGCGGCGTCACCTCAGCCCTAGACACCTTGTCCAGGAACCGAGAGGGGCTCGGGGATGCGACCCGAACCCCGGCGACCTCACGCGACCCCACAGGGACTCCCGCGGGAGTTTGTGGTGAGGCAGAGACGCCGTGGTGTGAAGGAGGGACCCCAGAGGAGCCGCACCCCAACAGCACCACATCCTCCAAACCTGGATCCGACCCAGTCAGCGCCGGGGCCAGAGCCACCTGCGTCGCTGCGCAAGCCAAGGGAACCGCTGACGCCCCAGGAGGAGGAGGAGACGCCAGCGAGGCCGGCAAAGCCGCCGTGTATGTCTCCATCTGGACTCTCGACGCTCCATCACCGGGAAATGGTGGGTAGGAGGACACGTGGGGCCGCATCACCAGCGGAGAGTCCACGGCCCGGCAGGCCGAAACCCGGCCCCCGGGGACAAACTGCGACACTTACCCACCGGTGAGCAGCGCTCTCACGACATCAGGGAAGGGCGATGACGATGACCACGGCCGTATCTGAAGCCGTCTGCCGAGGCTGATCGAGGGGAGGAGGTCGACCTGGAGAGACACGCCGAGAGAAGTTTCATTCGGTGCTCCCGCTGCGACTTCAACTGTTGGCACCCCTCACAATCCGTGGTGCCGTGATCTTCCCCCAAACACCACATACAAATGCGATGAGGGTCCGTCGCCGACATAAGACGCCCACACGACGTGCAAGCTTTAAAGCCCAAAGGCATTCGCACACTGTTCCACCAAGAGAAAGACAATGTTGAAGAAAAAATTGCCCGAAACAAGCCCGTAGCATGCCCGGATCTGCGTTGCACGCGGAAAAGGAAAAAACTGACGTGGGTGCGCCGGGGTGGGGCTTATTTGACCTCGCTGACATCACGTACCCGCACGATGCCTAGCCGGAGTCGCGTGGTGTCGCCCCGCCCCCTGCCGTGCAGGGATGCTGTGGCAAAATGTTTTCGGATCCAGTCTCGCACCTGGGGATAATTCTATGTGAAGGAATCTGCGGCTAGTAGTCTCTATCAGATAACCCAGGTGCCCAACATGATATCAGTAAGCGCTTCATTGAAGAGCAGTAACGGCTCCGCAGAGGACGACTGCGGCTGCAGGACCTCAGTCAGGAGATTGGTCCTGATGGGTACAGAGGGGAGCTTGAGGTGAAGAGCCTCAGCTGCCCTACGCAATACCACCGAAAAAGTTCCAACCTCCTCAGTGGGCACAGAAGAAGGGGACAGAGTACCAGGGTGTGGAGAGAAATCCAGATCCTCTGGACCCTCCACATTGCCTTCCCATTCAGGCTCACCCTCACATTGAGCTGCAAGAGGGTCCTCAGACCCCTCCCAGTACTCCCCTTTGTCCACCGGTTGCTGAAGAGGCGGGTAAGGACGAGGTGCCCTGGGAAACGGGATAAACTCCCCTCCAAGAAATGAAATGGGAGGGTAAGATACCAGTCCCGGTTCAGCCGGATCCAGGGCCAGCGCAGAGGCCCGAGCCAAGGCCGGAGCTGGTGGCGCCGCAGGGTATGGTACCGGCGTAGCCGAGGCCTGTGGCGGCGGCACGGAGGAAAACCCTTCCAACGGATCCGCGGGGCCCGAAGGCGCTCCGGAGGGACCCGGCGGGCCAAACACATGGCGCAAGGCCGACATGAAGGCCTGCACCTCGTCCGAAGTCGCGTGCGGGCTCAGAAAGGGTGGGTAGGCCGCAGGCAACAACGGAGGCTCCAACTCTATAACTAATATATGTCTCTTACAGATATATTGTTAACGAAGGTCAGTAACTTGTTAATCTGAAGACTATTAGTTATAGATTCCTTACCTTAGAATGGATACCCCCTTAATACCAAGCCCAGATGTGGGTCTGCGAACTAAGTTCACACCGGAAAGTCCTGGAGAACTGAATGGCGAAAGAAGCCGTCTCTCCAGACCCGACTATCCAGGCAGTAATGCTTAGTGAACGAGTGGAGTGATGACCACGGGGCTGCCTGGCAGATGTCACCGAGGGAGACTCCACGTCCCAAAGAAGTAGTGGCTGCCATCGCCCTGGTAGAATAGGCGCACAGCCCTACCGTAACACATCTTAATGCAATGAACGACTCTTCGAGAAGATAGTCTGTTTTTGCACTGCCCGACCTTTCTTGTCGCCACACAGCCAACAAAGAGTTGATCGGCCACCCGGAATTGTTTTGTGCGATCCAAATAAAAGGATAATGCACGTTTTTTGATCCAGACGGTGGAGTCTCTCCTCTTTGAAAAGGTTCGGGGTGAGGGAAGAAGGTGGGCCAAGTGATGGTCTGCCCTATGAGGAAAGAGGTAACCACTTTGGGAAGAAAAGAAGCTCTAGTTCGAAGGACAACCTTGTCCCGATGAACAGCAAGGAAAGGAGGTCCAGAAGAAAGAGCCTGAAGCTCACTCACCCTGCGAGTAGAGGTGATGGCAACAAAATAAGCAGTCTTGAAAGTCAAGAGTCTGAGAGGACAATTATGAAGTGGCTCAAAAGGAGCACACATAAGGTAAGTTAAGACCAGATTCAAGTCCCACTGGGGCATTATGAAAGGAATAGGAGGAAAGAGGTAAGTAATGCCCTTAAGATATCTATTTACAATAGGGGACTTGAAAAGAGAAGGCGGATCAGGAAGGCGAAGAAAGGCCGAAATTGCTGAGAGATAGCCTTTACGGGTGCCCAGAGAAGAGCCCTGCTGGGCCAAAGAAAGAATGAAGAGGAGAACCTCGGAAAGAGGTTCAGAAAGGGGATCCACAGCCGTTGGTGTGCACCATGCCATAAACTTGTTCCATCTACAGGCATATACCGTTATAGTGGAGGAACACCTGGCTGCCAAGATGACATTACAAACTTCGTGAGGGAGGTCAAAAGATGATAATTGTCGCTGCGCAATCTGCATCCAAGGAGGTGAAGTCTGGACAGGTTTGTGTGGAGGACTGCCCCCTGTTGCTGCGACAGAAGATCCTCCCGAAGAGGCAGTCTGATCAGAGGATCGATGGCCATGTTCAAGGGCTCGGGATACCAGACTCTGCGTGCCCAACCCGGAGCCACAAGAATGACTTGGGCCCAGTAGCACTTGATCTTCTTCAATACTCTGGGCAGAAGTGGTATCGGCGGAAAGGCGTATAAAAGACTACAATTCCACTCGGGACAAAAGCGTTGCCGAGCGAGTGCCACGTAGGTAACGCCTGTGGGCTGGCAGAATGGGAATGTGGAAGTAAGCATCCTGCAAGTCCAACGCTACCATCCAGTCTCCAGGGTTGAGGGCAGACAGGACCTGAGCTAATGTTGACATGTAGAACTTCTCCTTCCGAAGGAAGCGTTTGACTTCCCTGAGATCCAAGATAGGACGCATGCCTTTGTCCTTCTTGGGCACCAGGAAGTAACAACCATGACCTACTTCTGGGACAGGGACTCGCTCGATAGCTCCCTTGGCCAAGAGAGCCGTAACTTCCTGATGGAGAAGGGCCAAGTGATCCTCCGACATGTGATGAAGTGTTGGTGGCATAGAGGGAGGGGTAATCTAGAAGGGGAGGGAGTATCCCCTTCGAACTATCTGCAAAACCCACCTGTCAGACGTGATGTTGCGCCAGTGGGGGAGGTGATGGCGGATCCTGCTGCCCACTGGCAACTGGTGGCCCTGAAAGGTCAGACTAGGAAGACTTAGAGGCTGCTGCAGAGGGGGGCACTGGTGGACTGGCCCGCCCGCTGGCCCCACACCCACGGCGTTGGGTCCCACATCCCTTGCCGTGCCGAGGCTAGGTAGCTTGCACCTCCCTGTGGCCCTGGGTGGAACGTGGTGGGTCACCCCTTTCACAGCCACAAAAGGGGCGAAAGGCAGACTGCACCGGACGAGAGGTGGCAGCGAGGCCCAAGGATTTGGCCGTAGCTCTAGAAACAGGCTACGGCCATCAAAGGGAATGTCCATAAGAGTTGATTGGACATCCCCAGAAAAGCCAGTGGATCTGAGCCAGGCATAGCGCCTCGGGACTATTGACGTAGAAATCATTCTACCCAGCGAGTCGGCAGTGTCTAACCCAAATCAGATGGCGAACTTTGCTGCATCTCTACCCTCTGCGACTACACGGCAGAGTGTGGCCCAGGCCTCCTAAGGGCACTGTGATAGCACTTGGGCAACTGTGTCCCACACAGAGTGGGCGTAACGGCCCAAGAAACATGTGGTGTTCACCGACCGCAGCCCTAAGCTGGCAGAAGAATATATCTTCCCAAGATGGTCCAGCTTCTTGGATTCCCTTTCTGGGACAGCAGTAGGGAATACTCCTATGAATGAGGCTTGGACCACCAAGCTCTCGGGGGTAGGGTGTTGGGAGAGGGAAATGGGGTCGCCTGGGGCCTGGAGGTGGGGTCAGTCAATCATCCTATCCACAGGAGCCCCTGTGCTTGGCTTGGACCAAGTGCCCAGAAGGATGTCTGTGAGGGCTTCATTGCCGTCTGAAGCACCTCAGTCAGGAGATTAGTCCGGACTGCCACCGTAGGAAGCTCAAGGCCAAAGGCCTTGGCCGCTCTATGCATGACCACAGCGTATAAGGCTCCCTCCTCCGTGGCCAGGGTAGGAGGAGAAAGCATGCCAAGATGTGTGGAGGTATCCAGACCACTGGCCTCACCCCACTCCTCGCTCCAGACCGGCTTTTCAAACTGGTCTGCCAAAGGGTCAACAGACCGCTCCTAATCCTCCTCCGGCTGCCACTCATGGCGACAGGAAATGCCAGGGTAGAACAGTGTTACAAAAATACCGGTCGTTGCCGGTACCAACGCACAACTTACCACTTGTGTAACGATATATCTGTAAGAGACATTAGTTAGTGATGGATTACTTACCTTAGAATAATCCCCAGGCGTCAGACTGGATGCGGAAAGTTTTGCTAGCATTACCCCTGCGCTTCAGTAGGGGGTGTCGTGCGGCTCCGCATCCGTCGCTGGAGTCGTAAGCGCCGGGATGATATCACGGAGACTACTTAGAAGCCACCCATGCGCGCTGACGTCAGTTCTGTACACAACTTTCCGCTCCAGGAACGAAGAGCCATGTTAGTGATAGATTCCTTACCTTAGAATAGATACCCCAGCAATACCAAACCTGGTGGCGGGTCTGCGAATGGATTACACCAGAAAGTCACGGAGAACAGAACGGCCAAAGAAGCCGTCTATCTGGACCTGACTGTCAAGGCAGTAATGCTTGGTAAACGTGTGCAGTGAGGCCCACGTAGCTGCCTGACAAATTACCTACAAGGGGACACCACGTCCCAAGGCAGTAGTGGCTGCTGTCGCCCTGGTAGAATGGGCAAGCAGCCCCACAGGAGGCTCCTTCTTAGCCAGCGAATAACATGCTTTGATGCACAGAACGACCCACCGAGGGATGGTTCGTTTGTGCACGGCCCATCTTTTTTTGGCACCCACGTAGCCAACAAAGAGATGGTCATCCACCCGGAACCGTCGTGTGAGCTGTAGGTAGAATGACAGCGCACGTGTTGGGCCCAGACGGTGGATCCTCTCTTTCTCTTTCGAAGGATGCGGAGGAGGAAAGAAGGGGGGCAAAGTGATGGTCTGCCCGATGTGGAAAGGCGTGACAACCTTTGGCAAAAAAAAGGACGTGTCCTTAAAACCACCTTGTCCGCATGAACAGAAAGGAAAGGAGGTTTGGAAGAAAGAGCCTGGAGCTCACTCACTCTTCAGAGGTGATAGCTACCAGGAAAGCCGTCTTTAGAGTGAGAAGACGTAAAGGACAGTTATGAAGGGGCTCAAAAGGAGCGCACATCAGATAGGCCAAGACAAGATTCAAGTCCCATTGAGGCATTATGAACAGCACAGGAGGAAACGTGTGCGTAATGCCTTTCAGGAAACAGTTAACAACCGGGGACTTAAAGAGAGAAGCCTGATCTGGAAGCCTTAGATCTCTGATCTCTGCCTCTCCCAAGTGGCCACCCCATCCCAGGAGGGACGCATCCGTCACCACTGTGTGCTCCGGTTGGGGAAGGGAGAGGGATCTGCCATTGACCAAATCGCGATTCATGAGCCACCACTGCAATTGTCGTGCAGTGCCCTCCGAGATCTGGACATGATCGGACAGGTTGCCCTGATGCTGTGCCCACTGGAACTTCAGGCCCCGCTGCAGAGCCCGCATATGACATCTGGCATGTTGCACGAGCAGGATGCAGGAGGCCATCAGGCCCAGGAGCCGGAGGGTCCCCTGACTGAAACCCGGGATAGAGGCTGAAAGATCGGACTCATAGCCTGAATATCCCGGACTCGCTGTTCGGGAGGATAGACCCGAAACCACGTCGAATCCAGAACCGCTCCGATGAAGAGGAGCTTCTGAGCGGGACTCAGGTGCGACTTTGGCACGTTGATGGAGAACCCCCGCAAATGCAGGAGGTCGGCCGTAGTCTGAAGGTGGGAGACGACTGCCGTGGGTGAGCCCGCCTTCAACAACCAGTTGTTGAGGTAGGGGAAGGCTGACACCCCTGACCTGCGCAGATGAGCTGCGACCACCGCCATCACTTCCGTGAACACCCGAGGGGCGCTGGTAAGGCTGAAGGGGAGCACGGCAAACTGAAAATGCGTCTGGCCTACCGTGAACCGCAGGTAATGCCAGTGGGCCGGCAGGACGGGGATGTGAAAATATGCGTCCTGCAAGTCCAACGCTACCATCCAGTCTCCAGGGTCGAGGGCAGCCAAGACCTGAGCCAGAGTCAGCATTTTGAACTTCTCCTTCCGGAGGAAGCGGTTGACGTTCCGGAGGTCCAAGATGGGGCGCAGGCCCCCTTTGTCCTTCTTGGGGACCAGAAAGTAGTGGGAATAACAACCACTCCCTACTTCCAGCCCAGGAACGCACTTGATGGCCCCCTTGGCAAAGAGGGCCGTGACTTCCTGCTGGAGAAGTACCAAGTGATCCCCCGACATGCGGTGGCACCGAGGTGGCATGGCTGGAGGGGAGGACTGAAAGGGCAAGGAGTAACCCCTGCGGATGATCTGCAACACCCACTTGTCTGATGTGCTATTGCGCCACTGGGGGAGGTGGTGGCGGATCGTGCCAACCAACGGCGTGGGGTGCTCCACAAAGCTCGTATTAGGAAGGTTTGGAGGTAGAAGCGGCGGTGGCGGAGGTGGACTGACCCCCACGCTGATTTCCAGACCCGCCCCTGCGGTGTCCGTGGCCGTGCTGAGGCTAGTTCTGGACAGGCTTGCTGAAGGAACGTGCCTGGGTGCCCCTGCCGTGGCCACGAAAGAAACAAAAACCAGGAGTGGCCGGGCTCTTAGCAGAAAGACCCAAGGACTTGGCCTTGGCTCGCAAGTCCTTAAAACGCTCCAGTGCACTGTCGGCCTTATCGCCAAACAGGCGACAGCCATCAAAGGGCATGTCCATGAGCGAGCTCTGGACATTGGGCGAGAACCCGGTAGATCGCAACCAGGCGTGGCGAAGCAGCGCCACAGTCGTAGAAATCGCCCTACCCAGTGAGTCCGCAGTGCCCAAACCACACCGGATGGCGAACTTAGCGGCATCTTTACCCTCAGCAACAGCTTGGGTCAGCACAGCGTGGATCTCCTCAAGACACTGAGGCAAAACCTGCGTAACTGTATCCCACACCGCATGGGAATAGCGGTGTAGTAAGCAAGCGGTGTTCACTGACCGCAGCCCTAAGCTGGCCGAAGATAACAACCTCTTACCGAACTACTCCAGATTTTTAGAGTCCTTATCCGGCGGGGCCGTAGGAAAAGCACTCTGTGATGTCGAGGCTAGGATGACCAGGCTCTCAGGCATAGAATGAGTGGTCAGAAAAGCGGGGGCGCCGGGCGGTGACGCCTGGCGACATTCTTATCCACAAGGGCCCCTGTGGCTGGCCGCGACCAAGTGCCCAACAAGACGTCAGTGAGGGTGTCGTTAAAGGGGAGCAGGGGCTCCGATGAAGTGGACGCCGTCTGGAGCACCGCAGTGAAGAGATTAGTTTTGAGGGCCAATGTAGGAAGATCGAGGTTGAGGACCTCTGCTGCCTGACGGAGCACCATCGTGTAGTAGGCGCCCTCCTCCATGGTAGGCGGGGAGAGGCAATCCCCGGGTCAGAAGAGACGTCGAGGTCGCCGGCATCCTCCAAGTCATTCACCCAGTCCTGCTCGGGGTCACACTGACGGGCAAGAGGGTCCTCAGAACCCTGCCAGTCATCCTCCATCTCTGTTGCATGGGGAAAAGACCGCGGCGGCAGAGCTGGAGAAGGAACATACGGCATCGGGAACGGCGCAGCCCGGGGCCGAGCCGGCGCCGTATCCCAATGCGGATCCCAGGTAGGAACAAAATGGTCCTGCAACCGGAGCAAGGGCGGGACAAACGGCACCCACTGCGGCGCCGGAGGCGGAGCCGAGGGTGGCGCCGGAGCCGGCAGCGCTGGACCTTGTGGTGCCGGGGCCAGAGCCAACGGCGTAGGATCCTGTGGTGCCAAAGCTGGATCCGCCGGCGGCCCCACAGGATCTGGACATGGGACCGCGGGACATGAAGGCGCACCGGCGGGAGACCGAGGCCTAAAAAGGCGGTCCAAGGTAGCAAGAAAGTCTTGTACCTGTTCAGGAGACGCACACGGACCCGGGTAGGCCGCTGGACTCCCAGGCTCCAAAGGAGCCGCAGGGGCAGAACCCCTGTCCCCCTCGTCCGCATCCGAGGACCGACGGGGGGACATCGGAGAGCGAACTCGCTTCTTTGACTTCTTTTTATGTCGTCGCTTACCCGAATCCGAGGGCGAAGACTTGGAGCCCGAGGAGCGACGACTGCGGAACCACAAGCGTTCTCGGGAACGGTCCCGGGACCTGGAACGGCGCTGGGACGAGTACCGGACCTCCAGCAGCTTCCGGCGCCATTCCCTCAAGGCCTTCGGGCCATGGCCCGACAATCCCGGCAGGTCCAGGAGTCGTGGTCGGTCTCCAGGCAGTAGAAGCAAACATCGTGGGGGTCCGCCACCGACATATTGCGATGGCAGGCCCCACAAGACTTAAATCCAGGCATCCCTACGTGCACCAAGGAGAAAAGGAAACAAAAAGTGTCAAAAAAGGGAATTCAAAAAGAGACTAAGGTACGTGCTCTAACCGGATCTGCGCTTGCTGGCGCGGGAAAAGAAAGAACTGACGTCAGCGCGCATGGGTGGCGCCTAAGTAGTCTCCGTGATGTCATCTCGGCGCTTACGACGCCAGCGACGGACACAGAGCTGCACAACGCCACCTACTGACGCGCAGGGGTACTGCTAGCAAAACTTGCTGGATACAGTCTGACGCCTGGGGATTATTCTAAGGTAAGGAATCTATCACTAACGTGTCTCTTTCAGATGTCGGTCGATGCCAGTCCGGTTCCATGTCCAAGTCGAGGGGGAAGGTCGGGGTCGACCCCAGCCGGGGACACAACCAGTGGCAGAGGCGTTGGCGGAGATATCAGTGCCGGAGGAGGCACAGTGAGGTCGACCGCATCTACACAGATCAAGACCTTGATCCCTGGGGGCCCTGCAGCGCCGGGGTCGGTGCCACCGGCATCAAAGGCCTAGAGCCCCCAGCCAAGTCTGCGAGGCCCAAAGGCGCGCCGGCGGAGTCGGGCTGCCCAAAGATGGAGTGGAGGGCTACGTAAAATGCACGAAGCAGGGAAGGGGATGCAATGGTACACAATTACAATTATTTATTATGTTTTGGCACTCCGAAGAGGGCCACATAAACAAAATACACAAAATACATTTACATATTCCGTCATAAAAAGAAAAAAGAAAAAAGAAAACAATTACAACACTCTCCATTAAAAAGGACATACTACGACACAGACCTCCTTATTTCATCAATAAATATCTAAAAAACCTTTAAAAAAATTAAAAATATTGAAGCAAAACATTTCATTAGGAGGAGTATATAAGGCCTTTAAAAAAGAATTCGCATCAAGAATACCCAATTGTAAACAAATTGATCTTAGCCACTTTAAACGAAGTGAACGCAATGCAGGACATATAAACAATACGTGAGTACAATCCTGTGCAGACATATTACAAAAATTACATAAAGGGGAAGACCCATACCATTTAGCCAAAAGAGTATTAAGAGGCAATAGATCTTGCCTCAAGAGAAACCAAAATCTCCGAATGCCGTGTGATAAATTCCAAAATACGTAAGGTTGAACAAGCTTCCTTGAATATGTATTAAACAAAAGGACGCTTCGCTTCTTAGCTATCAAGGATTCTTTGTCCAGCATAAAGCAAAGAGTCCAGGAAGCCTGTTTCAAAAGAGATTTTAGTTGGGAAGGAGAAATAGTAAAAATAGAACTCTCATCTAATTCAAGAAGTGCCACAGCCTTTCTGAAATTCCTAACAATTAGAGAGTGCTCTTTAAAACTTCCCAATAATTCTCTCTTGAGAAGGGATCTCAGAGTCCCCATTTCTCCTCTAGCAAGGCTGGCGACCCAACGTACTAAGGCAGACAGGCCCTGTACCCAACTGCTACGTAGACCAAATTCAAGTCTGAGAGCAGCTGTAGAGCAAGCAGAATTCAGAGTGGTTAAAGACCTTAATAATTTTCCTTCAATCGCATGTAGAAAACCCCAGTGTTTTAAATCGACCAATTCTATTCCATATAGGAGGGTTGAAGGGATTTTTGCCTTATAAACCTCGAGTAAACAAGCAAAGTGTCTTCTCCCTGTGGCGGAATAAAGAGCACTCAAACTTTTGCCTTGAGACAGGGCTTTACGAGAGTTGTTATCAATATGCTGCCTCTCACTCGGGTTTGCAGAAATTATTCTTCCTAAAAAGGTATATGTTTTAACCACCTCCAATTTCTGACCACCTACTGACCAGCCAAAATTCTCAGATTTAGATTTTTTCCTCCCTGTAATGCACATAATTTTACTTTTTGTGGCATTTATCCTCATGAAGTGGGACTCAGCAAAATCATGTAAAGCCTGCAGACGATTAGCTAAACCTTTAGGAGTTAGATCTAGGATTAGAATATCGTCAGCGTATAAAAGGCAGGCTATAGGATAACCCCCCACTACCGGGGCTATGCCAACACAAGATGCAAGCGAAGTTGGAAGATCAGCAATATACAGGGAGAACAACAGGGGAGCCAGAAGACAACCTTGTTTTAAACCATTAGTAGAGGGAATAGCCCGCGAGAGGCCCCTTTCTCCACCCTGTAACACTCGACACCAAGTGTCCGTATGTAAAGATCGTACTAGGTCTAATAGAAGAGAGGGCATACCTAATATAGCTAGCTTTCTCCACAGCAAAGTACGATCCACTTTGTCAAATGCTGTGGAGAAATCAATAAAAGCTGCATAGACTCCTCCGCCCCGAACTCTTACATATTTGTCCAGAATAACCTGCAGGGCTGTAAGGTTATCCAAAGTACTATGCCCTTTACGGAAACCCGTTTGTTCAAGGGGTAAAATCTGGTTCGCCTCGACCCAGTCAGTAATTAGTGATAGAAGGCATTTGGAAAAAACTTTTCCAATAGCATCAAGAAGGGCTATCTGACGATAGTTCATTGGCTTATTCCTATCGCCCTTCTTGAACAGGGGAACCAAAATGCTCCCCTTCCAAGAGGATGGCACAATCTTACTGGAGAAGCAAGCTCTAAATAAAGGAAAAAGAATCTTACTCCATAAAACAGGGTCTAACTTTAGTATCGAAATGGGAAGTTCATCGGGCCCCAAAGCTCCAGAGGAACGCATATCCTTAATGGCCATTTCAATGGTTTTCTCTGAAGGGGCTTCAATAGGAGGCTCAGCGTCTCTAGTAGCTCGTAGGGAGCACTCACATTCAAATGCTACGCCATTCCCAGCATAAAGGGCGGAGATAAACGAAACCCATAACGATTCAGCAATAGGAATGGGATGAGGGCTAACTCTGACTCCACAACCCTCTTCAATAAGAGACCAAAATTTTCTAACATTGCCATGAACAACCGCCTCCCGTAAACTTATCCAAAGAGAATCCTCTTTTTCCTTTTTAAGTTTCTTCCTGATGCGACTTCTCCTTCTTTTTAACAAATATATTTTGTTTTTTATTTCAGTAGATCTGCACAAAAATTGTTCCCGCACTAACCTGTTTATTGCCTTATTTAAAGGGATCAGGGAACTGGGAACGAAGCTCCTTTTTTCGGAGAAAGTGGATCTATTAGCAACACAAATAACCTCCTTCATAAAATTCTCAAAATGAGTCAGTTCAGAACCCTGCCAATCATTCAATTCTAAGATAGTTTTTCCTAAAATACACTTCAGGCCCTTCCTGGCTTTAAAATTCCAAAAACATCTTCCAGTGTCCTTATGAAAATTAACTATATCACTATTAAGAGACCATGAGTCAGAATTTGGAAAAAATAAAGACAAATTTATAGTAATCACCTTGTGATCACTAAATAATGTCGGTAAGACTACCAAATCTTTTACTGAAGAAAAGATATCATAGTCAATAATTACATAATCCAAGATTGACTGGCTGAAGGGGGATCTATGAGTATAATTAGCAGGAGAATCGGAAGGGAGCCTACCATTCACTATTAACCCCTCAGTTGCAGAAAGTTCTTCCAATAACATCTTCCCTCTTTTATTAGTTTTAATTTTATTAGGGAAGAGAATCTGAGGAATAAGGTAGGCTTCTTCTTTACATTTGTTTCTAAATAACTCTAAACTAGAGTTGGAAACCTTACAATTAAACTAACTAACAGCACATGGGGGGGTGTATCTAGCTCTTTAATCTGTTTAATATATGAAAAGACCTGCTTCAATAAAATATTAAAACATTCATCTGGGGGAATATATACATTTATTATTACCAATTAAGTATTGGTACCCCTACTTGTTAACGAGCAGAGGGTCACTGCCTGAAAAAGGTTCCTTGGGTCAACATAATGGGTAAAATTCCATTTCAATCTATTTGACAGGAGGCACGCAAGTCCACCTTTTGCATGCCCTTTCTTTGATGGTAATGCCCTTGCCTCGAGGACAAAATAATCTTTCCCTACACATAATCTACTAGGACACCAGGTCTCTTGGAGGCAAATAATGCTAGCTTTCATGGAGAATAAATATTGTAGTTTCTCGGGACTGTTATGTATCCCGGCAGCATTCCAAGAGATAACTTTTAAATTGTTGCTAAAGATGTTGAAAAAGCTTAGGATTGTCTAAAGTTTTAGTAGACAAAGCTCCAGGCAACCAATTCCACTGAAGATTATCTTTGATTGGAGGAATATTCTGGGTTAGCGAAACTGGCTTTACCTGAGTCACCCGGCGTGTATTTTTCGAGACTGAAATCTTTAATTCATCATAAAGGTAGAGAGACTATCTTGACCATTGCCCTGCTGAGAGAGTCTATTAAAAGGGAAACAGTTTCTCCCAAAGGAGAGAACAGGTAAGACATCGATTCCCCTACACTGAAAACTCTCGGCCTGTTGCAAAATAAGATTTAGTATAAGTTTAGAATAAAACTTTACCCTAACAAAAGGAGCGGGGCTGTTCCTAATATAGAAACTAAATCAATATCATTAGATTGAATTAATTTTAGGCTCTCAATATCCTTAAAATATTTGAGTAGCCATGCTCTATTTAGGAATAAGTCCGAATCAAATAAGGGTAGGAAATCTACTGTAAATGTATCTACAAAGACTTCTGGTATTTTTGAGGGCAAATGCTGGGGCCGTACCTCACCAACATCCGGAGCAGGGAAAGCGGGGGCAAAAGGATCAAGAGCTACAGACCGCGAGGGGACCAGCCCAAGCAGTTCTACCACGGGAAGAGGAGTTGCCCATCTCCCTACATCCGGTGGGGGACCATTCCCAGAGGAAACCGGGCAATCAGGAATGGTTTCTGTGCCCGGGACTGAGGGCTTTAATATATCAAAAGGATGAGAAACCACCTCCCCGCCCACCGATTCTCCGGTCATTTGGACCTTAAAGTCTAAAACCTGAGAATCCTCAAAAATAATTTGTTTCTGCTTTTTCTTTCTGAATCTACGGATTGGTTTCCTCTTTTTTCCTAAATTCTTTCTTTGTTTTCTAATTTTTCCCTTTTCAACCCCCCCTATCCCCTTTGATTCAGGGACAAAAATTGAAAATAGTTCTTTTTCAGCTTTTAGAGCAGCAACCTCAACACTTTCTTCTTCAATTTCAAGGTCGCTGATCTTTGCGCAATTAGATACGGGTAAATTGGGAGCTACAAGGGGCTTATTTTTAGGGGTACCCACGAGTTTATTTTGAACTGAGTTTGCATTTTCATTTGAGAGCACACTACCCAACTCATGCCCCTGAAGACTTACTTTAGGAACTGCATCAGGAACCTTTTCCGGCACTTTTAACAATAAAACATTTAGTATCTGGGTAACTGATTCCAGAATGCAGTCAGAGCTTCCCACAAATTTACTCAATAACTGTAAGATGGATGCCAGCAAATGTTCCAATGCAATCAAGGATTCAGAAATCGGTTTTTCCACTTTATCATATCCGAGCAGACCCATATGACCAGTGCCAGATAAATTAAGCAGTGGACTCATGGAAAAATTAGACTGAGAAAAAACATCTGGCGATTTTAAGGAAGGGGTACAACTAAAGAGAAAAAGACCAGAGGAAGAAACACCAGTCGGGGGTTTAATCACTTCAGGTAATTTCAAAGGACCGTCGGCTAAGTATCGACCACAAAGCTCCAGGTCAATACTTGACAACTGAGAATCTCCCTTACTGTCCATCATTAATTGTGGACCTCTAGTGGGATCAGTAAGTGGTAGCTCTGTTGAGATAACGGACACATTAATTTGCTGCCCAATCTTGGAATGTAAAGAAACATCCCCATTGTTTCCTGACCTATCAGATGGCAATGGGAAGGGATCTTCAATAGGAGGTATATCCGATTGGTCTTTTTTCCCCCTACAAGGAACCATCTTCTCCCAAAATTGAGGCAGCTGGGATTGACCCTTTAATAACGAGTTACTGGAAGATCTGTTACTGGGGGGAGTGGATCTTGACAACATAATAATAATAATACAGAATTTTATTGAGCGCGAACAGCTACCTCGCACGGAGGTGTCCCGGCGCTGGACACAGGCAGAAAAGACAAACCGGAATTCAAGTCATTAACAAGGTTGAGTAAAAAGCCAGGTCTTCAACAAATCCTTAAAACGGGGTTCAGAAGGAGCCTGCTGAAGCTCAGGGGGTAGTGAATTCCATAACATCGTTACATTTGCCGAGAACGTTCTGCCTCCCAGCCGGGCCTTCTTTATACGAGGCACTGCTAGCTGGGTCCGGCAGTTGGAACGAAGAGAACGGGACTGTGTGTATCTTGGCAACCGATCTTTCAAATATATTGGGCATTTGCCATGCAAGGATCTAAAGGCTAACGTAAGGGCCTTAAATTTGATCCTGTTGGCCACTGGTAACCAATGAAGTGATCGAAGATGCGGAGAGATGGAATGCTTGAATGGAATCTGCATTAATAGCCTCGCAGCCGCATTCTGGACCAGTTGCAAGCGTTGAATAAGGTATTTAGGCAGACCCAAGAACAAGCCATTCGCGTAATCCAATCTAGATGTCACTGTCGCATGGATTACCGTTTTCCTGCAGTTCACCGGGAGAAGACGCAGGATTTTGCGAAGATTCCTGAGTTTACCTAAACAGCTTCCCATCAGCTGTTGTGTGTGCGAGACAAACGACAGATTGTTGTCCCAGCGCACTCCCAGGTTTTTTGCCGATAGGCTGGGGGAGGGGGCCGGCCCCATTGCACTCGGCCACCAGAGCTCAGAGGGGGGCGGGGTGCCTTTACCAAAGAAGAGCACCTCCGTTTTATCTGCATTAAGTTTTAACTTATTAGTATTCATCCAACGCGCAACATCCTGAAGACAGCCTTTAAAACTAGACATGTCTGCCACTGATGCCTCTGCATATGGAAACACAAGCTGGGTGTCGTCGGCATAAGATATTGCCTTGACCCCCCAGTTAGCAATAAGCGTGAAGAGTGGGGCCAGATAGACATTAAATAGTAATGGGCTAAGCGCCGAGCCCTGCGGTACACCACAGCATAAAGGCTTAGGAGTTGAAAACACAGTCCCCAGGGCCACCTTCTGAGTTCTCTGGGACAGGTACGACTGTATCCAGTCCAGCGCTTGATCCTGAAGGCCCACTTCTGCCAAACGCATCATCAGCCTTGCATGGTCGACAGTATCAAACGCTGCCGAAAGATCCAGGAGCACCAGCAAAGCTGAGTCTCCCGAATCTAATGACCATCTTATTGACTCTGCCACCTCGATCAAAGCAGTCTCGGTGCTAAAGCCAGGTCTAAAGCCTGACTGTGTCTCATGCAGAATC
This sequence comes from Triturus cristatus, assembly GCF_964204655.1. Classification (NCBI taxonomy): domain Eukaryota; kingdom Metazoa; phylum Chordata; class Amphibia; order Caudata; family Salamandridae; genus Triturus; species Triturus cristatus. Next base: position 991,941,581 of record NC_140581.1, read on the forward strand.
TTGTTGTCCTCTATATATTTACTGAGCTGCCGCTGGATAATTTTCTCAAGCATTTTGCCCGGGGCAGCCAGCAAAGAAATAGGACGAAGGTTGCTGAGGTCCGCAGGATCCCCATTGGGTTTTTTCTTTAGAGGGAGGAGGGTCGCATGTTTCCACATATCCGGGAAGACCCCGGAGGCGATGGACGTGTTCCAAATGATCTGTAAAGATGGAGCCACAAAATCCGCCATTATGCTCCACAATTTGGGCGGGCAGGGGTCATCCGGCGAACCAGACTTACAACAGCTTAATTCCTTCTTGACTGTGGACAAAGTTATTGGTTGGAAAAAAGCCAGCGGTCCGCTTGTCAACTCTTTGACCGTCTGATCCAATTTCACCGTTGTTTCCTCGAAGCCAAATGAGTCATAGACACGTTTAATTTTATGGTCGAAATAGTCCGAGATTGTGTTACAAAAGGTGATTGAAGGCGGTATTTCCCTTTCAATACATCTGGGTTTAAAAAAGGACTGAACCACCTTAAAAACTTCTTTAGTGGAGTGCTCTGCCTGTTGAATAGCACTCGCAAAAAACAGTTTTTTTGCCTTTCTGACAGCCTTCTGAAATTTATGGGAGGCCACCTTGTATTGTGTTCTTTCCAGGGCCCCATAGTTTACCCTCCACAGCCTCTCTAACCGTTTGCATTTTGCCTTCTCAGTTCTGAGGTCCTGTGAGAACCATAGAGCAGAGGGAGAGTCCCTTTTGGACATAACGCGTTTAGCTGGAGCAATGGATGATACCGTGCTCTCAATCCAGTGATGAAACCGCAGAGCGTCAGTGTTGGCATTCATGGTTAAAGTAGGTTTGTTCTGAGCCAGCACTGGGCCCATAACGGCAGGGACTAGTTTCCTCCATTGTCTTCGCATAAAAACTCGCTTACTTGGCTCTGGTCTGTCGGCCACCAAATTTATTATAAAAGGCAGAAGCAGGTGATCTGACCAAAGTAAAGGCAGAGTCCCCTCCATCCTCACTTTTTCAATATTGGAGAGGATGAGATCGAGTGTATGACCCGCTCTATGTGTGGGACCCTCATTGATTAATCTCAGCTTGGCCGCAACTAGCGTGGCTCTTAATATCTCTGCTTGTGCGCAATCCGTTCTATCCATATGTATATTGAAGTCCCCCACTACAAGAAAATAAGGATGGAGGAGGGAGCTCTGCACTATTACATCCAGCAAAGCTATAAGACTAGAATCATTCCCACCAGGGGGGCGGTAAATAACTAGCCCTGCTAAGGAGAACTGAGCGCCCCCCTGAATGCAGAAGTGTAATCCTTCCAGACCCGCGATCAGAGTGGGGGCAGAGGATGTTAATGTGAACTGCTCTTTAAATATAGCGGCTACATACAACATACAGGCCCTATCCCCTAATACTCTCCCCGAGCGTAGTTTTTTAGCCGACATCCTTATACAACAAAGCACTATAACCCCAAATGAATGCAATAAATATAGATTAAATAATAAAAGATGAAATATTTGAAGGAGAGTAACGAAGAGTTCCTGATCAAAAGGAGAATGTGCACACCATAATTATATAATGCAAATAATTAATAGTCCTTAAAACACGAAAGGTAAATAAATAGGCCCAGTCCAGTCTCCTCGAGCCTCTGAGGGCCACAGAGGGCCCGCCCTTTGCCCGGGCTTAGCCCGGGCTGAGCCCGGCGCCGCCCGCGTGCGGTCCCGCGATGCGGGGGGCGCTGGTATTTTTGAAGCGCCTTCTGGCGCGAAACGCTGGGTGTCTGCCTCCGCCTCCGGAAGGCACAGCAAAGGAGCCTGGGAGGTGTAGTTCAGGTGCGTCTCCACGCACAGCAGTCAGGACAGACCAGCCCCCTGAAAGCGCTGCAGGTAAGGAACACACTGCCAACAGTAGCGATTGAGTAGGCGAGCTGAGAAACCCGCTCTGCCGGGGGCGCTGGTATTTTTGAAGCGCCTTCTGGCGCGAAACGCTGGGTGTCCGCCTCCGCCTCCGGAAGGCACAGCAAAGGAGCCTGGGAGGTGTAGTTCAGGTGCGTCTCCACGCACAGCAGTCAGGACAGACCAGCCCCCTGAAAGCGCTGCAGGTAAGGAACACACTGCCAACAGTAGCGATTGAGTAGGCGAGCTGAGAAACCCGCTCTGCCGGGGGCGCTGGTATTTTTGAAGCGCCTTCTGGCGCGAAACGCTGGGTGTCCGCCTCCGCCTCCGGAAGGCACAGCAAAGGAGCCTGGGAGGTGTAGTTCAGGTGTGTCTCCACGCACAGCAGTCAGGACAGACCAGCCCCCTGAAAGCGCTGCAGGTAAGGAACACACTGCCAACAGTAGCGATTGAGTAGGCGAGCTGAGAAACCCGCTCTGCCGGGGGCGCTGGTATTTTTGAAGCGCCTTCTGGCGCGAAACGCTGGGTGTCCGCCTCCGCCTCCGGAAGGCACAGCAAAGGAGCCTGGGAGGTGTAGTTCAGGTGCGTCTCCACGCACAGCAGTCAGGACAGACCAGCCCCCTGAAAGCGCTGCAGGTAAGGAACACACTGCCAACAGTAGCGATTGAGTAGGCGAGCTGAGAAACCCGCTCTGCCGGGGGCGCTGGTATTTTTGAAGCGCCTTCTGGCGCGAAACGCTGGGTGTCCGCCTCCGCCTCCGGAAGGCACAGCAAAGGAGCCTGGGAGGTGTAGTTCAGGTGCGTCTCCACGCACAGCAGTCAGGACAGACCAGCCCCCTGAAAGCGCTGCAGGTAAGGAACACACTGCCAACAGTAGCGATTGAGTAGGCGAGCTGAGAAACCCGGTCTGCCGGGGGCGCTGGTATTTTTGAAGCGCCTTCTGGCGCGAAACGCTGGGTGTCCGCCTCCGCCTCCGGAAGGCACAGCAAAGGAGCCTGGGAGGTGTAGTTCAGGTGCGTCTCCACGCACAGCAGTCAGGACAGACCAGCCCCCTGAAAGCGCTGCAGGTAAGGAACACACTGCCAAAAGTAGCGATTGAGTAGGCGAGCTGAGAAGGGGATGCTCTAGCTCACGGGAAGCTCGGAGCTGTCCCAGCAGGCTCCACGGGCAGAGCTGAAGAACGACGACCTTCCGGGTCCCGTGTCGCGTCGGCTGACGGACAGGGACAAGGCGAAGAGTGGCGGTGCTTTTCGCCTTCTTCTTGTGCTTCGACTTACCCGAAGACTTCAATGGGGAGTGGTGGTGATGACTCTGCGACCAGTCCCGAGACATCCCTCTTGACTTGGCCCGGCGCGGAGCTGACTGCCGGGCCTCCAGAAGCTATCAGGACCGCTCCCGCAAAGACTTCGGGTTCATGGCCCGACAGTCGGAGCGCGGCATCGGGTCATGGTCACGGTCCAGGCACCAAAGGCAAAAGAGGTGCAGGTCCGAGACTGACATCAACTTGTGACAAGAGTCACAAGGCTTGAAGCCGGTCCGACAATGGGACATCCCTATGTGCAACAGGAGCCGAACAACTTAAAAAAGATGTCGACAAAAGTAAAAAAAATCACTAGTCAAAAAATGACTAAGGGTACCGCTCTCTCCGGATCTGCGCTGGTTGGCGCAGAAAAAGAAAGAACTGACGTCAGCGCGCAGGGGCGGTGTCTAAGTAGATACCACTCCCGCGAAGACTTCAGGTTTATGGCCTGACAGTCGGAGCAAGACTTCCGGTCGTGGTCACGCTCCAGGCACCAAAGGCACATGAGGTGCGGGTCCGTGACTTACATCAACTTGTAACAAGAGTCACAAGGCTTGAAGTCGGTCCAACGATGGGACATACCTATGTGCACCAGGAGTCGAACAACTCAAAAAGATGTCGAATAATCACTAGTCGAAATATTTTTAAGGGTACCGCTCTCTCCGGATCTACACTGGCTGGCGTGGAAAAAGAAAGAACTGGCATCAGCGCGCAGGGGCGGTGTCTAAGTAGATACCGCAACATCATCCCGGCGATCAACGCCACCTACCGATGTGCAGGGGTACGGTTCAGAAAAAGTTCTCTGGATCCAGTCTGACGCCTGGGGGTAATTCTAAGGTAAGGAATCTATAAGTAATAGTCTCTTTCAGATATTTTAATTTATTGGGGGGGCACTTTTTCCTCAAAGGATACAGAACTTTCTTCTTAATTACTATATCACATGATTTGGCTTTTTTGTTTTGGATTTACTGCTTCCATCTACTGGAATATTCACAAATAACTGTAAAAGACTGCACAGCAGCATTTGATTCTCCAGGATGCATCTATTTGTTTAGGAGCCATCGGGCAGTAGAATGTCACTAGGCAGCTGCAGAAAATTGAAATTAAAGCACACAATCATATACAAAAATGAAGGTAAAGATTCCAACTGACAGAAGTACAAACCTCGTGGATAAGAGCTGTTAGCATCTGCTGATAACTTCGCCCTCTGCTGGCCAGAAATCGATTAATCGGTCTGCCGTCTTTGTCGGTTTGAATCGGCAAGTCATAGCAAAGCAGCATTCCAGCTACGAATGGAAAAATGCAATAAAATATTTAAATGATGACATCGAACCAGGGAAACCTATTCCCCAAAACCTGGGGCCAATAAACAATGTAGAAGCTACAAAGAACAAACACTATCCTTTGGCAAATCTAAAGGAAGGATATATTGCACCATGTTCTTGTTATAACATGGACAATTATTTGGCTCTTTATTCCTCTACCATTGTGTGTGGTTTTTGTTTACACTGTGATTTGTTTTATATGTTTGGTTAGTGTAATCTTGTGAGCACCAATTGTTTGGCTGTATTGGATCCTGTATTGGTTGTTTTACAAACAATCATTTAAATTACAGAAAAAAGAGTTTTTAAAAAACATTGTTGTGGGTACCTTGTTTTCTGTTTTTGTCTCTTGTTTTCATTGTGATTGTAATTGTAATTTTTTTGTTTGATTATTGTACAACTGTCACTTCCTCTTCCTTTTTTCAAAATGTATCCCTGAACCATTGTAGCTTCTGCACAATAAAATATTTAAAGAACAAGTTACTTACCTTCGGTAACGATGTATCTGTAAGAAACATTAGTTAGTTAGATTCCTCGCCTTAGAATATCCCCAGGCGTCAGGCTGGATCCGGAAGATTTTTCGTCAGCAATACCCCTTGCGCGTCGCTAGGCGTCGTCTGCGGCTCCGCGTCCGTCGTCGGCGTCGTGCGCCGGAATGACGTCGTCGGAGTACTTAGACGCCGCCCTCGCGCGCTGACGTCAGTTCTTGTACATAGCCTTCCGCGCCAGGAACGCAGAGCCATGCAAAGACCGACACTGGTGCCAAAAATAAAATCATGGGGCCTGAAAAGGATAACCTTAACCCTAGATGTCAGTTCGCAGAACGGGGAGGATGGGTGGGTCGGTGAGGAATCTAACTAACTAATGTTTCTTACAGATACATCGTTACCGAAGGTAAGTAACTTGTTCATCTGAAAGAAACACGTTAGTTAGATTCCTCACCTTAGAATTTATACCCAAGCAATACCATCCCCGGTGGTGGGTCTGCGAACCAAGATCACACCAGAAAGTCCTGGAGGACAGAACGGCCAAAGAAGCCATCCCTCCGGACTTGGCTGTCAAGGCAATAATGCCTGGCAAACGTGTGTAGCGAAGCCCACGTTGCCGCCTGACAGATGTCCTGCAAAGGGACACCCCGTCCCAAAGCAGTAGTAGCCGCTGTGGCCCGAGTAGAATGGGCGCGCAGCCCAACAGGAGGGTCCTTTTTTGCCAAGGAGTAACAAATTTTGATGCACAAAACGACCCACCGAGAGATGGTCCGTTTGTGCACAGCTTTCCCCTTCTTAGCACCCACATATCCAACGAAAAGTTGGTCGTCCACCCGGAACTGCTTAGTGCGGTCCAAATAAAAGGAGAGCGCATGATTTGGGTCCAGACGGTGGAGCCTCTCTTCCTCTTTGGAAGGATGCGGAGGCGGAAAGAAGGTGGGCAAGGTGACAGACTGCCCAAGATGAAATGGAGTCACCACTTTCGGAAGAAAGGAGGGACGAGGCCGAAGGACAACCTTGTCCGGATGAACAGAGAAAAAAGGAGGCTTTGAAGATAAAGCCTGGAGCTCACTCACCCGTCTAGCCGAGGTGATGGCTACCAGAAAAGCAGTCTTAAGCATCAGCAGACGAAGAGGACAATTATGAAGAGGCTCAAAGGGAGCACACATTAGAAATGTGAGAACAAGATTCAAGTCCCACTGAGGCATTACAAAAGGGACAGGAGGGAACGTGTGAGTAATGCCTTTTAGAAAGCGTGTAACTACAGGGGACTTGAAAAGAGAAGGCTGATCAGGAAGCCGCAAGAAGGCAGAGATGGCAGCAAGATAACCTTTCAGGGTGCCCAGGGCAGAGCCCTGCCGGGCCAAAGAAAGAAGAAACAGTAGAACCTCAGAAAGAGGGGCGGAAAGGGGATCCACAGCCTTTGCTGTGCACCATGCCACAAATTTGTTCCACCGGCAGGCGTATACCGTCTTTGTGGAGGGACGCCTGGCTGCCAGAATGATATCACAGACTTCAGGAGGCAAGTCAAATGGCATCAACTGCCGCCGCTCAATCTCCACGCATGGAGGTGGAGGCTGGACAGGTTCGGGTGGAGGACCGTCCCCTGCTGCTGCGACAGAAGGTCCTCCAGAAGGGGCAGACGTATCGGAGGATCGGTCAACATACTGAGAAGCTCGGGATACCAGTACCTTCATGCCCAATCCGGAGCCACCAAGATGACTTGGGCCCGGTCGTGCCTGATCTTCTTCAGCACTCTGGGCAGAAGTGGTATAGGCGGAAAGGCGTACAACAGACCGCAACTCCACTCGTGACGAAAAGCGTCGCCGAGCGAGTGCCGCCTTGGAAATTCCAACGCGCAGAACTGCTGACATTGCGCGTTCTCTTCGGTGGCGAATAGATCTAACCAAGGCTCTCCCCACTGCTGAAAGAGACCTTGCGCCACTTTGGAGTTCAGACGCCATTCGTGATCCATCATGCAACGGCGGCTGAGTTCGTCTGATCTGGCGTTCAGAGAGCCCGCCAGATGTTGAACCACTAGGGTGACGCCCTGGTGTTCCAGCCATGTCCAGAGGCGCAGAGCCTCCTGGCAAAGGGTCCACGACCCCACCCCGCCCTGTTTGTTGCAATACCACATGGCGGTGGTGTTGTCCGTGAACACCTGCACGACACTTCCCCTGACAGAGGGAAGGAAGGCTTTCAGTGCAAGTCGGATCGCCCTCAACTCCAACAGGTTGATGTGGAGACGAGACTCCGCCGGAGACCAGAGGCCTCTGATCTCCGCCTCTCCCATATGGCCACCCCATTCCAGGAGGGACGCATCCGTCACTACGACATGCTCCGGTTGGGGAAGGGAGAGGCTCTTGCCCTTGACCCAATCGCGGTCCGTGAGCCACCACTGCAACTGCTGTGCAGTGCCCTCCGAGATCAAGACATGGTCGGACAGGTTGCCGTGATGCTGGGCCCACTGAAACTTCAGGTCCCACTGCAGAGCCCGCATGCGCCGCCTGGCGTGATGCACTAGTAGGATGCAGGAGGCCATCAGCCCCAGAAGCCGCAACACTAGCCTGACCGAAACCCAGGATAGAGGCCGAAAGATGGGAATCAGGGCCTGAATATCCCGGACCCGCTGTTCCGGCGGATAGACCCGGAACTGCGCCAAATCGAGAACCGCTCCGATGAAGAGGAGCTTCTGAGAGGGACTCAAGTGTGACTTTGGCACATTGATGGAAAATCCCAGCAAATGCAGGAGATATCCGCCGTAGTCTGGAGGTGGGAGACGACTGTCTGGGGCGAGCCCGCCTTCAACAACCAGTCGTCGAGATAGGGGAAGACTGGAACCCCTGATCTGCGCAGATGAGCTGCGACCACCGCCATCACTTTCGTGAACACCCGAGGGGCACTGGTGAGGCTGAAGGGGAACACGGTAAACTGAAAGTGCTCTTGGCCCACCGTGAACCGCAGGTAACGCCGGTGGGCCGGCAGGACGGGGATGTGGAAATATGCGTCCTGCAAGTCCAACGCTACCATCCAGTCTCCGGGGTCTAGGGCAGCTAGAACCTGAGCCAAAGTTAACATCTTGAACCTTTCCTTCCGGAGGAAGGCATTGACGTTCCGGAGGTCCAAGATAGGGCGTAGGCCCCCTTTGCCCTTCTTTGGAACCAGAAAGTAGTGGGAATAACAACCACGACCTACTTCTGGGCTCGGAACGCGCTCGACGGCCCCCTTGGCCAAGAGGGCCGAAACTTCCTCGTGGAGAAGATTCAAATGATCCCCCGAGATACGGTGGTGCTGCGGTGGCATGGCTGGAGGGGTTGTCTCGAAGGGGAGGGAGTAGCCCCTTCGGACGATTTGCAGCACCCACCTGTCCGATGTGATGGACCGCCAGTGGAGCAGGTGATGGCGAACTCTGCCGCCCACTGGCGTGGAATGGGCCTGAAAGCTCGGGCTAGGAAGGCTTTGAGGCGGATGCTGCCGGGGTGGATGTGGGCTGACCTCGTCGTCCTCCAGAACCGCCTCGGCGGAAACCACGTCCGTGACCGCGCGCAGGTTGGTTCTGCGGCTGGTGGCTAGGCGCACGTGAGGAGGCACCCCTTCCTTGGCCACGAAAGGGGCGAAAGGCGGAAGTTTGCGACCGCGGGGCCGAGAGGCCCAAGGACTTGGCCGTAGCCCGGGAGTCCTTAAAGCGATTCAGCGCACTGTCCGCTTTCTCGCCAAAAAGGCGAGTGCCATCAAAGGACATGTCCATGAGAGTGCTCTGGACATCGCCAGAAAATGACGTGGACCGCAGCCAGGCGTGACGTCTAAGCGCCACTGTGGTAGAAATTGCCCTACCCAGCGAGTCCGTAGTGTCAAGCCCACATCGGATAGCATGTCGCGCTGCATCCCTCCCATCGGCCAGAGCCTGGGTAACTCGTGTCTGGACCTCCTCCGGACACAGGGGCAGCACGTCCTCCACCGCATCCCACAGAGAGTGGGAATAACGGTCCAAGAGACAGGCGGTATTCAAAGACCGCAGGCCCAAACTAAGGGAGGAGAACAGCTTCTTGCCAAACTGTTCCAGTCTCTTGGAATCCCGGTCCGGCGGAGCGGTCGGGAAGGAGGATTGGGAGGTAGAGGCCTGGATAACCAGGCTCTCAGGGGTAGGGTGTTGGGACAGAAAACTGGGGTCGCCCGGAGCAGGGCGGTGGCGCCTGGCGACGTTCCTGTCCACAGGAGGAACTGTGGAGGGCTTGGACCAGGTGCCCTGCAGAACGTCAATGAGGGCCTCATTGAATTGCAGCAGAGGCTCAGTGGAGCTTGCTGCAGACTGAAGCACCTCAGTAAGGACGTTAGTCCTCACAGCCACGGCAGGCAGCTCGAGCCCAAGGGCTGAGGCCGCCTTGCGCAGCATCACAGAGAAAGCAGCGCCCTCCTCCGAAGCCACAGTCGGAGGAGAGACGAATCCAGTGTCCGGAGAGGTATCCAGGACACTGGCCTCCCCCCAGTTCATCTGCCCAGTCCTGTGACATTTGAGCCTGAAGGGCCATAGGATCATCGGATCCCTCCCAGTTGTCCCCATCATCCGATTCCTGGTATACAGGAGGAAGGAGCGGAGCCGGGCGATAGACATAATGTGTCTCCAGCGGCGCCGAGTGGGGCCCGGAGTGGGGCTGAACCGGGGCTCGACGTCGAGCGGAGTTGGCGTCGGGGGTGGTATCGGTGTCGACAACGGCAGAGGAGGCGTTACGAGGTCGACCGGCGTCGGCGGGGACTCGGGAACGGGTCCCTCGGGTGCTTGCGGCGTCGAGGCCGGAGCCGTCAACGGCGCCGGGGCTGGAGCCGCCGGCAGGCAAGGCAGCCCAGTCGGGTCCACGGGGCCCAAAGGCGCGCCAGCGGGCGTCGACGGCGGAGCCAGGCTCCTCATGGCCGAGAGGAAAGCACTGACTTCCGCCGGCGTCGCGTCAGTCCCAGGGACCGGTGGATATGGGGACTTGCGCGGCGCCTGCGGCTCCGCCGGAGCCGCGGGGGTGGAACCACCCTGACCCTCGGCCGAGTCGCGCGACCGGCGAGGGGAGTCCGAAGAGCGGTGTCCCCTCTTGGACTTCTTGGAATGCTTCGACTTACCCGAAGACTTGGATCCCGACGACCGATGGTGACGTCGGCTGCGGCTCTGCGACCGATCCTTGGACCGAGTGGCGAATCTCGAGAAGCTTACGGGACCGCTCCCGTCTAGCCTTCGAGGTCAGGGCCTTGCAGTCCGAACATGACTCCGCGTCGTGGTCGAGGCCCAAGCAGTAAAGGCACCGGCGGTGATGGTCCGTAACCGACATCAAGCGGTTGCAGTCAGCACAGGCTTTAAAACCAGGCATCCTACCGGCACCGGAGTCGAGACAAGATCAAAAAGGATCAAAAAAGTTAGTCAAAAAATGACTAAAGGGGTAGCTCTCCCGGATCTGCGCTTACTGGCGCGGAAAAAAGAAGAACTGACGTCAGCGCGCGAGGGCGGCGTCTAAGTACTCCGACGACGTCATTCCGGCGCACAACGCCGACGACAGACGCGGATTCGCAGACGACGCCTAGCGACGCGCAAGGGGTATTGCTGACGAAAAATCTTCCGGATCCAGCCTGACGCCTGGGGATATTCTAAGGTGAGGAATCTAACTAACGTGTTTCTTTCAGATGCATACGCACAATACACCATGATTTACACAGTCAATCAAATTAAGCATGCGACATTCCATGTCTAAATTTAACTATTTAATATTGCAAAAGTAAACTTTACACCATCTGGAAGACAATGTAAAGCAGAAAACTGCACAAGTATAAAGTCAAATTAGATAGGCTTGTTGTTTTCCGGATGTTTTTTCTTAGCTTAGGCAAAAACAATTGCTCTGCTAGTGGTAAGGTGGCAGTCAACAGGTGAGTGCAATGTAGCTATTTACATAGCAGATACCTATGGCAGTAATTCCTTAGTCTACAGATGTTGTGTTGATCAGTCAGACATTTCATGGTAGTCAATGTACTGATGTCTAAGGTCGGAGCCTTAACAGTTGGGTTAAAACTAAATGAAATAAAACACTGATCTTCATTCTAGGAACACTCTATCCATCGTCCCTCATTCAAAGTTGACAAGGTGGTAAATGGAAAATGCTGCCATTGGTAAAGCTCCTTTTCCACAAGGGGAAAGTATGACGGCTGGTAATAATCACTCCTCTATATTAGCGTTGGAGGCAAAATCACCATGGTGGTAAATGTATGACCATTGACAATTTAACTACAAGAAAATAAGACTGGCACAAAGATACTATTTAATAATGTCAGAATTAGCTGGCACTACCTAGAGTATAGAAAAGTAATGAGCATTCCATACACAGTTAATGATGCAGAAATGCTATTTTGCTATATGGTTCCTGTCACTTCAATTCACACTTGTATTTCTGGCCGGTGGGATTTCTCTTTTCGTTTATATCCAGGATAAATATTTACTACAAGTAGGAGAAAATATCACTGCTGAAAACCACAAAACAATGTTCTCCCTGGGTTACCAGCAGTAGAAGAACACTAGGTTGGTGGAAATGTAACTTAATATGGGCTGTATTTCTTTCAGAATAAGACATTGTTATTGTAGGAGTAACATATTGTCTTCGCCAGACTCCCACTCTCAAAGTATCTACTGTAGTTGGGACCACTGACAAAAGGAAATTGAGACATTTTCTGCAACAGTTCCTATGGTACCATTTAGGGGCTGTGCACTCCATCGACATGTGCGAGTGGAAGTCTACATTCTCGATAAGTTTGTCTTCATTAATGCAGCGTCTCCTCACCTCAACTCAATGATTCTGTATCTGCCCCACTTTGGTCGTGTGCATCATGTGTGTATTATCTCCAACTTAAATTATTTGATTTATATTATTCATAACGTTCTTCGTTAACACATTACAAGCAACTGAATGGCAACACACTGTACAAAAGTGAGACTCCCAATGAAAATATCACAATTACTGCCAAAGTGCATTGGTAATCAATCAATGTTTTATGTAAGGAGAATTACACACCATTTTCAACTAGGGTGATTAAGCATTTGTGAAATCACTAAAGCTAAAAGATGCTCCGAGCAGTGATGGTGGTAAATAAAAGTGCGTACCCTTCTCATATTTTTAGGTTTCGCTTAGACAGCTCAAGTAACTGACGCCATTACCTTAATGCTGCATTGTTATATACTTTTCATTACTCTCTGACTGTGACCTGTACAAATCCTCACATGTACTTCTTGTAAACTTACGCACATAACATATAAAGCGCTCTGATACTTTCGGGTCTAGCTAGCGCTATATGAAGTGCTGTCTATGTGAGACATGTTGTTTACATAGTTTTACAGCCAGCCCATAGCTTACCATCTTTTAGCTTCAGCGTCGCTTCATTTCCTGCATCCCAGTTTGTCACAGCATGCAGTCGTCATATCCTCTACTTGTGTTTGGCCCTCCTCTGGAGCATGGGCCAAGTACTTGTGTCCATCTACTGCTTCCATTTTTGGAGCTACTTTTTTCCTTGTGTTCAAGCACTCCGTAACAGTGCTGTGTTTTGAGTCCGGCTCCCACTCTCTGTAGTACACATGTAGCTTCTATTCCCTCCCACACATCCTCCTTCCATGTTGCTTCTTTTCTTTCCCAACCTGAACCCATACTTTACCCCAATGTACTGTACGCCACTGCACTCTATGCCACTCTATTTTGCACTACTCTACAACACTGCACTATACGCCACTGCACTCTACCCTACACCACTCTACTGTATGCTGCTGCACTCTAATCTACACCACTGCACTCTGCACCAGTATACCACTGCACTCTGCTCTGCACCATACTAATCCACTGCACTCTACACCACTACACTCTAATCTGCACCAGTCTACTCTAGGACACAGCATACTATTCCACTTCACACTACACCACTGTAATCTACGCTATACTCTGCCCCACTTCACGCAACTGCACTTTATGACACTTTACTCTGCATCACTCTACCCCACAGCACTTTACGCCACTGTACTCGGCACCTCTACACTGCTGAACTCTACTCTGAACCACTCTCTGCCACTGCACTCTACGACACTTTACGCCACTACACCATTATACTCTACGCTACTGCACTCTAATATGCAGCACTCTTTTCTAGGGCACTGAACTCTCCGTTATTCTACTCAGCACCACTTCATGCCACTGCACTCTAACACTCTAGTCTGCACCACTCTACCCTAGGCCACTGCACTCTACACCAATTTACTCTACATCACTGCACTCCACTCTGCTCCACAGCACTTTACGCCACTGCACTCTACAACACTCTACACACCTGCAATCTAATCTGCAACATTCTACTCTAGACTCCTACACACTATGTCCTTCTTCTCTGCACCACTCTATGCCACTGTCCTTTACGTCACTGCACAAAACGACACTACTGTGCACCACTCAACTGCACTTAATGCCACTGTACCCTATGACACTCTACTTTGCACCACTCTACGTCACTGCCATTCATACCACACCTCCCTTCTCTAGGCCACTGCACTCTACACCACTTTACGCCACGGCACTTTATGACAAACCACTCCACTCTGCACCACTCTTCTCTAGGCCACTGCATTCTACGCCACTCTACTTTTCTTTGCACCACTCTACTCTACTGAACTCTACACCACTCCATGCTACTCAACTTTATGCCACACTACTCTACCCCACTGCACTCTGCTCTTTACCACTGCATTCCAGGTCATTCTACTCTGCACAACTTCACCCCATTGGACTTTACGCCATTGCACTCTAAGACACTCCAGTCTGCACCACTCTACCCTAGGCCACTGCACTCTATGCCACAGCACTGTGTGCTGCACCACTTCACTGCATAAACTACTGCACTCTATGACACTCCACTCTGCACCACTGAACTCTAACATGCCCCACTCTACTCTAGGCCAATGCACTCTATGCCATTCTACTCTGCACCACTTTACATCACTGCACTGTATGCCATTGCATACTATGACACTACTCTGTACCACTCTTCACCACTACACTCTATGCCACTGTACTCTACACCACTCCACGTTACACCACTGCACTTTATGACACCACTGTACACCTCTGCACTCTACACTGCACCATTCACTGCCCTTTACGCCGCATCACTCTTCTCTAGGCCACTGCACTCAATTCTATGTCATGGCATTCTGCACAATTGCACTCTGTGCCTCCATACTCTGCACCAACCTAATCTACAAAACTCTATGCCACTGCACTCAATGCCACTCTAATCTGCACCACAGCACTCTAATTTGCATCACTCTACGCCACTGCACTCTATTCTTCACCACTCAACACCACTGCACTCTACACTATGTAAATTCACTCTGCACCACTCTATTCTGTGCCACTGCGCTCTACATGACCTTACTCTACACCACTCTATGCCACTGCACTCTGCCCTGCACCACTGCACTCTACTTTGCACCACTCTTCCCCATTGCACTCTACACCATTGCACTTTGCTCTACACCACTCTACTCTAGGCCACTGCACTCTATGTCACTTCACTCAACGCCAGTTCACTCCACGCCACTCCACTCTACACCATCTCACCCCCACTCAACACAGTGCAACTTTAATCCACTCCACACAATGCCACTCTACGTCTCTCTGCTCTCTTCACTCTATCCCAATTCACTCTACGCCACTCTAGACTACTCTATGTCACCCTACTGCACACATGCCACTCCACGCCACTTCACTCTAAGCCACTCTAGTCTACCCCACTCCATTCTGCTTTATTCCAGTTCACTCAACGATGATGCACTCTACACCACTCTACTCTATGCTGGCTCACTCAACTATATGTCACTCTATGCCACTCCAGTCTATGTCACTCCACTCTAACCCTCTCCAAAACACTTTACTCCACACCAATCTACGCCATGTCACTCAACTTTACCCTTCTATACGCTGCTGTACAATTTGGCTAAAAGACATTGCCAAAGCCAAGTTGCATAGGTGAAACCTTTTGGCTTTGCCAATGCTTGCCTAATCCTGCTTCCCTTCCTCCCCTGCTCTTGCTAGTATACACGGATGCCGCAATTAAATATTTCAACTCTTGACTAACGAGATTAGTAGCACAGGAGGGAAGCGATTCTTGTACCATGCCAATACCCAGTTTGGCTTCTTGGTTCTGATTAGCATCAAACATGGCAACAAAGGAGTTCTTAAGCAAAAAGGACTCTTGTTGAGGTACGAAGTGCACTTGCTACTTTCACATTTCTTTCTACTAGCTCCAATCCGGTCTTCTATATCAAGTCCTAAAAGTGTCATATAACTGTAATACTCTATCTGGAAGTGCAGATAGACTTGGGAGAACTGAATTATCTAAGCAGAAAACTGCTTGTTCAGTTTCAACCAATATTTGAGCCAGCAATATTCAATCAGGATATATCCCCATTACTGGGAATTTAGTTCCTAAATGGAATTTATTTAATCTATTGTGCTACTTAAATATATCTACTAAAATGTAAGAAGTTGACACAGCCGACCCGGTCCCGAAGCGTAAGTAGCTACTGGCAGAGTAGCGGACAAACAAATTGGCCCGTGCTGTGGAGGCCTCTGGGCCTGCATCGACCCCGGAGAGGTTGGAGCTGACACCTGAAATACCAGAGGCACTGGAGGGAATCTGACGACATACGCCCCGCACGGTAAGTGCTAGATGCGCGTGGGGATGGTGGTGGCCGTAGACAGGCCCGGAGATGGCAGGGCCGGCCGCAGCATCTAAGAAGGCTGCGGTGTGGAGTGGTCCCGAGGGAGCCGTCTGGAGCTGAGTGGGGCACAACTGCAGCGCCCGTGGAGGGCTCCCGGCGTTGGAAGTGCACGGACTGAAGGTGCTGGGATGACCTGATATGCCCTGAGGCATTCTCCCGCCCCAAAGCTAGCCTTTACTGTGAGCCTTGTGGAGAAGAGGACCCTCTATCAGCGGCATAATTCTATGCAGGAAGGTCGACAGCCGAGGCCTAACGTGCACTGTCAGCGCATGCGGGTCCCTGCTTGGGAATCAAGTGCACTCCCCGGGGCCAGGGAATTACCTGATCTGAGACACTCCGTCGCCCCCCCGGGGAAGACGAGCAGGTAGAGGAGTATCCGGCACAGCTGAGGCAGGCATAGCGAGTCTGAGGGCCCTTACCGTCACAACCCCTGCTAAAGGAGATCCAGACATATCATATACCCGAAGATAAAAGAGAACTCACTGCCTCGAGAAGATGCTCCAGCACCCGCGCGGCTCAGCTCCGGCCCCCTAGCAGCCACACGCAGTCCAGCACACCCACTAATATTTGATGGTGGCAGAGGGTTTCAATCTTGAAAGGGCAACACATAGATCCTAGCACAGAATAACAATGAAGCTAGCCAAAGCACATCCAACGGCAGGTCCCGTCTAACACAACTACGCCCGCCGTGCCGAAGCTGGGGTGGGAGGCCCTCCCTAGACACACAACACGCAGCAGGCAAAATGGCAGAAGCCCGGGCCAAGAAAGAACAGTCAGTGAAAGAACTGATGTTGAAGCAGCCCTTATCCGGGACCCCTGCGGGGATTCCTCTGGAGGGGGAGACCCATCTGGAACGAACAGAGTACGCGGACACCCCCGCCACGAACATATTCATGACAGCAATGTTTTCATCCCTGCGTGAAGACTTACAAGAACTGAAGGGGCACTTGTCGGCTGACTTAAAGAGGTTAAGATGCGACCTAGAAGACACGGACTGTGTTGGGCACCTAGAGGAGCACGAAACTAGGAGAGACGAGCAGCTCGAAATGATGCAGCAAGAAATTATCAGACTGAAAGACCAACACATAGACATGCAGGCCCTCGCAGCGGACCTCGAAAACCATTCCCGGTGCAACAACATCCGCATTAGGGGAGTACCAACGAAAACGGAGGGCGAGAACATTCAGGACTACACCTTAGCTCTCTTCTGCCAGCTCCTGGGCGACGACAATCACCTCGACCTCAAAATAAATCGTGTACACCGCGCAGGGAGACCAAGGGGCGTGGCAGATCTCTTTGTGTGTGTCCACGTCTTCCAAACTAAAGAAACAATCTTACGCAGCGCAAGAGAAGCACACCCGGTGCAGTTCCAAGGGCACACACCAATCCTCTTCCAAGACCTGTCCGCGACGACACTCTACAAGAGGAGGGAATTCCGATCAGTCACGAACCATCTCAGAGAGAAAGGGATTGCTTATTCATGGGGGTACCCTTTGCGGATCATCTTCCATTATTAAGGCCAGATGAGACAACTCCGCTCGCTGAAAGAGGCACATGATCTCCCTGGACTGCCGGAACCCAATACCCAAGACGATAGGAGGAATCGCCCCGAAAGCCCTAGAGTCAGACTCCCCAGATGGCAAACGGTGGGAAGGCCCTCCTTCAACCTCGGCCGTTAGGTGCCTTCACCACCCTGTGAAATGAGCTGCGATCCTTTCCCGTCTCGAGAATTCGGGGGGGGGATTCATGTCTTCTTCAAGAAACACACTTGTTATCAAGGGATACAGCATGCATGCGGTCCAGGCGCTTCCCTCGGCAATATTGGTCCTCAGGTTCTTCCAAAAAGAACGGAGTCGCTATCCTCCTGGGAGCAAAACTCAAGGACAAAGTAGTCACAACGTTTCTAGAGGTGAAGGGGCACATGTTAGCGGTTAGAGTACAATGGGGGCCCACATACTCCACATTAGCAAATATCTACGCTCCAAACACTCAACAATAACACTTTATCATAAAGGCCCTCTCAAACATTCTCGCTTCTCCTGACCCCGCAATCCTGGTGGGAGGAGACCTGGTGGGAGGAGACTTCAACCTGGTAATGGACATGAACCTAGATAGGTCTGGCGCGCGATTTAGGAAGACTAGAGCATTCTCGGCCGAAAGAAAGCGCTGGCTAGCGGTCAATGGCTTACACGATGCATGGAGACAATAACACCCAGACTCTCGAGACTATTCCTTTTATTCAACAGCCCACAAAATGTACGCACGCGTAGATCACTGCTTCGCCTCCGCTGAGCTATTGCCTAATCTGAAAGGCACAACCATTGAGCCGAGATCAATATCGGACCATGCGATAATCACGGCCACGATCCAGGCAGTCTTTGACTGATGGAGATTGAGAGAGAGCCTTCTACATTCCCCAAAGAGTCTCTCAGAGATACGCACGAAGGTAGTAGACTAACTTCAAATAAACGATGTGGGGGAAACTTTCCTAGCTGCAGTGTGGGAGGCACTGAAAGCGGTGATGAGAGGGGAATCGATTGGAGTATCGACAGCTGAAAATCACGAGCGCCGGGACAAATGACAGAGTCTGGAACAAGAGGTGGCGGTGATGGAATCCATCCACAAACGGACCGGGCCGCCGAGAATTTGTAGGCAACTGGAAAAGAAGAGGCTCCAGCTAAAATGCCTGGATCCAGATACGGCAGAGTATGCCCTACTCAGGCTAAGGCATACATTTTATCTGAGTAGTGACCGGTGTGGATGACTTCTAGCACAAACACTCAGGGCTAAAGCGATGGCGAACGTCATCACTTCGATAAAGCGGCCTAAGGGGGAGGAAGTATACTCAGATGCGCAGATAGTAGAGAAATTTAAAAGTGTTTTTTATCAAACTCTGTTCAGACATAGATCCTCCTAACCAACAGACCCATACATACCTCTCAGACTGCCCAGTAACCCGCCTCCCGGAATCAATCGCAGCCTAACTTTACCAACCGATACAAATAAAGGAAGTCATTTCAGCTATAGCTCGCCTCAAGGTCCAGAAGGCCCCGGACGGATTCCCGGCGCACTTCTATAAAACCTTCTGCCAGTAACTAGCACCTCTGCTGAAGCGACTGTTCAACTCGTTCCTGGAAACAGGCATGCTTACGGACTCCATCTTAGAAGCCTCAATATCAGTAATTCTCAAGCCTGCTAAAGAACCTAGTGAGTGTGGACCCTATCGGCCTATCTCTTTACTTAACATTGACGCGAAACAGCTCGCCGGAATCCTAGCGGCTCAACTAAATCTGCTGATGGCTGGGCTTGTAGACCAAGGCCAAGCAGGCTTTATTCCCAAAAGGCAGGGGGGGACAACACCAAACAACTCCTCCACCTCATGGATGGGATCCACAAATCACGCAAAGAAGATCTCTTTCTGTCAATAGACACTGAAAAAGCATTTGACATGGTCTGCTGGAAATACCTTTTTGAGACACTGCGTCACTTTGGGTTTGGAGATGGCTTCATAAGGTGGGTTAGCTGCATTTACTAAGCTCCCCGGGCTTACGTTCGAGTTAACGGGACATCGTCGGACTCATTCCCAATCGCCCGCGGTACAAGACAGGGTTGTCCCCTGTCTCCTCTTCTTTTTGCTCTCTACCTGGAGCCTCTAGAGCAAAAGATTCAAGACAACCCAAGAATTGAGGGTATTAAATTCGGAAAGAACTCCCATAAAATTAGCCTTCATGCAGATGACGTGATCCTCTCGCAGACCAACCCGATGTCTTCCCTCCCGACCTTACTTGAAGAGCTAGCGGACATCGGGGAAACCTCGAGCTTGAAAGTCAATCTTAAAAAATCTCAAATCCTAAATCTTTCGGTTCACTTGGATAGGGACGAGACACTTAGGGCCAGGTTTCCATTGAGTTGGTCAGAAAACTCCATACCATGTCGGGGCATTAATCTGGCCCCTACTATTCCCAAGACTCTAGCACTTAACTATGTGGCACTTATAGAACAGACGACTAAGGCCCTAGATGGGTGGTCCCGCTTGAAACTGGCGTGGCTTGGGCGCATCGCTGCCGTTAAGATGACAGTGCTCCCCCACATTCTTTACATCTTTCAAACCCTGCAGTTGACACCACCCCCAAGAGCATTTCACGCATTGCAACAAGCGATAAATAAATGTATTTGGGAGGGAGGAGACCGCGATCCCGTTGACTCAACTGACAAAGCCCAAGCAGGAGGGAGGTCTGGGGCTTCCACTGATCCATTGGTACCTGCAAGCAGCACACCTTCACTATATAGTCTAATGGAATCACACGCTCTCTGAGAAATATTGGTTCTTTATGGACCAAACACTGGCAGGTGTAAACATATGGCGAGAAGCCTGGCTCCCAAGTAAACAGAGGGCATGTGGACTATACTCCTCCACAGTGACATTGCCCAGAATGAAAGTATGGGATAAGGTAGCTGGGAAAAAGGGCCTCACAACATTCCCCTGCCTAATGTCCCCGATAATAGATAATCATGACTTCCCCCCCCCCAGGCCAGGGTTCAGAGGTATTTCACAGGGAGGAGAGAGCTAGGATGTAAACGGGTAGGCTCCTTATTCGATCCTGGTGGGATTATTCCCTTCGAACAACTTCGACAGGAGTATGCTCTCCCACAAACTGACTCTTTCCACTACATGCAAGTGCGACACTGGGTCACCTCACCGGCATACCAAGAGGCGGCCTCAAGACCGTTAACGGCCTTTGAGAAATTGCTAGTGAGCAATAAGGACGACAAATATCTCTTCTCTGAGCTGTGTGCAATGCTCTCCACTGAGAAGAGGAGGGGCGAACCAAAGGGCAGCTGTGCTGGGAGGAAGAACTCGGCAGAGTACTCTCTGATAAAGAATGGGCAGACATACACTACAGAGCACAGCACATAACACTGCAGGGACGGAATCTGCCTAAAATGTGGTATCATACTGGTATTACACCCCGGCCCGCATTCACAACTGGGATAAGAATCGTTCAGAGCTATGCTGGAGGGGATACGGCCTGGCGGGCTCTTTGATACACTTACTCTGGCATTGCCCAAGGCTGGTTTACTTTTGGGAGCAGGTCTTGGACGATATAGACAAAGTATTCAACACCTCGTTTCCCAGCATATACCCTTCTGGGGATGCCAAATCCCCTGACTTTCCCCCTACGCACTCTGAAGGTGAGACAGATTGCATTAGCACTACTAGTGGCACGCCAGGTTATTCTAGCCCGATGGGGCTCTTCTAATATCCCAGACCACACAGCATGACTACACAAACTTTGGTTTATCTTAGCCATTGGAACACATGTCCTTGGCAGTGGCGCATAAACTGGAAACCCATGCCGAGCTCTGGGCCCTCTTTCTCCAGATTCTCTCGAAGGAACTTCGAGAGGTCACGTGTCCCAAATACTTACAGATTTTGCATCTCCTCCCAGGAACCGAGGCTGGGGCTAGGCCAGATGTAGCATCAGTGCCCATAGAACAATAGAGGCCCTAGTCGAACTCCAATACATACAAAACCTAGAGGAGCGCATGAGAGGCGCAGGAAGGCGTGGGGGGTGGAATGGGGGTTTATTTTCTTTTTTTTTTCTTCCAGTTTTCTTTCTAGGGGGTAGTTTCGTTGTTCCTCTGGGTTGTTTTGTTTGCTCCTGGAGTAACATGATCCTACTAATGCTGCCAGCCCCCTGATTGTAGGCACAAAAGCTGTGTAGAATGGCAACCCTGCTCAATCGCTGCCAGCCACTGGTTGTAGGCACTCAGCTGTGCAACTGTTGCTATGGATTGTGATGAATAAATCAGATTGGTTTCATAAAATAAGAAGGACATACCTAGCTCCCTGATTTGCTGCTAACAGGTATGCATTACAAGGCAAGGAACCAAACTTTAAAAAAAAAGAATTAAACAAGAACATAAAAAACTAGTCAATAGGGCAGAAGAGTTTTTTTTAAAGGTACAAATTCGAGGTTCGTCTTGGGCAATATGAAGTCTGTAGTTTATTTGCAAGTAGCACTCATGCTAGGATAGCATCCAAGCAACAGATGCAGCTGTGGTGCCTTCTGGGCAGAAATCACAGTCAATGAATGAGCTCCAAAAAAGGAACAGATGACATCTTAAAATGTTTATTAGGGAGAGAATAAACTAACCTCGGTATAAATTGTAAATGAAAATAAACTAAAATCCCAGTGAAATAACAGCTTGTCATTCATAGTAAGATAACTCACTTTCATTAAACATCGCCTTGCCATTTTCTGAAAATACAATTTTTTTTTTAAATCAGAGTCCAGTCAGGAGGACGGGAACATATTCTTTTCAAAATGGCTCTGTATTGCGTGGATATGCAATCAACACACCTTTTTGTGGGTCACTAATATTGCAGGCACATGGTGAGTGGAGAGTTTGATCAGACAAGGCTCAAAGCTGATCTGATCTGACCAACTAGAGAAAGAAAAGGGCCAAAAGGAATAACATAAGATCCCTTCAAAATCTGGGTTTATGTACAGCGTGAAAGCAGTCGAGTGGCAACAATTTTATGCACCTAATAACATTCGCATTGACTAAGATGTACTATGACTAGAACATGCGACTCACCTGCCAGGCCCGGTTTCAGGCCAGGCTGCTTGTTCTTCTCATACATCTTCAACATGAAGTTTGGGATCCCAGCAATGGTCTTGCCCTGATCAGAGCGAAGGGCTCCTCCCCTTAATGCAGAGTGATACACACCGCGAGGCATGCTGGCCATTTCTTGCTGCACAAGGGATGTTACAAATTTGGCAAACGCTGTAAAAAGAAACAAAAACGTTTCAAAGGATATAAATTGCTCCCAAACCCTCAAGACAAAGTAAGTCATCTGCTGAGCACCTAGGCACCATGTCAGTGATGCAATAAACCAAATCATCATTTTAGTGCATCGCTCTTCAACTCCTGGTTAGAGAGCACATGTCTATGCTGGGACAGTGAACACTTGGATCCATACTTTGGTTCTTCCTGAAAATCCAGACAGTAAGTAGATGTTCATCATTTTTGTTCTGTCTTTATGTGATAATGTGGGTAATTTCTCTTTGTCTTCCTTTGCCCTCTTCATCTTTTTTTGTTGTTGTTTTTTTTAATCGGCGCGCGGGTCACACCGAGGAACAGAAAGGCCATTCTGCTACTGGCATCTTCCCAGTGAGCAGCAGGATAGGCAGATGATTAAAAACAAGGGTGGTGTACCATGACCCAACCATACAACCATAGCCCCATTCAAGTCATGGCCTCCTGTAGGATATATATAAAAACAATATAAGTATTGTTGTTTTATGACACTGAATGTGCACAAGTTTCAACTAAAGAGCGATGTATTTGTAGATCTTTAAACAAACAGGTAGGCATCCATAGGAGACACGTAGTCACCAACAACGGTGGCACAATATACCGTAATACCCTTACTAGTTTGTAGAGGGAGAGTGTGATAAGTTGGCCTGATATATGATGTCACTAGTTCTAGTGTACACCCTGTATCAGTCCAAACAACCCTTATGGTGATTGGTTGTAAAGTCAACCTTATAGACCAGCTATCCTAGTGGTAGCATGGACAAGAGCAGTCTTAGGTTAAACTCTTTATGGCATGTGAAGCCAGCTGTTATACCATTACAATCCCTTGAATACCAAATGAAATGACACCACACCAGGTATATATAAAATTAGAATGTATTTATTCTAACATATACCCTCAGCACTCTTTATGAGTTCAGAGGTCTAAGTACAAACAATTTCTTAAGTAGCATACGTTAAGTTACACAGGAAAATACAGTTTGGCCCAGGGACCACGCAAACCATATACTAAGAAAGTGGCATAAGTACCACGTCACGAACAGGGAGTAGGCCTAGGGTCTAGGGAATCGCTGGGGCTACACTACCCTACCAATAATTAGGAAGTGGGAGGCCCACGGGAAGCGTGTGCAGTGTGGAGACACACACGCGGGGTACATTAAAGTCAATAGGAATGTAGTAGTTAGAAATAGGGAGAATAAGGACACTTCCGAAGTAACTAGGAGGAAGCAACTAAAGATTTAGACACTTGGATAGTCAATATCCACTGGAGCACCGGAGTACTCGTGTTACCTCACCCACAGGAGACGGGTGCATAGGTGTGAAGATGTGTCGGGTGTCGTCGCTGGATCCTATGGATGCCTGAAGAACAGATGCTGGCAGGCGGCCAGGAGGAAGATGTCCGGTGGACCCAAGGATGGATCTTGAAGGAAGAACACCTGCAAGCAGAGGGGACAAAGTCTGGGTCACTAGCCAGTGACCGGGTGGAACCAGGAAGGAACCAGGCTATGTTGTGCAGAATACAGGTGATGTCTTGAAGCTTGTCTCTGCAGCCACGTGGACCAGGAGGCGTCGAGGACGACCAGAACCAGGATACGTGCTGTCCCACGAAGGATCTTGCTGATGGCGGAGTCGACGTCCCGATTGGAGTCAACAAGCCTTGGCAAAGGCAACCCACGCGGAAATCGAAATTCGCTTCAGGTGCAGACCAGGAAGGTCTGAGGTGCTTCTCTTTCACAGGGAAGCAGGAGCCAGTCTGGAGGAGCCAAACCAGCGGTGGAAAGTTAAGGGTTCGTCGCCACTGAGGCTACTAGCCAACGGGCCAGCAACCGGACAGACGCGTCGAGCAGGAAAATGCACAAGGGCCCCACGCAGAACTCGTGGAGTGTGGAGGGCTGATCTTCGGTGCAGATGGTGCTCGGGGTTGGGGCTTCTCACTCCCCAGAGCACAACTTTGAGGATGCCTCAGAAGCTGCGCTGGAAGCTACTCGCCAATTTTCCCAGGTAGCCGGTCCCACGTCTCTCGTCGCTTCCACGGATCTCAGCTCTGCTCTGGATGTGGATCAGGGTCGGAGAAGTCTGGAAGTCAAGGCGCTGGTCGGGTTCTGCAGTCGGTTCCTCGTAGAACTTGGGCAAAGCAAACGGCAGGTCGCTTGTTGGTGCCTGTTTGCACAGGGTGGCCACTCCTTGGCCACGAGGGAGATTCTTCAGTCTTCTTGTCGTCGAATGTCGAAGGTCCAGAGTTTCGTGTCTAGTTTCAGTTCAGGATAATCCAAAGTCCTAGGGACTCAGCTCCCACTCTTATACTAATCTGGGGGGGCTGGATTACCTGCTAGGTCCCTCCTATGGGTGGGACCAGGGAGGGGGGTGGTTACACCCCCTTCCCTTTGTCCAGTTTCGCGCCAGGGCTGGGGCTGGAGTGCCCCAGCACCGGTTTGAACCGGGCTATGCATGGGACACCTTGTGTGCCCCAGGCAGTGTCTCGTTTCTTTCATCCCTCCCTGCCCCAATACACTAAGTCCTGTCTGGGGTGGTGCTAGCACCTCCCAAGGCAGGAAACCTATTGTCCAAGCCTCTCTCGCTGGAAGGACTCCCAGCAGCAGGAGGTCAGACTTGTGTCTGTGGCAGCAGCATCCATTTTGTGTTGCTGGGGCTCTGGTTAACTTTAACCGGGTAAGTAGGATTTTAACATGTCTTCTCCCTCTAGAAGGGGGGAATACTATCCTCATCGGCAGAAATGGTGTGGGGGTAGTATTCCAAAGTGTTAGACACCTTACACGACATGTTTTGATAAAGCCAAACCATAGTTACCATAACCGCGAGGATTATAAGGCACTTTAAGAGTATATGGTAGGCGATATCATAGAACAGCTATAAGGACATGGTTCTGAAAGCTGCAGACAGGCTCAGCTCACGCTAGAGCACCATCTCACATGTTACCAAGCACTCTGCCTCCAGGATTGTTAAGGCCTGCCATAGGAGTGGCTTACAGGTTACCCATGTGTCTATATATAAGGTAGGTATAGGAATACCATACCTAAGCAAGGGGTGATTACACGACCTTGCCCCAGCTGAGTGATCAGCCAGTTATGTCATGATGGGAGGCCAGCCAGGGGTGGCATAATACATGCTGCAGCCCCTGGTAGGCCTAGGGTACACCTATACCCTGGGTACCTAAGGTACACTGTACAGGGACCCATAAGGTGATCCTTACCAATTGGGTTATGTACCTAAAGTACATAGTATGAATTTAGAGAGAGAACAGCTGGGCTGTGGGTCTGATTAGCAGGCCCACAGCCACATCTAAATCGAAAACCAGTAAAGCAAAAGCAAAAAGTGGGGGAGACCATAGGAAGCAGACCCTACTCTCCTACAGAGAGCTCAACAGTAGGGCAATGGGTGTCATCTGCCATAAATTCCCTATTTACATGATAGGCATCGATAGTAAACTATTTCACTGATGACAGCAAAGAGATTGGCTACAGGTTGCTCAAAGGTTGCCCTTTCAAAGAAATGATATTCATATCTGGCAGCTCAATAATGTGTACACAAGCGGCTACAGCATCAGCACCTTCCATTGCAAGGGGTTCTGGGTGGAGAAAATGGTTAAACGAGCTGGATCCAGGCTTTCGCCAACACCCACTGCATTATAAGATAGTAAGATGGTCAGATGCCGTGTATCGGTTTCTTGTCTGCCAGAGCAGGGGTCTATCACCTATTTACAATTTCACCCTGGCACATACAGCTCCCATTCCAAATGGGGGAAGGGTCAGGAAGGGGATTCATCCAGCTGGACAATGCATGGCTTTACTTGAGGGGTGTGGGGATAGCAAGTTAGTTCGAAACTGCCCCCCCTGCTAAATGAGTGCACTTAAATGGTATCATAAGCTGTACTCACTGCTGAGCCATCTCTTGTGTTGAATATGTACAGCACAGGATATGGGACACAGATAACATTAATAAATAACCTAGTAATGGTTATATGTGAAATAAACTACAAGTAAAAGTGTTGCGACTTAAACTGAAAGAACGTTGTCACTTTTCATGCTGCATAAGACCCCTTGTTTTATTTCAATGCTGTACGCTTCTGATGCCTCATAAATGCTCTAAATCCAGAGTCTTGCCACCCCAAACACTTACATAAATAAAATAGAATTGCTTCGATCCAAGCATTACAGCTGGTACTTGCAGGTAGGTTAAAATAGAAAATGGACTATGTTTCAAATATACGGCCGTTGTATTCGGTTTGACGTATAACGGTGCTTGCACCATTCAGAGAGATCTTACTGTATTTTATACATACTCTAAGCGGCCTTGGTACAGCCTCCTTCAGTCACAAAATTGTTTGGGTCAGGACTCTTTACCCACTGGCTTGAGACTCTGTCAGTTACATCCTGGATAAAACTACAGGGTTATGTTAGTCCTGCCTTCTTACTATTGGCTCTTTGAGCCTATCCTGTTTCCACCGGAATGCGTCAGGGACTATTTTACATCCGCATCAGGGACTATTTTACATCTGTCATCACACATTTATTTCTGTCTCATCCACACACTGTATACAAAAAGTTATTTTTTTAAATTGTTTTGCTGCACTGCAAAAGGCCTTTTCTTTGCTTTGTCAGCACCCAAGTCAAAGCGTCTAACCTAATGGCTTTGCCACTGCCGTTTTATAAGCAACCGGTGGAGCAAGTTCCTTATAGGCACCTTCAAAACACACATAGCCAGGCATACCAACTCTCTCACTGCAGCAGTTTTTATCCAGTTCATTTAGTAGAATTTAGAAAAGCGTTTTACAAGGGTAGAGCCATGTGCAGCAGGTGCTAACCAGCATCTATTCGCACAGAACAACCACCATAAGGTGGCAGATATGCAGCTTTCTGTGGTTGCTTTGAGGAGACACTTGTTGTGTTCTAAATTTTATCCTTTTGAAAAAAAAGCTGGGTTAGCTGAACAGTTTCCAAGATGCTTATCATTGCTACATCTAAACTGGTGCTTTAAAAACAAGATATCATTAACCCCACCACCCAAAAAAAAAAAAAAAAAGAACAGGACCTTAACCACCACCACAGGTGTTTCAATGAAAAGGCGTGATATAACAAATTTATCAGGAAGCGCTTTAAAAATTCGGTACGATGCGTCTGTCTAGGTAAACACTGGTCTTAAAGTGTTGTAACATACATTTTGTTTCTCTTTATGGTTAATTAATCATGCCTTAACTTACAAAACACAGCCTCAGAACTGATTTAACGTGCGTACACCAGGTCAGTCCTTAATGTACTCAAAAAAGCGTGAAAAAACTGTTCAGTGAATGGCACCTCCAGACTATTGCGAGCAGTGAATTCATTTTTTTATAAGATTTTTTCCCATTTATTTTGCCAAATTAAGGTTCAGTTACAGCCTCCCGGAACGCGTGTATTGTACACATTATCATCTGCTAACGTGAAAGAAATGTCACACATTAATCTGTGCACAGTACACTGGAAAGGAATGAAAGTAGCCTGAGGAATTGAACTAGACAGATGTCAATGCAAATAAGCATGCCACATAATTTTGGCCAGGTCCGTAACTTTTTGGCTTTAAATAAAAGAAAGTGTAAAGGTCTTCGCTGGTCCGCGGAAGTGTGGTCAAAGGGAGAGTTACCTAAAGATCAGTGACTCTATAAGATTCACATATAAGAACTATATATAAATGCAACTCTTGTAGCTATCCTGAAAATATAGCATGGATTCATTCCTTGTATACTACTACCAGTAGGCCCTCATGCTTTAAAAGTGGCTGAGATGACTGTGATGACTCCTGCATCTCAAAATGGCTCCCTTAAGTCAAATTATCCTTTTATCACTGCCCATTACAGCTGTAATATGTTTCTTGCTTCATCTTCAACACTAAGTAGTGACGGTTATTTCCCACCTACTCCATTTGGTACCACTTTCTACGATGAAGAGATAAAAGGAACCATCGTCTGAGCATTCCCTTGTAGTCACACCTGCGAGCAGTTTGCAAAATAAGCCTGCTCACGCCATTACACCTCACATGTCTTCTATCACCAGGCATATCCTTTGAAGTCAGCTGAATCTAATCAACCGGCCACAGAACACAGTCATTACTGTCCTAAGAATCTCACAGTTACATCCCATTTACCGCCATGCGCCAAGTTTTTATTTCTGATGTATGGTTTTCTTCAGCTATGAGATGCGTAGGAGAATACAATTTTCCCACCGCACAACTAGCGCACATAAAAATGTACGACTCGAGCACTCTTTTCTCCAAGCTGGACGACAATAAATTATTATAATAAATAGAAAAAAATAAATGCTACAATTATGGACAATTTATATCAACCATAAGGATTAAATATATTCACATTCACAATTACATTGGTCTTACATATTAGAATGCTAAATTCGAACCTTGTGCTGCCCATCGCAGTCAGCTGCATGCTCGAAAATGCAACAAAAAAAAACACAATTCAACTAAACTAGTATTACATCAGACATTTCCTCTCCTTTAAACAAAACATACAGAATTCGCTAAAAGTAAATTAACAGAAAAAAGTTCCCTTCAGTAATGAAGTACCTGGTGGATGCATAATCTTCCCGCAGAGTTCTCGCCTTAAGAATTATCCTTCCAGGCTTCAAACTGGCCTAGATAAGCTTTTCCTCAGCAAAAGTGCTCTGGCGTAGAACGTGCAGCACGTGGCTCCAGACGTGCCTCCACGCTGGATTACGTTAAGCACCAACTGGGTGCTGGCATCAGAGCCTGACTTTTTTCTACAGGCCATCGGACCAAGCAGTTATGAACCGAGAGAGCAACAACAGTGACAAATGCTGCACATAATGTTTGTGTATCTTGAGATCTTAAGGCACTAACTCCTCAGGGGAGGAGGGGATGGGGGAGGAATTTGTGGGAAGGGTATGTACTCACTGGAAATATTGCTACCAAAGGTAACTACTTGTTCAGACAGATACATCTTCAAAGTATCTATCACTTTAAGAATGAGTCCCAAAGCAATACCTCTAAGGAAGGTAGGAAGAAATATCAAGCAACACAGCCTGTAAATCTATGACTTGCAGGTTACATGAGGCCCTATATCGGAGATGTGAGGCAGTGGTGCTTGGTAAGATTATAAAAGCTGATCATGTGGTCGCCTGATGGATATCAGCAACTAAGAAGCCTCTGGAGAGAGCCATGCAGGCAGCAAGCCACAGCTCCAGTGGAATGAACTACAAATGCCCTCTGGAGGGACCTTATTGGCCATGGCATAGCAGATCTTTATACAGAGGATGGTCCTGCACAAAATGGTGTGCATCGTCACCATCTTGTACATTCTTAGGCCTATCCTGACTAAGTCTGGGCGGTGAACTCCGCTCTGCTCCGAAAATAGGCGAAGCAGAGTTTTTTTCCTCGCTTGCGTTCGTCAACGTCAAGTTGGCGAGCGCAGAAAATCCACCTCCCGGCAAGATTTTTCCTCGTTTGCTATCGTCAACATCAAGTTGGCGAGTGCGAGCATGGAAAATCAACCTACCGGCAAGATTTCTAAATGCGAGCGGTCAGATTTCTCATTGCGAGTGGTCGCGTATGCTCGCGACCGATCGCATTGAGAAACCGTCCGTTCGCATTGAGAAAGCTGCCGCTCGAATAAAAGTCTATTCGAGCGGCAGAAAGGAAGCAGCGCCTGCTTGCGCTGTGCATGGTGCCGTTCGCGATGATTGCACAGTGCGGCAAGCACCTGGCACCGAAAATGGCACCGAAAATCACAGCGAACGGCATTTATCTAATGCACTCCACTGCTCGAAGAGCTCAGCGTAGAGTGGTGAAGTTTTTTTGCACTTCGCGGAGCTCTGCTTAGCGGAACTCTGCCGAGGCTTAATCCTAAGTGTGGTTGATGTAGTAAAAAAATCAAATGCCTGGGTTAAAGTCTATGCAGAGATGTTTAAAGCATGGGCAAAGTTGGCACACGCCCAGTGCAACAAACTACAAAGTGTTTTTTTTCTCTTGCCCACCACTGTCGGTTTTTCTCTGCCTACTTCAATTTCTTACTCTGCTCCTGTGCACTCTGTCATTTAAACAATTTTGTGGCAATGCAGAGCAGGACACATTCTAACAGTTTTTGTCTGACACTGTTTCTGAAAGTTTTAATGGTAATTCAATATTGTTTGACTTTGCCATCATGCGGCCATGATTTAGCACAAAACTGGGAATGAAATTCAAAGTTGTTTGGAACAGAGGTCCAACAAAACATTAAGATGACTTCGGGATCTACAGTCACTCCTCCTCCCAAGCTGGATGTGGCAGAGGGAAGTAAGATGGAGGAGTAATAGACTGTTACATATGTAATACAGATAACCCTTGTTTAAGAAGAAAAAACATTTTACACCAGAAGAAAACTGTAAAAGATGGACAACCTGATAGGGCCTGAAGTCTCCAAACCTACAAGCTGAGTTTATTTCACCAGCAGAATTGTTTTTAGAGTAAACCCAGGCAAGTGTGCAACAGCTATACCTGGGAGACCATCAGGAAAATCAAAAAGAGATTCAAATCCTACAGGGGAGCAATAACCTAATTGAGAGAAACTAGGAAAGGAAACCTTGAATAAAACATGACACATGCGGTGATCTAAAGAGAGAAAGATGATACGGCAGGCTCATAAATGCAGGCAGGACCTCATGGTGGCTCCTAAATGTAGTCGCTGCAAGTCCCTGCTTACAAGGGACAACGTAAATTGCAAGATGTCAGAAAGGCTTAAAACAGTTGATACCTTGCATCAATGAACAACTTAGCTCAGCAACCAGCGTAGACAGGTTTAGAAACAGGCTACCTGGCTGCCAGTAGGACATCTGCGACCCCATCAAGAAGGCAAAAGGAATCTAACACCCGTATGAGCAGTTTAGAGTTTTGGAACTCTGCTCTGCAAGGGAAAGTAAGGGACACAGTGTGGCAATAGATTGGTATATTAGATCCTCAGCACCCAGTGTGGACAGATTAGAATCAGCTGTGCTGGGTCCTCTAGCTCCTTCTGCAGAAGTTTATGATATAAGCAAGATCGGCAGAGCACATGCAGCAGGCTCTGAAAACAGTTTAATGTTTAGATGTCCCGCAGGAAACCATTCAGAGCAAAGTGCATGCCACAAAGCCAAGGACACTTCCAGTTCTGGGACATGGTAAATATCAATGAATGGAAACACCAAATTGGCGATCACCTCTGCCACTTCGGGGTTCAGTTCCCGCTATGGTACTCTCGCACAGACAACAGAGAGGATGCATCCTTACAGATAGCGGTCCCCCGATATCTGATATTGGGAAGATTCCATATTGAAGTTCCCACTTCTACAGGCAAACTACCTCCCAACATAGGGTCCATGACCGAACACTGTCATGCTTGTTGATATAATGGACGGTGGTGGTTTAGTCCAACAAAAACTGAAAATTGCTTCCTGAGACAGAAGGGAAGAATGCCTTTGTTGCAAGATGGAATAACAGCAGCCCAAGTTAAAATACATCTGAGTGAGGAAGGTCTCTCTCTTGTGCCTTTGTTGTGGGAATTCCCAGACCAA
The DNA here is from genome assembly GCF_964204655.1 of Triturus cristatus. Classification (NCBI taxonomy): domain Eukaryota; kingdom Metazoa; phylum Chordata; class Amphibia; order Caudata; family Salamandridae; genus Triturus; species Triturus cristatus. Next base: position 991,973,738 of record NC_140581.1, read on the forward strand.
ATCCTCATTTCTGCTGACACTAATAGTCAAAAGTATTTTTACTAGTCTTGGAAGAATACATTAATGTCAGGATCTGCCTAAAATCAGTACTAGAAGGGGATCCATGGAATAACCACTGTTGCCTGCCAAACTCAGAAAAACACTGGGTAGAACCACCTGCACAGAGACACTATACGACACCAATATCCCACCTGCACTCACTGTACTCTTTAAAGACCTTGGCACAAATGGGAAATCTCATGGATGGGCAGGCTAAATAGCCTGAAAATGAATTGTATGCCTTGCGTGCTCTAAACCTTACTGACAATCCCTTTCCTGATACCCAGATCAACACAAACTAATCAGGCAAAAGATGCTAGATTTCGTATGGAAGGGAAAATCCCCAAGAGTCGAGCTTGCGACTCTTTTACGGACTATTACAGAGGGAGGTCTGGGTTTCCTGGATGCTATCACTTATGTCAGTGCAGCGCAGATATGCCCAGACTTGGACTGGAGTTACAACCAGGACCATTACCTACGGATACAGGTCGAACTGGCATTTTCTACCATTCTGCTCTAAAATTTGCAATGACGCCCATCCTCAATTCAAACGGGATCCCAAGCCCTTCTTCCCACGACAAAGAAGCTATTAGATCACTGGTAATCGATCCTTTGCAAAAAAAAGTCTTTCCTACCTACCCCTTCCCCTTTACATCGTTAGTCAAGGCAAGTCAAGTTAAAGCATCTTTATTCGATTGCTTTTTAAGAGAATCATAAAAGTACATATATACAATTCATTCAATAAAACTATAAAATATAAACGGTACATGATTACATTAAAAATTCGTCATACAATCAATCATTATTCTCCAAGTTATGTGTACATCATCCAGGAGCTGTAGCGCGAGCAACGCAGGATGGCATTGTCTCAGACTCAGCTCGTTCAACATGGGTACAATCCAAACTTTTCTCAGGTTACTGAAAAATCTACAGAATACAAAGATATGTATTGTTGATTGTTCCAAACAGTTGTCACATGGACACAGTCCTAATGTACGCGACCAATAATTCATACCTGGGAAACTCACTAGCCTGTGAAAAATACTGCATCCAAAACGGGTTAATATGAACCTGTCATATCCACCAGGTACAAACAATAAATACGACTGAATGCTAAAAGAAGATAAAATCAATTGATTATACTGGACTGCAGGTTTTAAACTCTCAGTCGCAAGTCTTATGGAGTTCAGAAGAAGTAGTCCCTGTTTTTTTTTAATTCCTTTCTACTGATGAACTGCATGGTACGTGGATTATTGTAATATACCAAGTGGCCGAGATCAGACATAAAGTTTCTAACAAACCTCAGCCATGGGATCAGTAACGCTCCTTCGAGTTTTAGGCTGTCTGTTAAGATTTCTTGATTTAACTTGGTCTCTGGTTTAGACCATCAGCCTCATGCATCAAGCCAAAATCCAGTCGGTAAAATACCGATTCGCTAATAGCTCCCGGTATTGAGTTAAAAATACCCAATCCCAATGCATCAACCCAAAAGCAAAAATCGCTATTTAAGGAATCCTTAAATAGCGATTCCTTAAATAGCGATAGCATTTAAGGAATCCCAAATTGAGATTCCTTAATTTAAGGAATCTCAATTTGGGATTCCTTAAATGCAATGCATGAAAGTTAAAAAATTAGCGAATTCGCTAATAGGGGGAGCAAATTACCATGAAGATGAACTGCACGGTAATTTGCTAAAAGTTTGAATAATGCACTTTTGTGCATTTTTCAAAGTTTCATGTTGCGCACACACATGCCCTTAGAGCATGTGTGTGTGCAACATATGTGCACATATCAATTTCAGGGGTGCAATAGGGTGTCATTTTGACACCCTTGCACCCTTGAAATTGCATGAGCAATTTGCGAGAACCTACTGGTACTCGCTATTTGCTCATGCAATCTCCAATTCATTCCTATGGGCCTGGAGGCCCATAGGAATGATTGGGATGGCATTCCTTAATTGCTACTCGCAATTTGCTAGTAGCAATTAAGGAAAGTTAAGGAATCGCTATTTGAATAGCGATTCCTACATGCATAGCCTTTTGCTATTCCTTATTAGCGAATCCTTATTTTTCGCTAATAAGGAATCGCAAATGGCATTGTTGATGCATATGCCCCCATATTCTATGCCATAGGAGAATTGGTTCCATTTTTATCAGATCTGAAATAAACGGCAGTCCCAACATCGAATGGCAGATATACGCAGACGTACTACTAGGGACAGCTAAAATGTATCTCAAAAAGATGTTCTCCAGCGTCTGGAGCGACTGAGTGTCCGCAAAATCCCAAACTGCCGCTCAATACATAGCTGCAGAGACACATTTCGCCTTGTATATCTGTACTAGTTCCAGTGGTGGTCTTCTCCCTAATTTCCTTGCAAAATTTGCGAGGGCCATTGTTGATCTAGCCATAGTAAGTTTCTTTGTCATGATGGCTTGAGTCCAAGAGTCACTACGATCAAACAGTATACCTAGGTATGCAAAGCTTGCAGTGTGATCTATTTTCTGGCCCTCCAGGAACATATACCTACATATGTGACTCCCAGGCCCACATCTCATAATATAAGTCTTAGAGATGTTCACCTTAAGGTCCAGTTGGCCCATAAATTTGGTAAAGCTGTTTAATACCCGTTGAAGACCTATTTGAGTAAGTGACATTAAGACTGCATCGTCTGCATAGAGGAGTGCGGGGATGGTACGTGCAGCTATTTGTGGGAAGTCGTGATTGCCCTTAAATAATGCCTCACATAGTCCATTGATGTACAAGTTACTTACCTTCGGTAACGATGTATCTGGTAGAGACGATTCTATCCGCAGATTACTTCATGCAGAATAATCTCCAGGCATGGGACTGGATCCGGAAACTTTTTGCCACAGCATCCCTGCGCGCCGGGGACGGGGCGACATCACGCGACTCCGTCCAGGCGTCGTCCGCGTACCTGACGTCAGCGAGGTCACATAAGACCCGCCCCGGCGCGCCCACATCAGTTTTCTTCGGAGAACTTTTACAGACCACAACGCGGAACCACCAGATAAAAAACTGTGGAAGCATGGGAACAGTGTGCGAAGAGCAGAAAAATTGGAAAGAAACGGTGACTAACAACACCACCAGGGTAGTGCCAACACCGCAGAACCCAAGGGCAGGGAAAGAAGAAAGAAGAAGAACAAGCAGAAACCTACGCAGTCACCCTGCCAGCACATAGACAACCTCCCATCCCTGTGCCCCGGAGGCAAGAACAGGCGTGAAAGTCATGGCACACGTAGGAAGCCCACCCCCCCATCCTGAGCAAGGAATGGGACCAGTCCCAAGACAGCCAGGGAGAACAAACTTCCAAACCACCCCAACCTAGAAGGCAACCACCCACAAGGGACAAGGGCAAGACAAGGACAGATGACCCTTAATCAGAGGAAAGTAATGGAAGGAAGGGAGGACAGGGATAGAAAGCAATCCCCCCAAAACCTGGAGTAGCCAGAGCAGCAGAGCACCTGAACCCCATCCTCCAAGGGCCAAAGGAGGAATGAACCGCCCCCAGACGGAGTCACCCATAAGAACAAGGAAGGCACTCACAGGAGACGCAGCCCCCCACCGGGAGGCGTGTACCGAAGACCAATCCAAGGGTCCTCGCAGAATAGGGGAGGAAGGGTGGGCTGTGAAGGAATCTGCAGCTAGAATCGTCTCTACCAGATACATCGTTACCGAAGGTAACTAACTCGTACATCTGATAGAGACAACTAGCCGCAGATTCCTTCACATAGAATAGATACCCTAGCAATACCCCATGGGAAGAAGGGTCTGCGAAAGGACCCCACCAGCCAATGCAGAACAGAGGGCCCCACAGGGGATGTAGGAGGGAAAGAAGGCTGAAGAGGCCAGTACACTCACAGCAGAGGAACCAAGGGCAAGAACTGAGAGGCCGAAGCACCCCACTCCCCTCACAAGGCAACACAGCTTCTGTCCAATGCCAAGACAGGAAAGCGGACGAAGAAGCCTAGAGGACCCAAGGAAACTAGGGAAAAGAAGGCGAACCCACTCCAGATGGAAAGCAGCCTGCCAGCCAGAACAGTGCTGGCAGTCAAAGCCAGAAGCAAGAAGAACAGCCCGAGGCCCCAGGAAGGCCGAGTAGGCGACGCCTAGCAAGGGAGAACACAGGATCATCCCAGACCTCAGGACAGGAGCAGGGAGAGGGGGAGATGCCCAGGCCACCACTACGAGTGGCCGCGCGCATGACCTCAGGAAGCAAAAGCAACCTACCTAAGCGCCATGGAGAACAGGCACTCGAAGGCGACCAGAACTCTCTAGCAGAGCTCAAGCCATATGACAGCTACCACTACCCCACATAGGGTACGTTAAGTCCCAAGATATGGGAACCCTCTTTGGAAGAACTTCCGCCGCAGAGGAAAAAACAAAAGAGCCACGGAGAAAGAAACACCCCCGCTGAAGGCTTGACAAGTAGCCCAAACAAAGCAGAAGACCCAATCTTAGAGCCAACTCTGCGCAACAACTCCTGCAGAACCACACACAATCAACACAAGGGCCGTCCAGCAGCCAACAATGCCAAAGTCCCAAGGAAGGACGTAAACGGCTAGAAAACACACTGTACAGTCAGAACAGCCGGCCTAAGAAGGCCCAGAATCAACCCAACTCAGAAGTCACTGACGAGGGGACAGAGGAGGAGGAGGATAAGGCGGAGGAGGTGGACTTAGCCCTGCCAAGAGCCTTTGGATGGCGGTGTCGGCCGGGGCATGGAACAACAGGCTGCCATCAAACGGAAGGTCGATGAGTCGCTCCCGAATATTCTCAGGGAATACTCCGTCCCGAAGCCAAGCATGGCGATGGAGAGCGACTGAGGAAGCCTTGGCCCAGCCCAGCACCTCTGAGATGTCCGGAGCGGAGAATAAACGCTGCAAGCTCCCGGTCATCCAATGCATGATGCCGTAAGTCAATGTGTCGTCCAACGTGTGAAAAGCGGATAGGTTCGTCATAAAACTGTAGAACCCAATCAAAAAGGGAAAATACAAGTCTGATACAAGGTAACGGCGGCTGTGCGACTGTGTACAAAAGGTTACGTCAATAGTAAGAAGAGTGTACGGGTTCGATACGAGGTATGCAAAAAGTCAAAGGGTGTATTCAAAACAAAGATGCGGAAAAAACGCAAGTAAACAAACAAACGTGAACTAGGATACGAAAAAGAAAGTGAAGCCGTCGTGGCGGAATAAGTGATTGCGGTGTGTTGATGTGACTGAAAATAAAGTGATATGGAGTGAACATGTAAAAGGTGTATGCGGGGTGAATGTGGGAACAGAGCGAAAAAGTATGGATGTGTTGTTAACAGGGTGATACAATACAATAAGACAATGAAGGAGATAACAAAGCACGTAATACAATGGTCAACAGGAGCACACAAAATTCCAAGAAGGGATAAAGAATGCTAGTAAACAGTACATGTTGATGGTAAAATCAAATACGATGGGTGGCTAGAAAAATGAATGACAATGATAGAACATCAGGGAATACAAGGTTATGGGGTCCCTGGTCTTATGGGTATGTACCCATATACTTCATACCAAGGTGTATTCTGAAAACTGAAGGTCAGGTGAGAATCAAAGAACATTACAAAAAACAACCTAGATCATAACGATCATTAAGTCCTTTAGGGTGAATCGAATCTAGTTTGTTAATCCAAAAAACTTCACGTTGTAATAGATATTGTGTGTTATTTCATCCTTTTATGATCGGTACTTGTTCGAGAATCAAGAAGCGTAGTTGACAAATGTTATGTTGTAAAAGATCGAAATGGTTAGCAATAGGAGATTTTGTCTGATGAGTACGTATGTTGCTCTTGTGTTCATTAAGTCGAATACGTATTTTTCTCTCTGTCTTGCCAACATAAACAAGCCCACAGGGGCATTTAAGTAAGTAGATGACGTTCTGAGTGTTACACGTGGCTGTTACTGATAGGTTTATGGGAAAACCTTTGTGAGGGTGTGCAATCTTGTTGCCCTTGATAATAGAATTGCAGTTTCCGCAGTTCAAGCAGGGGATGGTGCCTTTAAAATCAATAGTGTGGAGATTTTTAGGCGTGGATAAGAGTTGTTTCAAATTTTGAGATCTTTGGTAGGCAAATCTAGGTTGTGAATCAAAGATGTGTCGAAAGTCTGGTTCATTACTCAGTATCGGCCAGTACCTTAACACAATTTTTTTGATTTGGTGGCTTCTCGTTGAGAATTTGGAGATGAACACGGATCTGGTTTCTTGTTGTGCCTGTGGTTTAGGTTGAAGCAAATCCTGTCTGGTGGGAATGTCAGCTTTGGTAATTGCGCTTTCCAGAATAGTAAGAGGATAATTGCGTTTTTTGAATTTGTCAATACAAGCGGTTTTACTAGATTCATAGAGTTCATCTGAACTGGCAATTCTTTTGAGTCGTAACAATTGGGAGTACGGTAGATGTTTTTTTAGAGAAGGCTGATGAAAACTGTCATAATGTAGTAGATTGTTCCTATCAGTCGGTTTGGTGTATACTTGTGTGGTAAGTTGATCTCCAGTGTTGGTAACAAGGGTATCTAAAAAAGTTACTGACTCATGGCTGATGTTATGGGTGAATTCGATTCGGTGATCCACTGTGTTGAGTGTTTCGATAAGTTGATCCAGTAAGGTAGTCGGTCCTTTCCAAATGATAAAAATATAATCTATGTATCTTTTGTAAAGAATCAAGTTATTTGTCCAGTCAACATTACTGAGAATGTGATCTAGTTCGAAACGGTACATGTAGAGATTGGCATACGTGGGCTCAGCACAATTGCCCATAGATGTGCCCGAGCATTGCATATAATACGTTCCGGACCATTCAAAATAACTGTGGTAGAGTGAAAAATGAATGAGTTCCATGAGGAATATATTCAGGTTATTGGGTTTGTCTGTCTGAAGTAAAAAAGATTCGATGGCTTCGAGTCCTTTGTCGTGAGGAATGGATGTATACAATGACTTTACATCGATAGTAGCCAGTGTGATATCAGGGGTGATTTGGTTTTGTATTGATTGTATGATGTTTAGAAAGTCGGTGGTATCCTTAATGTAGGTTGACATGGATTGTACTAGTGGTTGCAAATGTTTATCCAAGTATCTTCCCACAGGTTCATGAATCGAGTTTATTGTCGATACAATGGGTCTGAACGGAGGTTTGGTTGCATGTTTGTGGATTTTGGGTAACATGTATATATATGGAATAGCCGGATCTTCCTTGATGAGAAATTTTTTGTCTTCATCTTTGATGGTACCATTTTCATGAGCGTTGTTAACAATGATCTTAAGAATATTTGTGAATTCCTTGGTAGGATCTGATGTTATTGGCATGTAGATATCGGAATTTTGAACATGCTCATTGACATTATCGTGGTAAAAGGTGGAATCCATAATTACCAGGGCGCCCCCTTTATCAGCTTCTCTGAAGGTAATTTCGGGTTTGTTCGCCAGATGTTTTAGAGTATCATATTCTTTGCGTGTCAGATTGGCAAAAGTACTTTTGGTGTGGTAAGTAATCTTTTTGAGATCTTTTTTGACAATTGTTTCAAAAGCGTCTAATGCTTTGTGGCTAGAAGGAGCCATGAATGTACTCTTGTTCCTTAAACCAAGTAACGTATTTTCACGAGGTGTATCCGGTGTTTGGATAATATTGTGAAAGAAGTGCTTCAATCTCAAGGATCTCATGAATTTAAAAAGACTAATTTCTGTTTCAAGCTGGTTAGAGTGGTAGGTGGGTACGAATGAAGTACCTTTTTGTAAGGTTTGTATTTGGAATTGTGTTAGAGTGTAGCTGGAAATGTTAATTACGAGGTTTTCTGACTGCGTGTACTTTTTGCTATGGTTTTGGACGTGGACTTTCCTCCTGGATCTCCTGGTGGTTTTGGACCTGATCCTAAAAAATGTTGTCTGTTGTCACTAGTTGTAGGTTCATCGCTGGTTGATTGTAATGTTTCTGTTGATTCTGGAGTTTCCGTAATTGGTTTAGTGGATGCACTTGTAACGCTCTTTCCTCACGCTATCTAACTTCGACAAACACGGTTTCATTTTTATTTTTTTCACGCCCGCATGTATTTAATTTCAAAACACCTCACTCGTTCTTCAGGATTCACCACCAACGCTTGTGATTTCAGTTCACTGTCCAAACTTTGTCACAACTTGATTCATCTGTCCATTTAATACCGTTTTGTTGAAACTACACCATCACAACCTTGCTTACATCCACGCCTGTTTCATTTATATTCAATCCGTTAATTCTGAAAGTATTGATTTATGTTTCTTGTATACTGCTCTCTAGATTGATTGACTCATGATACTATTGTATTGAGTAAAGCTGTTTCCTTGTATCCTCCCTTTATAGTGCTGCCCCTGACGAAGGGCCACATTGGCCCGAAATGCATTGGGCTACATCGAGTTATGAATCTCAATATACTCGTTTGTGATGTTTAAATTTCAGTGAAAATTACACCTTTCAAAGGAGCGACTAAATTTATGTAAATTGAATAAATCAATGAAATACAGAAAACGACCCTCGCTTGATTAATTTCTCCTTCGGAGTGCAATTCGAGTGACACGCTTCTGACCAGAACGTGCTTTCACAGGATTTCTATCCCTACTCAGGGGGATCTACTCGTCTGCACCCATACCTCGCTTTACTCGAATTACATTGCTCGAACACGAGTGCGCTTCCTCTCTCTTCATCAATCTCTTCACCCATCCTGAGCCACAGAGATCGCGCACCGCCAGACCATGGAAGACACGGAAATCAACAAAGAAAGTAGAACAGAGACTTTCATGTATACACCTGAAGAAACACAACGTATATATGCACTTTTCGAGGACACTACAGGATCCAGCTCCAGTACAACCTCCGTTCAATCCAATATAAAGCAATTGCTATACACATCTAAAAGAGCCATAAATCAACGCTTACATGCTAGCACCCTCATCAGGTACCACAAGGTCCAACGGATCCCAAGGGGTCTAAGGATAGCACTTAAATCAACCTTATGCAAGAACAATCCAAGATTTACATTACGTTGGGAAGCCATCCTCAACAAATGTTCACTCGATCTAATACTTCTGATTGTGGAAGAGTTATCAAAACTGTTGGAAGAATTGACCAAAGAAATTGACGACTTAAGACAAGACATCTCTACAAATTTGTCTGACACAGATTGGAATGTGACACTAGCAGATATCAATAAACAACTTGATGCATACACAAATGAAATCAATGAGAGAAAAACCAGAAAATTTAAGCGTGACACAGTGGATTATAAACTCGGAGAGGTTTACACTTGGGCCGACGTTTACGCCACAAGAAGACAACAACGCAAGCAAACAGGTCGTACGTTTGATTCAGACGCCACATCTTCCGACGATTCTTCCACCAACATTAGACCTTCCACCAGTGCATCCACTAAACCAATTACGGAAACTCCAGAATCAACAGAAACATTACAATCAACCAGCGATGAACCTACAACTAGTGACAACAGACAACATTTTTTAGGATCAGGTCCAAAACCACCAGGAGATCCAGGAGGAAAGTCCACGTCCAAAACCATAGCAAAAAGTACACGCAGTCAGAAAACCTCGTAATTAACATTTCCAGCTACACTCTAACACAATTCCAAATACAAACCTTACAAAAAGGTACTTCATTCGTACCCACCTACCACTCTAACCAGCTTGAAACAGAAATTAGTCTTTTTAAATTCATGAGATCCTTGAAATTGAAGCACTTCTTTCACAATATTATCCAAACACCGGATACACCTCGTGAAAATACGTTACTTGGTTTAAGGAACAAGAGTACATTCATGGCTCCTTCTAGCCACAAAGCATTAGACGCTTTTGAAACAATTGTCAAAAAAGATCTCAAAAAGATTACTTACCACACCAAAAGTACTTTTGCCAATCTGACACGCAAAGAATATGATACTCTAAAACATCTGGCGAACAAACCCGAAATTACCTTCAGAGAAGCTGATAAAGGGGGCGCCCTGGTAATTATGGATTCCACCTTTTACCACGATAATGTCAATGAGCATGTTCAAAATTCCGATATCTACATGCCAATAACATCAGATCCTACCAAGGAATTCACAAATATTCTTAAGATCATTGTTAACAACGCTCATGAAAATGGTACCATCAAAGATGAAGACAAAAAATTTCTCATCAAGGAAGATCCGGCTATTCCATATATATACATGTTACCCAAAATCCACAAACATGCAACCAAACCTCCGTTCAGACCCATTGTATCGACAATAAACTCGATTCATGAACCTGTGGGAAGATACTTGGATAAACATTTGCAACCACTAGTACAATCCATGTCAACCTACATTAAGGATACCACCGACTTTCTAAACATCATACAATCAATACAAAACCAAATCACCCCTGATATCACACTGGCTACTATCGATGTAAAGTCATTGTATACATCCATTCCTCACGACAAAGGACTCGAAGCCATCGAATCTTTTTTACTTCAGACAGACAAACCCAATAACCTGAATATATTCCTCATGGAACTCATTCATTTTTCACTCTACCACAGTTATTTTGAATGGTCCGGAACGTATTATATGCAATGCTCGGGCACATCTATGGGCAATTGTGCTGCGCCCACGTATGCCAATCTCTACATGTACCGTTTCGAACTAGATCACATTCTCAGTAATGTTGACTGGACAAATAACTTGATTCTTTACAAAAGATACATAGATGATATTTTTATCATTTGGAAAGGACCGACTACCTTACTGGATCAACTTATCGAAACACTCAACACAGTGGATCACCGAATCGAATTCACCCATAACATCAGCCATGAGTCAGTAACTTTTTTAGATACCCTTGTTACCAACACTGGAGATCAACTTACCACACAAGTATACACCAAACCGACTGATAGGAACAATCTACTACATTATGACAGTTTTCATCAGCCTTCTCTAAAAAAACATCTACCGTACTCCCAATTGTTACGACTCAAAAGAATTGCCAGTTCAGATGAACTCTATGAATCTAGTAAAACCGCTTGTATTGACAAATTCAAAAAACGCAATTATCCTCTTACTATTCTGGAAAGCGCAATTACCAAAGCTGACATTCCCACCAGACAGGATTTGCTTCAACCTAAACCACAGGCACAACAAGAAACCAGATCCGTGTTCATCTCCAAATTCTCAACGAGAAGCCACCAAATCAAAAAAATTGTGTTAAGGTACTGGCCGATACTGAGTAATGAACCAGACTTTCGACACATCTTTGATTCACAACCTAGATTTGCCTACCAAAGATCTCAAAATTTGAAACAACTCTTATCCACGCCTAAAAATCTCCACACTATTGATTTTAAAGGCACCATCCCCTGCTTGAACTGCGGAAACTGCAATTCTATTATCAAGGGCAACAAGATTGCACACCCTCACAAAGGTTTTCCCATAAACCTATCAGTAACAGCCACGTGTAACACTCAGAACGTCATCTACTTACTTAAATGCCCCTGTGGGCTTGTTTATGTTGGCAAGACAGAGAGAAAAATACGTATTCGACTTAATGAACACAAGAGCAACATACGTACTCATCAGACAAAATCTCCTATTGCTAACCATTTCGATCTTTTACAACATAACATTTGTCAACTACGCTTCTTGATTCTCGAACAAGTACCGATCATAAAAGGATGAAATAACACACAATATCTATTACAACGTGAAGTTTTTTGGATTAACAAACTAGATTCGATTCACCCTAAAGGACTTAATGATCGTTATGATCTAGGTTGTTTTTTGTAATGTTCTTTGATTCTCACCTGACCTTCAGTTTTCAGAATACACCTTGGTATGAAGTATATGGGTACATACCCATAAGACCAGGGACCCCATAACCTTGTATTCCCTGATGTTCTATCATTGTCATTCATTTTTCTAGCCACCCATCGTATTTGATTTTACCATCAACATGTACTGTTTACTAGCATTCTTTATCCCTTCTTGGAATTTTGTGTGCTCCTGTTGACCATTGTATTACGTGCTTTGTTATCTCCTTCATTGTCTTATTGTATTGTATCACCCTGTTAACAACACATCCATACTTTTTCGCTCTGTTCCCACATTCACCCCGCATACACCTTTTACATGTTCACTCCATATCACTTTATTTTCAGTCACATCAACACACCGCAATCACTTATTCCGCCACGACGGCTTCACTTTCTTTTTCGTATCCTAGTTCACGTTTGTTTGTTTACTTGCGTTTTTTCCGCATCTTTGTTTTGAATACACCCTTTGACTTTTTGCATACCTCGTATCGAACCCGTACACTCTTCTTACTATTGACGTAACCTTTTGTACACAGTCGCACAGCCGCCGTTACCTTGTATCAGACTTGTATTTTCCCTTTTTGATTGGGTTCTACAGTTTTATGACGAACCTATCCGCTTTTCACACGTTGGACGACACATTGACCAGTACAAACTCACATGATTGGCTACGAGGCCTTCAGTTAACCTGATTTGCGATGACGATCACCTGACACCCTTTAAAAACTTCGCGCGTTTCACAGTCTACCGACTTGCTGACATGCCGGTACTTTTGACTGCTCAGTCTCGATCGATTTGAACCTCCTAGCATCACGTAAGTGTTTTGCGTCATCCCCTACACCGCCTCGCTCTTTAATAACCGGTTTGTTCTGCGCTTACTTTGTCAATTTACACACCCCTGACCCTTTTTCACCCGGCACCTAACTTCCATCACCACTTTTATTTTCGACTTTCATTTTTGACATTTCACGTATTGTTTGCCCATTTTTTCATTACTCTTAATTTTGATTACGCACACTTGTAACGCTCTTTCCTCACGCTATCTAACTTCGACAAACACGGTTTCATTTTTATTTTTTTCACGCCCGCATGTATTTAATTTCAAAACACCTCACTCGTTCTTCAGGATTCACCACCAACGCTTGTGATTTCAGTTCACTGTCCAAACTTTGTCACAACTTGATTCATCTGTCCATTTAATACCGTTTTGTTGAAACTACACCATCACAACCTTGCTTACATCCACGCCTGTTTCATTTATATTCAATCCGTTAATTCTGAAAGTATTGATTTATGTTTCTTGTATACTGCTCTCTAGATTGATTGACTCATGATACTATTGTATTGAGTAAAGCTGTTTCCTTGTATCCTCCCTTTATAGTGCTTCCCCTGACGAAGGGCCACATTGGCCCGAAATGCATTGGGCTACATCGAGTTATGAATCTCAATATACTCGTTTGTGATGTTTAAATTTCAGTGAAAATTACACCTTTCAAAGGAGCGACTAAATTTATGTAAATTGAATAAATCAATGAAATACAGAAAACGACCCTCGCTTGATTAATTTCTCCTTCGGAGTGCAATTCGAGTGACACGCTTCTGACCAGAACGTGCTTTCACAGGATTTCTATCCCTACTCAGGGGGATCTACTCGTCTGCACCCATACCTCGCTTTACTCGAATTACATTGCTCGAACACGAGTGCGCTTCCTCTCTCTTCATCAATCTCGATCAAAATGGCACCACTCCTGCTGTGGCTTTTAATCTGGCGCAGGGACACAGTCCCGCTTACGCAAAAATATAATAACTAATATTTTGAAATCAGATAACTACAGCAGGATTAGGTGGTAAAGTATGTAGAGATGGAATTGACGGCTATTGGTCTAAATCACCTTTTTAAGGATCCATCCACCTGTAAGACCCTACCTATCAAAGCGGAAACTGGCTGATACATTTTTGCTGCGGGCACAATACCTGCGAAGGGGAAGAAATTTTCAAAGTGAGTCGGCTCATATGTACAAACTAACTCCAGCTCTGGAGGAGGGAGGATATTTTTACCGGCTGACGTTACACTGCCTCATCATAAATTTATTTTTAGATTCCGCCTAAATTTGATTCCGCTGATGGTAGGATACCCAGGGAAGAAATCCAAACAGTCTGAACTTTCCTTGTGCCCATGAGATAACAAATCTCCACAAAATGATCTCCATGTTTTATTTTTCTATGGTTTTTATCGTCAGGAAAGACATAACTTTATTGTCCCGATCTGTAAGCGTTATAACTTCAAATTTTGTCGCGTAGCACTGTACTTCCTTAAATCTCTTCCGAATTCTTTTGTATGCTTCTCAGTTGCATCATTCTTATGGGCATGTATGAAGAAAAGGAAGCAGGCGGGCCCATAATTAGAAACCGGATTGTCTTTTTAAATCCTTACTTTTTAATATATAATGTTTTAAATAATTAATACCTAGACAATATTTATAGATGAAATGAATTTTACGATAATTTGAGCATAGTGTCTTTTTAATTGTTGGGACTTATGCTTTTTTATAACCATGTCTCCTTTTAAAAATGTTATTGTGTGTACTTTTATGATCTCATGTGTAAGATCGAATAAAGGAATTGAATCGGAAGAGTGGGTTTATGGATGGCAGAGTGGAAGAATGAATGAACTGACGAGTAGATGGCAGAGTGGAGATCAGAGTGGCAGAATGGATGGATAGTAGAGTGGATGGATGACAGAGTAGCTGGCTGGATGGATGGCAGAGTGGATAAATAGATGGCAGAGTGGATGGATAGATGGATGAGTTGATGGACTGATGGATGAATTGCAGATAGGATGGACAAATGGATGGCAGAGTGAATGGGTGGAGGGATGGGTTGATAGCAGAATGGACGGACAGATGGATGGATAAATGGCAGAGTGAATTGGTGGATACATAGTGGATGAATGGACGGAAAAGTGGGGGGCAGAGTTAATGGATGGCATAGTGGATTGATGGATGGATGGCAGAGTTGATGGATGAATGGAAAAGGGGATTGATGGATGCAGAGTAAAGGGATGGCAGAGAGGATAGATGGCAGAGACGATGGATGGACAGATGATGGATGGCAGTGTTGATGGATGAATAGCAGAGTGGATGTAAGTATGGCAGAGGGGATGAATGGACAGCAGAGTGGATGGATGATTGCAGAGTGGATGGATGGATGATTGCAGAGTGGATGGGTGGATGGATGGCAGAGTGGAGGGGTGGATGGTTGGCAGAGTGGTGGGGTGGATGGATAAACATACAGATGAATGGATGAATGGCAGAGTGGATTGGTGGATACAGAGTGGAGGGCGGAGTGAATAAATGGATAACAGAAAGGATAGATGGTAGAGTGGATGGAATAGTGGATGGATGGATGGATGGATGAATAGCAGAGTTGCTGGATGAATGGCAGAGGGGATGGATTCAGAGTGGATAAATGGCAAATTAGATGGATGGATGGCAGGGTGTATAGATTAATGAATGGCAGAATGGACTGATGAAAAGTAGAGTTGATGAATGGATGGATGATAGAGTGGATGGATGGCAAAGTCGATGGATGAATAGAAACGTTGATGGATGAATGGCAAAGGGCATGGATAGATGGTTGGGTGAATGGATGGCTGATTGCAGAGTGGGTGAATGGATAGTAGACTGGATGGATGGCAGAGTGGAAAGATGGATAGAAGGATAATGGATGGTTGGCAGAGTGGATTGATGGATGGCAAAGTGGATGAATGGATTGATAGCAGAGTTGATGGACTAATGGATGAATGGCGGGGTGGATGGCAGAATGGATGAATGGCAGAGTGGATGGATAGATGGAAGGATGAATGTCAGAACAGATGGATGGATGACTTAGAGTAGGGATGAATGGATGGATGGCAGAGTGCCTAGATGGATGGATCACAGATTGGATAGATGGATCACAGAGTGGATGCATGGATGGCAGAGTGGATGCATGGCTGGCAGAGTGGATGCATGGGTGGCAGAGTGGATGGATGAATGAATGGCAGAGTTCATGGATGAATGGCAGAGTGGACTGATGGAAGGCAAAGTGGATGAATGGATGGACAGCAGATTTGATGGACTAATGGATGAATGGCAGAGGGGATGATGGAGGGCAGAGTGGATGATAGATGGAAGGATGAATGTCAGAATAGATGGATTGATGACTTCGCGGATGGATGCATGGATGGATAAACGAATGGATGGATCGCGGATTGGATGGATGGATGGCAGAGTGGATACATGGAGGGCAGAGTGGATGCATGGATGGCAGAGTGGATAGATTGATGGATGACAGAGTGGTTAGATGTATGGCAGACTGGATGGATTGGTAAATTAATGGATGGAATGGGAAAGATTGACTGATGGATGAAAGAATAATGTCTGACAGAATGTAAAGGTGAAATAGTCGATGTCAGCATGTGGATGGAAGGGTGAAAAAATGAATGTATAGACACAACGATGGAAGAGACAAAGAAGCTGTTCTGAGGAGAGTTTTGCTGACTTACTTCACCTGGTTGGTAGTACCAGCACTTAGTTCAAAGTGGGGGCTATTTTAATTTTCTGGCTACTTCCTTGAAGGCAAGTATTGCAGCCGGGAAAAGGCCCCATTAGCGTTTGCGACATTTGTCACATACCCCTTGATGGTTCTTTGGACATTTTCCACTTTTTTTTTATTTTTAACATAAATTTTGTTCCTCTAAAAAAAAACTTTTTCTTGTAACCAATGACAGCGGCGAAGGAGCACTTGGCCGAGGGGTGCCTTCATGAATGCAGGCGCGCTGAGCGGTATGAGTTACCATGCAACGCAATACGCCGCTTCCGAGGTCAGGGCTATTATGTCGACATATCTTCCTGGCAGCACTCACCTCCTCTCAGACTTAATCACAGGAAGCTTTGTGTAACCGCTGTCAGATGGCGAATGTTAAAAGACAAACAACCCCAACTGGCTTCACTCACTCTCGGTCAATGTGCTCTTTGTGTGGCGTGTGAATCCACCAATGGCGACGCTCGACACGGAACCGCAGAGCGGGTACACCTGAGAACCGTGTCTGAGCAAACCGCGAGGCCCCACGGAGGCCGTCGCATGAGCACTTAAGCACATACCAAGTTAAAGGGACGAGAAACTTGTTTTTGTGCTACTTCAGAACGGGAGTTAAGCTGCTTATGTATAAAAAGGGAGACCCCACATTTTACTTAGTTATATCATAACTAAAAATACATAAATATACCTTGAATTTGTCATTTTTTGTACAGGTGACCGGATTTACTGAGCAAGTCTTAAATTGGGTACTCGTCGGAGTCAAAATCACTGCTCAGATCTGCAACAGTAGCAAGCTTAGTTAATGTAAGCACACGAGTGGTCCATCGAATGAGATGCATAAATTGCGCAGTGTTGTTCTGATATAGGCTACAATCTCAAATCGCCATAAAATGGCTGCACGTGATTTGCTAAAAGGCGTGCTTTCCAAGCTACAATGTGAGTTGTTCTGTTTCGCGTCTACTGATAGAAAACAGTGAATAAAATAAAAAAGAATAAACGCGCATCTCCGACCCTGACTCATTCATTGTTTTTTTTCCCTCTGTGGAAAGACTATTATTAAGAGAATGTCCGCCAAGAAGAGTTCTGTATAGCGCTTCATAACAAAGTTATGACGTCTCTACGGTATACGGTATAGTATACCCAATTTAATTGAACAACTTCAGAATACTTGGAATGCGCAGTTGTCCTTGACAGGATTAAAAATACTGACAGCAGTGAGCGTTTATATCTCGAAGACAACTCGATGGGCTTGTCAAGGCCGAACATGACTTCTGTGTTCTTTTCTGTACCTGCCACGGCCCTTAGAAGCTGGACAACAGCATGGAAATTAGTCGTTATTTCCGGAGTTTTATATAGCGCGCACTTGATCCGAAGGTAGCGGGTATCAGAGCGCTTTACATGAGCACTAGTTGCGTTACATGAGGATACATTCATTTTTGCTAGGCACGGGGAGATTAAGTGATTTGCCCAGAATCACAGAATGTTGCGCAGATTTGAGGTCGACCGCCAGTTACTGTTACTCATTCAAGTTAGCGTTCTCGATGCGCAACATATCTCGCCTTCTGGGCCTGAACCACAAAGATTCTGTTACACACATGAAGTTTAATAAAGGCAAGCAAACGGATGCATTTACGAAGGGAAATCACAAGATTCACAGAAGACAGAATTTGTGACTATGGACATTCCACCAAACTGGTGGAACTTTTACACTTGTACACTTAGGTCTAAATTCGCCCAAAGCACACCGCAGTGCGGTACAAACATCCCTTTAACATTCCGAGGCAGTAAAAAGAGGGGGTAAGTACAATCGGGATAGGCTAAAGAGGGAACTAATCACAGAGCAGCTACACTATTCTTAAGCTGGCCTTCTACATGGAGTAGTAAACGCTGGATTAATGCAATTACAATACAATATCTGATCTGTGAAGGAGTTTTAGGGAGTGTCTATAACGTTTCATGGGAGGCAAAACGTGTGGCTTGAAGCAGATTCCCTGCTCTATATTAAGAAGATAAAGCCAGGACTGTCATGGAGGGATCCGGAGTAGCCCAGGCCTGTCAGATACTTTTAATGGAGGTAGCGATTCCGGCAGATTCCTGTGAATCACCCCAAATCAGTACTGGGGGTCTGGGACACAGAAGGGTAACGAACAGTTTCAGAGGAGACTGTGGGCTCTGCTTCAAATGACCATATTTAAAGGATTGTCTTTTGCCCGAGTTGTGAGAGTCGAGGTCAAAGGCTGCACAGGTTAACACTATCACTCCTAGATATCATCATCATCATCATAATCTTTATTTCGGTCACTTTGGACCATAAAAGAATGCAACGATTATACAATTATAAATTACACAATAAAAAGATTGCACTTGATTAAGTTAAAAACAATCATAAAACAATGAGTTGAAATCATCAGGAATATTCATATAGCCATGTTGGACTTGATACAACGATTGCGGATGAACCACATTGCAGTTAAGAATTTTGCGACTGCAAATACAATTAAAGCAGATAAGTCTGTCTTTAAGATTCTATACGCTGGCAGAAAGTGCCTAAACCCAAAATTTTTAAGGAGAGGGACAAGCCAGTAATTCCTAGCTCTCTGGTAAACTGGACAGAAAAATATAATGTGCAGATCAGTCTCTCGCGAGTATGAACATGCTGGGCATTGCACTGAGGGCTGGGGTTTAGTCCAGCGATCAGTGTATGCTCTAAGGGGAAGAGTACCATATCGCCACTGCATGTATAACTTCCTTGTAATTGGAGGGCCTACATCATCAAAGACGGACTCTAGATGGTATGAATCTTTAAATCCAAGGAAGTAGTTAGATAAGGACCCCTCACGTGTGCTCTCAATTGAGGCACGTAACTTATACTCGTAGTAAACCTTTGAGATAGATTTACGTGAGAACCTGCAGCATACATTTCCTGGGTTAAGCCACAAATCTGGTCTTCCTAACATTTCAAATGTTTGCTTAATGTATTTTAACCACGGGATTTGTGCCGCTTTAGGTAGGCGCAAGATCTCTGCGAGCTCAGCCCTATAGTTGGATAATTCAGGTGTGCTCCAGATTTTGCGCCATAAGGTTAGAGGTTTAAGTCCCAACTCCTCCGAAATAGGTCTGAGGCCCAGGTCTAATCTCAATGGGAGAAGTGGGGTACTAGGCGATAATGCTGCCATATGCCTTAAAAAGTTGTTCTCCGTAATCTGCAATTTCTGAGCAGCTATATGCCCCCATATTTCACCCCCATAGGTCACTGCCCCTCTAGCCTGTATTTTATAAATTTGGAGGGGGGGACCAAATGGCTTATTACTCGACCTACTTATCATCCTGCATATGCCACCTGTTAACTGAGCCAGTTTCAAGTTTGCCTTGGCTCGGTGCGAATCCCATGTCATGGTTTGATTGATTGTTACCCCCAAATAATCAAACGTAGTGACCCTCTCTAATCTATCAGACCCTAACATGGGATTTGGGCGAGTTGAAGAAGGCGGATTAAGGATCATATACTTAGTTTTGGAAGCGTTGATTTCCAAACCGCGCTTCACACAAAAGTTCGAGAACCCATCCAATACCCGTTGTATGCCCATGGGGGATTTAGAAAGCAGCAGGGTGTCATCTGCAAACATGATAGCAGGCACCCTGCTACCATTTAGCTTGGGGGCATCAATGTTGCTCATCCCAATAAGATGGTTAATAACCCCGTTGACGAAGAGGCAGAACAGGGTCGGTGCAAGCACGCAACCCTGTCTGACCCCTGCGTCAACGGGGAATCTCTCCGAAAGAACTCCCCCTCTACCGCACCTAACCTTAGCAAAATTCCCCTGATGTAATCTCATCAGGATTAATAGGATATCAGCAGGAACCCCTAAGTCCCTTAGAACAGTCCATAATTTATCCCTTGACACTAAATCAAAGGCTGCTCGCAAGTCCACAAAGACCATATACAAAGTGACTCCCTCAATTAGCGCGGTCTTCCAATATAAGAGATTTAAACGGAAAATCTGGTCTGTAGTTGAAACACCCTCTCTGAACCCTGCTTGATACGGGCTCATAATAGCGTGTTCTTCAATCCAATTCTGGAGGCGATTAAGTATCAGTCTACCGAAAATCTTTTGGGGAACATTGATAAGACTGATAGGTCTATAGTTGGCTGGGAGCAGGGGCGATCCCTTTTTAAATATTGGGATAATCTCTGCGCCCAGCCAAGTATCTGGCACCTCCATACCCCCCAAAACGGAGTTAAACAATGTCAATAAGTAGGGTGCCCAGATGTCCGGTTCGTGTTTAAATAGATCGCCCGGTAGGCCGTCTAAACCGGGTGCCTTGCCTGATGCCAACCGTCCAATGGCCTCACGGACCTCCTTTAATGTGAATGGAACCCCTTTCAAAGAGTCACTGACAAGGTAGGTAGGGTTAGTCCGTACTCCATCAGCTACACTATATAGGGACTGGAAGTGGTCTTGCCAAGCCTTGGCTGAAATGTTAGGCTCTATTGCAGAGGCCAACTTCTCGGACCCAGTGTTCACATAACGCCAAAATTTCCGCGAATCCCCACGTGCCAGGGAGATGGTGAGGTTTTCCCATTTTTCATGCTCCCATTCACTTTTTGCGTGGCTAATCAGTCGCTTATAGGCCGTTCTCCTGGCCCTGATCTCCACACTCCCCTTGCCCTCCTTTATCGAGGCCACAAGATCAGTTTTTGCCTTGCGGCATGTGGTGTTATACCAGAGGGGACAGACAGCGTGTCCATTAGCCCTTTTTGGGGTGGAGAAGAGGATTTCGGACACCGATTTAATGAGGTCCTCATGCAGCAGCCCCCGCAGTATATATATGCTCTGGGTACTTGTTTGCTCCATTAAAGCATGGGCCTTTTCGAGTGTGGGGATAACCCGGGCATACAGCCTGGATATCTTCCCTGGATTAGAAGCTAATTTCTCCCACTTCACTCTTCGTCTGTTATTCGTGAGGCCTAATCCCACCTCAGGCGTCGCCATTGATTCCCTCCTAACCTCAAGACCAGGATGGTCATATTCCAGTTCCAGTGCGTTGTGGTCACTATCATCCCTTGGGATCACCCGAAATTCTCTGATAAGTGACCACAAGGCCAGTGGAACTAGGATATAGTCAAGTCTGGATTCCCTACCCACTCTATTATATGTGGGTTTTGGGGGGATATCAGATTTTATCCGTCCTTTACAGGCCCGGACACCATATTTTAAAATTAAGGATGTAATTTGTACAACCAAAGGCGTCCAAGCTCTTGGGCCCGGCGCTTCCAATGGGGGTACAGACCATACCGCGTCCTCATCTTGGGCTAGACCGTCCCGTAAGCCAAAGAGCGGCTCAAAATGGCAATTTAGGTCACCTCCTATTAGGAAAGGAATGCCCTCAGGGATTTCACTTAGAACATCCGCAAGCTCCTCTATAGTACGCGACTCTTGCGTGATACTTACTGGTCTGGAGTAGACATTTACCAGTAAAAGACTATGTGAATTTGGCCATTCCAACAGTACAACAAGAATGTCCTCCTTGCTCAATGGGAGAACGGCGGCACTGCATCCCAAATCACTGGCCACCCAGGTTGCAAGACCACCCGAAGGACGCCCCCTCCCCCCCCATTTTGCGTTTATAGAGAATGTAGCAAAACCGGTACGATTGACTTCTTCTCGCGCCCAGGTTTCTTGGAACAGGCATATGTCTTTGTCCTCAATAAAAGAGCTCCTGTCCGGGCAATTCAATTTATTGCCCAGGCCCGCCACATTCCAAGATACTATCTTCAAAGAGGAGCTGATGGCACTCTCAGTTGGTGAGTTTGGGAGCATATCCATACTAGAGTGCGTCCCCAGTGGGGTATTGATATTTATACTGCCATCTCGGGCCGCTGTCATCTCCCTTGCTATGTATGGAGAGCAAACAAGACTTATGTCTACCTCTCCATTGGTATATTTCTCCTCGAGGTTGGCCTTATCCCTGGGAATAGCTGGGCATATTTTAATGGCATGAGCCCCACCGTGACCACTATCCTCCCCTCTCCTCGTCTCGCTCAGTCAATCTACCATATCTAGGTTGCTAAACCTGTTATGGGTAGGGAAATGATCATAGCGCTGTGATCTGTGACGAAGGGGGCTCCCTCTTGCTCTAGCACCCCATCTACCTCCTCTTCTATGTACTAGTTCCCAGCCCTCCTCTTCCTGCCCATATCTTAAGGGTGGGTAGAAGAATGATAAGGGTAACGCTTGAATGGAAGTCCCCTTGTCACAATGTGGCCAGCTACATATATATGAGACAGTCATGGGGTCCCTGAAATTTACCAGGACACAGTCTCCGTGGATAGATTTCCTAGTGCCACCCAACCATGGGACTCTTCTCACCATAAGAACCTCACTCTGTATTCCTTCAGGAAGGGGCCTGTTAATAGAGAGCCAATTAATTACCTTATTTTTTAGGGCTTCTACAGGTTCCCGAGAAGATGGCTTTAATTCGGGAATACCTGTTAGAATAACTGTGTACGGGCTTGCCTCCGGTGGCAGGTTAACTAACCTATGTTTGTTACCATTGCCCAGTTCCCCGTTTACAGGCGCGACTGACTTCTCCTGGGGGCTTACATTTATTAAGCAATTTGAAGCTAGCGGATTAGCCTGTGGTATTGAAGAACAAGTTACTTACCTTCGGTAACGATGTATCTGTAAGAAACATTAGTTAGTTAGATTCCTCACCTTAGAATATCCCCAGGCGTCAGACTGGATCCGGAAGATTTTTCGTCAGCAATACCCCTTGCGCGTCGCTAGGCGTCGTCTGCGGCTCCGCGTCCGTCGTCGGCGTCGTGCGGCGGAATGACGTCGTCGGAGTACTTAGACGCCGCCCTCGCGCGCTGACGTCAGTTCTTGTACATAGCTTTCCGCGCCAGGAACGCAGAGCCATGCAAAGACCGACACTGGTGCCAAAAATAAAATCTAGGGGCCTGAAAAGGATAACCTTAACCCTAGATGTCAGTTCGCAGAACGGGGAGGATGGGTGGGTCGGTGAGGAATCTAACTAACTAATGTTTCTTACAGATACATCGTTACCGAAGGTAAGTAACTTGTTCATCTGAAAGAAACACGTTAGTTAGATTCCTCACCTTAGAATAGATACCCAAGCAATACCATCCCCGGTGGTGGGTCTGCGAACCAAGATCACACCAGAAAGTCCTGGAGGACAGAACGGCCAAAGAAGCCATCCCTCCGGACTTGGCTGTCAAGGCAATAATGCCTGGCAAACGTGTGTAGCGAAGCCCACGTCGCCGCCTGACAGATGTCCTGCAAAGGGACACCCCGTCCCAAAGCAGTAGTAGCCGCTGTGGTCCGAGTAGAATGGGCGCGCAGCCCAACATGAGGGTCCTTTTTTGCCAAGGAATAACAAATTTTGATGCACAAAACGAACCACCGAGAGATGGTCCGTTTGTGCACAGCTTCCCCCTTCTTAGCACCCACGTATCCAATGAAAAGTTGGTCGTCCACCCGGAACTGCTTTGTGCGGTCCAGATAAAAGGAGAGCGCACGTTTTGGGTCCAGACGGTGGAGCATCTCTTCCTCTTTGGAAGGATGCGGAGGCGGAAAGAAGGTGGGCAAGGTGACAGACTGCCCAAGATGAAAGGGGGTCACCACTTTCGGAAGAAAGGAGGGACGAGGCCGAAGGACAACCTTGTCTGGATGAACAGAGAGAAAAGGAGGCTTGGATGATAAAGCCTGGAGCTCACTCACCCGTCTAGCCGAGGTGATGGCTACCAGAAAAGCAGTCTGAAGCGTCAGCAGACCAAGAGGACAATTATGAAGAGGTTCAAAGGGAGCGCACATTAGAAATGTGAGAACAAGATTCAAGTCCCACTGAGGCATTACAAAAGGGACAGGAGGGAACGTGTGAGTAATGCCTTTTAGGAAGCGTGTAACTACAGGGGACTTGAAAAGAGAAGGCTGATCAGGAAGCCGCAAGAAGGCAGAGATGGCAGCAAGATAACCTTTCAAGGTGCCCAGGGCAGAGCCCTGCCGGGCCAAAGAAAGAAGAAAGAGGAGAACCTCAGAAAGAGGGGCGGAAAGGGGATCCACAGCCTTTGCCTTGCACCATGCCACAAATTTGTTCCACCGGTAGGCGTATACCGTCTTTGTGGAGGGACGCCTGGCTGCCAGAATGATATCACAGACTTCAGGAGGCAAGTCAAATGGCATCAACTGCCGCCGCTCAATCTCCACGCATGGAGGTGGAGGCTGGACAGGTTCGGGTGGAGGACTGTCCCCTGCTGCTGCGACAGAAGATCCTCCCGAAGGGGCAGACGTATCGGAGGATCGGTCAACATACTGAGTAGCTCGGGATACCAGTACCTTCGTGCCCAATCCGGAGCCACCAAGATGACTTGGGCCCGGTCGTGCCTGATCTTCTTCAGCACTCTGGGCAGAAGTGGTATAGGCGGAAAGGCGTACAACAGACCGCAACTCCACTCGTGACGAAAAGCGTCGCCGAGCGAGTGCCGCCTTGGAAATTCCAACGCGCAGAACTGCTGACATTGCGCGTTCTCGTCGGTGGCGAATAGATCTAACCAAGGCTCTCCCCACTGCTGAAAGAGACCTTGCGCCACTTCGGAGTTCAGACGCCATTCGTGATCAATCATGCACCGGCGGCTGAGTTCGTCTGCTCTGGCGTTCAGAGAGCCCGCCAGATGTTGAACCACCAGGGTGACGCCCTGGTGTTCCAGCCATGTCCAGAGGCGCAGAGCCTCCTGACAAAGGGTCCACGACCCCACCCCGCCCTGTTTGTTGCAATACCACATGGCGGTGGTGTTGTCCGTGAACACCTGCACGACACTTCCCCGGACAGAGGGAAGGAAGGCTTTCAGTGCAAGCCGGATCGCTCTCAACTCCAACAGGTTGATGTGGAGACGAGACTCCGCCGGAGACCAGAGGCCTCTGATCTCCGCCTCTCCCATATGGCCACCCCATCCCAGGAGGGACGCATCCGTCACTGCGACATGCTCCGGTTGGGGAAGGGAGAGGCTCTTGCCCTTGACCCAATCGCGGTCCGTGAGCCACCACTGCAACTGCTGTGCAGTGCCCTCCGAGATCAAGACATGGTCGGACAGGTTGCCGTGATGCTGGGCCCACTGAAACTTCAGGTCCCACTGCAGAGCCCGCATGCGCCGTCTGGCGTGATGCACTAGTAGGATGCAGGAGGCCATCAGCCCCAGAAGCCGCAACACTAGCCTGACCGAAACCCAGGATAGAGGCCGAAAGATGGGAATCACGGCCTGAATATCCCAGACCCGCTGTTCCGGTGGATAGACCCGGAACTGCGCCGAATCGAGAACCGCTCCGATGAAGAGGAGTTTCTGAGAGGGACTCAGGTGTGACTTCGGCACGTTGATGGAAAATCCCATCAAATGCAGGAGATCCGCCGTAGTCTGGAGGTGGGAGACGACAGCCTGGCGTGAGCCCACCTTCAACAGCCAGTCGTCATGAGAGGGGAAGACTGGAACCCCTGATCTGCGCAGATGAGTTGCGACCACTGCCATCACTTTCGTGAACACACGAGGGGCACTGGTAAGGACACAGGGGAGCAAAGTGCACTGAAAGTGCTCCTTGCCCACCATCAACCGTACATAGCGTCTGTTGGCTGTCAGGACGGGAATATGGAAATAGGCTTCCTGCAAGTCCAAAGTCACCATCCAGTGTCTGGGGTCGAGGGCAGCCAGGACCTGAGCCAACATGAGCATTTTGAACTTCTCCTCCCGGAGGAAGCAGTTGAAGGCCCAGAGGTCTCGATTTGAACACAGGCCTTTTGTCCTTCTTGGGCACCAGAAAGTGCGTGAATAGCAACCACAACCTACTTTTGGCACAGGGACCCTCTCTATATCTCCCTTGGCAAAGAGAGCTGAGACCTCCTGGTGGAACCCACATCTTTTTGTGAATTTGGCTGTCTCTCTCCCATCCGCCACTGCCTGGGAGAGAACGGCCCGGGTCTCCTCCGGGCACTGAGGCAGCACCTAGGCAACAATATCCTAGATGGTATGGGAGTGAGACCCGGGCACTGAGGCAGCACCTATGCACCCATATCCCAGATTGTGTGGGAGTATCAGCCCAAGAGGCACGCTGTATTCATGGACCGCATTGCCAAGCTGGAGGAAGAGAACATGGCCCTTCGCACCACCACAGCATAGGACGCTCCCTCCTCCGTACCCACGGTAGGCAGAGAAAGCAAGCCAATGTCTGGAGAAGTGTTCAGACCACTGGCATCACCCAGTTCCTCAAGCTGGTCTGTTAAAGGGTTCAGCGACCCCTCCCAGTCCTCATCAACACCCTTTGGTCGGTAGGGAACACCAGGGATGAACAGGGGAACAAAAGTATCCTCTGGCGTCGGTTCCGACATCGTTCCGGTTCCGGGTGCAACTCAGGGATGTGGATGAGGACGGGGACGGCAAGTGCAAGAGTCGTCACCGGGATCGGCGCCGGGGAAGGTCGAGTGAGATCGACCGGCATCGATCAGGATCTAGGCCTGGATCCGCGGGGGCCTGCCCGCGGCCAGAGCTGCCGGCATCAAAGGCCCAGAACCCCCGACCCGCTCCACGGGGCCTGAAGGCATGCTGGCAGAGTCAGGCTGACCAAAGTGTAAGGCCTCGTAAAATTGGCGGAGTTGGGCAGGGGATGCTCCGGCTCCCGGAAATGTGGGGAGGTGCAGAGTTGACCCTGAATCAGGCACTGGAGATGGAGCCTCTGAGCGACGACGCTCAGAATCCCGTGTCGCGTCAGCCGACCGATGGGGAGAAGGTGAAGAGTGCTTGTGCTTCTTCGCCTTCTTCTTGTGTTTGGACTTACTCAAAGACCTCGACGACTTGGAGTGCGATATGGAGTGGGGGCTCCGTGAACGGCCTCAAGACCTTCCTCTGGAATGAGACCATCGAGCCTCCGGTAACTTTCGGGACCACTATCGCAAAGGCTTCGGATTCATGGCCCGGCAGTCGGAGCACGACTTCAGATCGTGGTCGCACTCCAGACACCACAAGCACATGAGGTGCAGGTCCGTCACAGACATCATTCTGTGACAGGCACCACAGAGCTTGAAACCGGTCCCACATTGGGACATCCCTCATGCACCAGGAGCCGAAGATTCGAAAAAGACATTGACACAACGTTGAAAAAATCTAGCCAAAAATGGCAAAGGGGTAGCTCTCTACGGCTCTGCGCTAGGCTGGCGGGGAAAAAGAAAGAACAGACATCAGCATGCAGGGGCGGCGTCTAAGTAGGCACCGCGGTGTCATCCCGGTGACTATGACGCCGACGACAGATGAGGAGTCGGCCGACACCACCGACTGACGCGCAGGGGTACTGCTAAGAAAAATCTCCAGATCCAGTCTGACGCCTGGGGGAAATTCTAAGGTAAGGAATCTACAACTAACTGTCTCTTTCAGATAGGGCTTCTCCATGGGGAAAAGGATAAGAAGAGAAAAGAAAGAAAAAACATATGGCTACACAATGCAGCTGCCTTTCCTCAATACATAACTTAACTGCGCTTTAAATTCCACTTTGTAGAAACGTTAACACTCAAAAAAGTCTTAATCTTTTTTGTCAGGAGTTCATTTAAAACCCATTAACAGTGCCAGGTGTGCAAGACTACCTTTGGACAGTTTTGTGAAGTCCCAAAAAACAAAATAAATGTTCAAGGTGGAAAGGAAATCAGCTCACTTACTTTTACAAGTGTCTTTTAGTGGATATAACCCAGTACAACTTTAGGTCTGGCATTGGACTAGGCCATTTGATTCTACAAAAAAATAAATATATATATATATATATATATATATATATATATATATATATATATATTTATTCTTAAAGCGGCTTTCAGACAGACATCTTCATTCATTTGTCAGTTGGTGAGTCATTCAATTTTTTTCTTCTGCTCACTATAGCATACATGGGGAATATGGTCAAGCCACTCAGCCACTGGCTGATTTCACTTTGAGTGATGACATTCTGCTCTTTCACAAGAAGCACATCAGCACAAAAAGTAGCTTCCTTTATTCAGAGGTTACAATAGCAATGTCTGCTTTTTGAGACAAAATAACATATTTTTGTTTTTAGGTATTTTTTTTATATTGACCAAGTCCCAGTGACTCTCCAACAAAGTTGTACAAAAGTAATGGCAAAACAAAAAAAGCACCGGCAAAGGCACAAGCCTGTCAGGCAATGCCAGATCTACAGGGTTTGCCAATGGTGGTTGTTCATAGTCCTCTAAGTTGATGCATGCCAATGCTCCTTTTATTTGGCACTCAGTTCCAGGTTTTACAGAACAGTAGAGGGATCAGATGGTCTAAGACATTGTTTATAACATGTTTGCATACTTTGACAAAGAAACGAACTTTGCAATTTCTCTGATGGTTCAGGGTTTTTTTTCCCTACAAACTATTTTCCATCCAACTATCACACACTGGCCTTTATACTTTTGTATACACTTATACTTTACTCAGTGTCATTTTCATTTATGTTTGTTGCATTTTAGTCTTCTTGACCTGGGAGAGGAGAAACTATCAAACTGAAAAAATACATATTAGGAAATTTGATGAATAATTAGATAACATATGAAAAAACTATCTTAATAACTGTTCTGGTGAGGACTCTGGGCTACTTGTACAATAAATATTGCATAGGCATCAATATTATTTTGTGGCTAGGTGCCCAGAGACAATAAAATGTAAATATATCTAGTGCTAATAAAGATCCAATTATTCCCTGTGGCATGCAGTCTAATGTACATAGTTTTCCAATCTTGCTTATACGCCTCACTAAACCATGTGCAAATACGACGGAAAAGCATCTCTTATACACACAAAAACATGGAATGAAAAATAGCCTCATGCATGGCAAAAAGAGTAAACTTTGAATAGGTTGATATACGTACAAAATTTCTAGTGCAGCTTTACTGAACTTACCAGGCAGAACCGGAGTGGGTGTGAGTTTCATCAGTTTAATATAGGAAGTGCCTGGTACAGACAGATCTACCTCCTTTTCCTCCTCTTCTTCAGGGGTATCACCTTCCTCTGGCGGCGGTATTTCTGGTCTTGCCTGTGGCACAAATCACACAAGAACGAAATGAAATCCAACAATCAAGACATAGTGAAAATAAGTTAATATGTGCAATGTAGCAAATTCATTTTTTTAAATGAACGTATTTATTTATTTGAATATTTTGCTTTTTTAGACGCAGAACATCATTTATTCTGGTGTTGTTTTCTTCACTGTGGCCAAGTTAGGCATTTCCTTGTAATACTCAATTTATTAAACTGAACGAGCAAGTTATTATTCTTCGGTAACATCTTTTCTGCTGGAGACTATCTAACCGCAGGAGCCTCACCTAGTGGGTACCTCTGGTGCCAGACTGATCTGAGAATTTTCAACAGCAATTCTCTTGTGCAGCAGTTGATGGTGTCGTGCGACTCCGCGTTGGGTTTGTTCCACTCTGAACGTAGTGTTGGGGCCACTATATCTGCACCACCTCCATGTGCTGGTGTCAGTTTCTTTCTGATCTCTGTCTACACCATAGGACGCAGAGCATGTACAAATCAGATAAGTCAGTGTGCTGATCTATAGATGGGATATTATAAATGGATGTCAAGAGTCCATTTAACAGAAAGTGGAGAATGGTGTGTTGGAGAGAAATCTGTAATTAGATAGAATCTCTACCAGAAAAGGTATTACTGAAGCTAAGTTAACTTGTTCTTCTGATAGAGACTTCTAACCGCAGATTCCTCACCTTGTGAATAAATACTAAAAGAGCACCTCCCCTGGTGGTGGGTCCTTGGAATGGCTCAGACCAGGAAATCCTGCAGGACAGACTGGGCAAAATGCCTGTCCCACCGGATCAGACTGTGCAGGCAGTAGTGCTTTGTGAATATGTGGAGAGGCGCCAACGTTGCAGCCTGGCAGATTTACGAGACTGGAACGCAACATACCAGCTGAAGCTCTTGGTGGCAATTTCTTGGGTAGCCATTAGCAGATCCTAATGCTTAAATCAATCCTTTGGGAGATGGTTTTCTTTTGCACTGCTTTTCCCTTCTTTGCTCCAGAGAAGTCCACGAAAAACTGATTGTCCAGACAGTGGTCTCCGGTTCGATCAATGGGGAAACTACATGCCCTGTTAGGGTCAAGATGGTGAAGTCTTTCTTTTTCCTTGGAGGGATGAGGCAGAGCATAGAAAAATGACAAATTGATGGATTGCCCTGTGTAGAAAGGCTTGATCACCTTCAGTAAGAATGATGCTTTTTTTCCCAGAGAACTAGTTTGTCCGGGAAGAAAGATGAGTATGGCTGAACAAGGCACTAAGCTCACTTACCAAGCCAACATAATGGTGATTAGGGACACCATTTATATTGTCAGCAGACATAGCAAGCAGCTGTAAATTGGTCCAGAGAGTATGCACATCAAAAAGTGAGAATCAAATTAAAGTCCCACTGCGGCATCACAAAAGGTGCTGTGGGATCTTATGAACCAGTCCCTTTTGGGAAACGCTTCACAACAGGTGATTTAAAAAGGCATGGCTGATTGGGAAACCGTGAAAAGGCTGAAATGGCCACAAGGCCTTGATGGGCTAAAGAAAGAGAAAACAGGAGAATGTAAGATATTGTTGTCTATAAAGGCTGGCTGTCACAAGTGGAACACCAGACCACAATCTTCAACCAGCATCCTGCATACGTAGTTTTGGTGGAAGGATGCCTGGCTGCCAGGATGCAAACTCCTTCTTCGGGAGAAAGATCAAAGGCCATCAACTATTGCTGCTCAATCTCTAAGCATGGAGGTATAGATTGCGCAGGCTTGGGTGTAGGACCCTGTTCTGCTTCTGTGACAGGAGGTCCCCCTGAAGAGGCATTAGAATCGGAGAGCATATGGCTCATGGCAAGAAGTTCCAAGTACCACATACACTCTCCTCTCCTCGCCAAGTCTGGAGCCAATACGATGACTTGGTCCAAATCTTTTCTGACCTTTGTCAACACTCTGGGCAGCATAAGCAGGGCGGAAAAGGCGTACAGTAGTCCAGAGTCCCAATCCAGGAGGAAGGCCTCTCCAGGAGAGAACTGCCTTGGGAAATCCAACATGCAAAGTTTGGACACAGGGCTGGATCGCCTTGATGTGTATTGCTATATAGCTTTTACACCTAGTTGAGTGTGCCGCTCATACAGTTAATTATATCTATTACCGGCGCAGTGGTGTTCCTTGCTGTTTATCCACTAAGACCTGTTTTTTGTCATTATCGTGCCCTATTCTGATGCTGTTACAATAATTGCTCGCCGAGGTGGGGGGAGGGTTAGAAGGGTGGGGGGTTCAGGTGTTTACCTGGATGTCTTTTAGATTGGTGATACTGATATAGTTCATCTGTTGCCTAGGTCTTATTGCTTATTGGTGCAATGTTGCTCCTTCAGTTATCTGCTTTTATCAGGGAGCACTTCTTTTGGGGGCTATTTTACAATCCTCACATTTGTGACTATGTATGTTGCATTTAACTAGAAATGATGATCGTCATGACTCAAGGGCCTTTACTGGCCACTATATTCTGTGTGCGTCTAGATACTTTCGTTTGATAACCAATAAAAAATATATTTTTTAAAAAAATGCAAAGTTTGGACACAGCATTCTCTGCAGTGGCAAATAGATTGAGCCACGGTTCTTCTCATTGCTGGAAGATGCCCTTTGCAACAACCAAGTGTAACTGCCATTCGCAATACATTATGCAACAGGAACTGAACTTATCTGCCCTGGCATTTAAAGATCTGTTAGATGCTGTGTAACCAGGGAGATACACAGAGTGCTCAGACAGTTCTAGAGACCTACAGCCTATTGGCACAAGGCCTAAGACCCAACACTGCCCTGTTTGCTGCAATAACATATGGCGGCTGTGTTGTCCATGAGAACCTGTACTCTGTTTTCTCTGATGGATGGAAGGAATGCCTTCAATTGCAAGCAAATCACTTACTATTCCCGCGATATGATGCGGAAGCAAGTATTCACCAGAGATCAGAGTTCTCTGAACTCCACCTCTCCTTGATGACCTCCCCAACCGAATAATAATGCATTAGTCATGACCGTTATCTCATGGTGGGGCAGGGAGGAGGGTCTGCTGTGGGTCCAATTGAAATGAGTAGCATCCTCGGCAGGTCTTTTGCAGTCTTCTCTGACATCTGGATAGACTCTGATTGGTCCTCTTGGTGCTGAGCCCACTGACATTTAAGATCCCACTACAGAACCTGCATGCGCCATCTTGTGTGATTCACGATTAGGATGCAGAAGGCCAAGGAGTCTCAGAGCTGCTCTCACTGAGACCTAGGTCATGGTTGAATCACCAGTGTCATAACCCAAATGTGCTGATTTTCTTGAGATGGAGGGAAGGCCTTCAGCAACCAGTCGTCGAGGTAAGGAAAGACTGACACCCCTGACCTGTGCAGGTGAGCTGCGTCCACCGCCATCACCTTCGTGAACACCCGAGGGGCGCTGGTAAGGCCGAAGGGGAGCACGGCAAACTGAAAATGCTTCTGGCCTACCGTGAACCGCAGGTAACGCCGGTGGGCCTGCAGGACGGGAATGTGACAATATGCGTCCTGCAAGTCCAACGCTACCAACCAGTCTCCAGGGTCGAGGGCAGCCAATACCTGAGCCAGGGTCAACATCTTGAACTTCTCCTTCCGGAGCAAGTGATTGACATTCCTGAGGTCCAAGATGGGGCGCAGGCCCCCTTTGTCCTTCTTGGGGACCAGAAAGTAGTGGGAATAACAACCACGTCCTACTTCTGGTCCAGGAACGCGTTTGAGGGCCCCCTTGGCCAGGAGGGCCGTGACTTCCTGTTGGAGAAGCGCAAAGTGATCCCCCGACATGCGGCGGAACTGAGGTGGCATGGTTGGGGGAGTAGACTCGAAGGGGAGGGAGTAACCCACCTGTCTGAAGTGACAGAATGCCAGTGGGGGAGGTGATGTCGGATCCTGTCGCCCACTGGCGTGGGGTGCACCCCGAAGCTCGGAAGGCTTTGAAGTGGATGCTGCGGGAACGGAGGTGGACTGAACCGCAAGCTGGCCCCCTGTGCCGCCACGGTGGCCTCCACGCCCACGGCCGCGCTGAGTTTGGTTTTGCGCAGGATTCTGGCTGAACGAGCGTGCAGGGGCGCCCCTACCGTAGCCACGAAAGGAACGAAAGTTAGATGTGGTCGGGCGTGTGGTGGAGAGACCTAAGGACTTGGCCGTAGCCCGAGAGTCCTTCAAACGCTCCAGTGCACTGTCTGTCTTATCACCAAACAGGCGTCCATGTGGGAACTCTGGACGTCCCCTGAAAACCCAGTGGACCGCAGCCAGGCATGGCGACGCAGGGCCACTGTTGTGGAGATCGCTCTCCCTAAAGAATCCACGGTGTCCAGCCAACACCGAATGGTGAACTTCGCGGCATCCTTCCCCTCCGCAACAGCTTGGGAAAGTATAGCCCGAACCTCTTCCGGACACTGGGGCAGTGTCTACGCCACTTTGTCCCACACAGCATGAGAGTAGTGGCCCAAGAGGCATACGGTGTTGACAGACCGCAGCCCCAAACTGCCAGAGGAAAATAACTTCTTGCCAAACTGCTCCAGCTTTTTCAATTCCGTATCCGGCGGGGCGGTAGGGAACACACTTTGGGAAGTGGAGGCCTGAATGACCAGGCTCTCTGGAGTCGGATGATTTGTTAAAAAGGCCGGATCAGCTGGTGCCGGGCGATGACGCCTGACCATGTTCTTATCCACCAGAACCCCTTTGGCTGGCCTAGACCAGGTGCCCATCAGAACCTCCGTCAAGGCCTCATTAAACGGAAGCAGAGATTCCATAGAACTTGCCGCCGGCTGAAACACTTCAGTAAGGAGGTTCGTCTTTGGAGTGACAGTAGGCAGATCAAGGACAAGGGCCTCAGCTGCTCTACGGAGTACCAGAGTATATGTGGCGTCCTCCTCCATGAAAGCGGGAGGAGACATAAATCCAAGCTCAGAGGAGAGGTCAAGGCAACCTGCATCCTCCGAGTCCTCCGCCCACTCACGTTCAGACTTGCACTGCCGTGCAAGAGGGTCCTCTGACTCCTCCCAGTCATCCCCCTCCTCCACAGCCCGAGGCACAGGTGGCAGCGGCGGGGGTGGCACAGGGGAAAACAAATGCTCCAACGGCGCTGGAACCGGCTCCATGTCCCAATTAAGGTCCCAAGCCGGAGCAAAATTGCCCGGAAACGCGGGCAAGGGCGGAGGTGGGACGAACGGAACCCATGGCGGTGCCGGGAACGGAGCCGCAAGGGGTGCTGGGGCCGGAGCCGCCAGCGGAGGACCTTGCGGCGCTGGGGCTGGAGCTGCCGACGGTGTGCCGGCGGGAGTCCTAGGCCTGAAAAGGCAGTCCATGGCGGCAAGAAACTCCTGACCCGGAGTCGCCGATGGACCCGGATAGGGCGTGTAGGCCACGGGACTCCTAGGCTCCAACGGAGCCGCAGGGGAAGGACCCCTGGCCCCCTCGTCCGAGTTCGGAGACCGATGGGGGGTGTCAGAGAGCGAACACACTTTTTCTACTTTTTCTTGTGACGTCTCTTACCCGATTCTGAGGTTTCAAGACTTTGACCCCGAGGAGCAATGATGATGGCTCCACGGTCAGTCCCTCGTGCGACCCCTGGACGTCGAACGGCGCGGAGACGACTGCCTGGCCTCCAGCAGCTTTTGGGACCGCTCCAGCAAAGCCTTCGGAGCCATGGCCAGACAGTCGGAACGTGACCGAGAGTCATGGTCGCGCTCCAGACAGTAGAGACAGACGCCATGGGGGTCAGCCACCGACATCGTACGGCGACAGGCCCCACAGGATTTAAACCCAGGCATCCCTACGCGGCACCAGGAGTCAAGACTAAAAAGAAGTAGAGACAAAAAGTCAGTCAAAAAGTGACTAGCGTACGTGCTCTAACCAGACCTGCGCTTGCTGACACGGAAAGAAAAATAACTGACGTCAGTGCGCATGGGTGGCGCCTAAGTAGTTTCCGTGACGTCATCTCGGCGCTTCCGACGCCAGCAACTGACGCGGAGCCGCACAACGCCACCTACCGACACGCAGGGGTACTGCTGATGAAAAACTTTCCGGATCCAGTCTGACGCCTGGGGATAGTCTAAGGTAAGGAATCTATCATTAACATGTCTCTTTCAGATCACCACTATTGTCTGCTCTGGGTGGGGTAGGTAAAGGGGTCTGCCGCTGAACCAATCACAGTCCAGTCACCACAACTGCAGATCTGTGGCAGTTTCCTCTGATATTCCAGAGGTGCACTGCCTTCTGGCACAGGATCCAGGACCCCAACCAACCCTGCAATACAACATGGCAGTGATGTTGTCCGTAAGCAACTGTATCAGCTTGCCTTTGATAGATGAAAGGAAGGTTTTCAATGCCAAGCAATTGCCCTCAGCTCTAGAGCGTTGATATGGAGCCCTACTCCACCAGAGACCAGAGGCCTCTGATCTCCACCTCTCCTAGGTGGCCACCGCAACCAAGAGTGATGCATCAGTCACCACTATTGTTGGCTCTGGGTGGGTAGGTAGGTAGAGGGGTCTGCCGCTGTCTAAGGTAAGGAATCTATCATTAACATGTCTCTTTCAGATCACCACTATTGTCTGCTCTGGGTGGGGTAGGTAAAGGGGTCTGCCGCTGAACCAATCACGGTCCAGTCACCACTACTGCAGATCAGTGGCAGTCTCCTCTGAAATCTGGATGCGGTCTGAGAGGTCCCCTTGATGTTGGACCCAGTGAGATTTCAGATATCACTGCAGTGCCTGCAAATGCCACCTTGCATGTTTGACTAGCCTGTTGCAGGAGGCCATCATGCCCAGCAGCCTTCGAGTCATTCTTACTGACATCCAGGACAGAGGTTTAAAGATCGGAATCATACCCTAAATGTCCTGGACTTTTCTTTACGGGGGAAAGCCATGAATCTAAACCGTGTTTAGAATGGCTCCTCTGAAAGGGACTCCCTGAGAAGGGGTCAGGTGTGACATCAACACATTTAGAGTGAACCCCCAAAGATGAGATGAGGTTGGCTGTAGCCTGGAGGTGGTGGTTGACGACATCCCACCTTTAACAGCCATTCGTGGAGAAGTGGAAGACTGGGACAACCGACCTCCAAAGGTGCATTTCTAACACCGTCATCACGGTTGTGAAATCCAAGGGGCACTGGTGAGGCCAAAGTGAAGCACAGCAAATTGAAATTGCTCCTGTCCCACCACGAACCGCAGGTAGTAGCTTTGGGCCTGCATGACGGGTATAAGAAAATAGGCATCCTCTAGATCCAACACCACCATCTAGTCTCCAGGGTTGAGGTCAGACAGAACCTGGGCCAGGGTGAGGGACGGGACGATGAAGGGGCCAATGGGCAATCTGGACTCAGCTGAACAGTGAATTCTGGGAAAGGGGAATAACACACTGAAAGGGTGTTGAGGGGGATAATGTATATGAATGCAGACCAATAGTGCAGCAGTAGGTGGGAAAAGGTGGATGCATTTTTTTGGTAACTTGGGTTCACCTAAATGTCAAAGCTGGAAATTCAAATAAAACAGATTTTGAGAAAAGAAAATAACCTAGGCCAGGGTGAGCACTTTGAAACTGTCCTTCTGGTCAAAGGCGTTGTGAGTTTGCAGGTATAAAATAGGATGAAGATCTCGGTCTCTCTTCAGCATCAGAAAGTAGCAAGAATAACAACCATGAAACACTTCTGGTACAAGCAACCTCACAATAGCATCTTTGGCCAATAGTGGTTCCACTTCCTGCCATAAGTGGGACAGATGGCCCTCCAACATCCGTTTTGGGGGTGGTGGGAGATGCCCCAGAGTGGCTATGAAGGGGTAGGCATACCCCGCCCGGACAATCTGCAGGCCCCACCTGTCCTATGTTTTGGCCTGCCAACCTGGTTAGAAATAGATCCTGCCTCCAACCGGTGGCTGTGCTCCATGAAGCACATGCTAAGGGGGTTTGGCAAGTGGGGTTGCAGGCGGGAGCAGTAGACTGACCTACCCACTGTGCCTGACCATAGGGTTCAAGGGTGGGACGGCATTTCTGAGGCTGAAGTGGCTGCACGGGGTACCACTGACGAAACTGCTAAAGAAACAATAGGATTGATGTGGATTGCAAGGCAGGGCAGATAAGCCAAGGAAGCATGCTGTGGCCCTGCAATGTAGAGCCTCCTTGTCCTCAAAGAGGCGAGTCCCATCAAAGGGCATGTCCATAACGGATGACTGGACATTACTTGAAAAGCCGGTTAGACTGCAACCAGGCATGTTGACGAATAGCAACAATAGTGCCAATGGCTCACCAAATGGATTCCAGGCCCAATAGATTGTAAATTTGGCAGGTCATGACTGTCTCTTATGGCTTGGGTTAGAAAGGGGCAAAGGTATTTCGGGACCCCTGGCAGGATTTGAGTAAACGAACCCCAGAGACCATGGGAATTACGTGCCAGCTGGCAGTTGACTGACGTGAGGGCCAAACTAGTGGAAGAAAACACTCTCTTTTCAAAGGTCTCCACTCATTTGGACTTCCTATCTGAGGGAGTAGTCTTAAGTATTTGGATTTGTCCAACTGATGGATGCCTGCTTCACAAAGCTTTCAGGGGAGGGGTGCTGAGACAAAATGGTGGAGTAGCAGGGGACAGGTTGGTGGCGCCTCACAATTTGGTGATTTACTGGGGGATCAGAGCAAGGTTTGGCCTAGGAGCCAAGGAAGGCATCAGTGAGTGCTTCATTGAAAGGTATTAGCAGCTCATTAGGGGTTTGCCTCAGCTTAAATACTTTGGGCAGGACATTGGTTTTGACCTCTAAGTTGGGGCGCTGGAGGTCAAGGACTTAGGCCACCCTCCGCATGACCACTGCAAAGGAAGCACTTTCTTCAGTGGCTAGACCGTGGGGTGAGATAAGGTCTGAATCAGGAGAGGTGTCAAGACAACTGGCATCTTGGAGGTCATGATACCAGTTTCCTTCATGGTAGGGTTGGTCAATTTCATCTACTGCATCGTAGTCATTATTGGAATTCGTCCTGAACAAGTATTGTAGTGTATGAGATCTGCCTTGAAGAGATGGGACACCAAGCTGATCAGATGGACAGGGCTGCAGTTCGACAGAAACCAAGCGCAGCCTCAGTTGAGGTTGGAGTGACGCCAACTCTAGGTTGGATGGCATAATGGACATTTTGTCCTCTGGTGTTGGTGGAATTGGACTTGATACTCCGGTAACCAATGTCAATCGTGGAGCTGGAGGCAAAGTTGGAGTCAGTATGAGAACCAGGAGAGGCACAGTGATAAATTTGGAGGGTACACCTGGCGTTGAGTGCGAACCCGGTGAAGGTATCCCAGGTGGAAAGGCTCGCAGCTCCTTGGGAGCCACAGGCATGCCAGAGGGATTCAAAGATAAAAAGTATGGCTCACAGAACTCTTGCATCTGCTTTGGTGTCACAGACGGCCGGAAACTTGGGTTGTGCCATGGGCTCCGACGTCAACCGACTTCAGGATCAAGAGGTAAGGCAACACCCGTGTGCCTTCTTAGGAGTACCAGAGTGGTGGGACAGGGCAGGGTAGCTCTTGGATTTTTTATGTTTTTTCTTCTACTTACCCGAAGGTTTGGAGCGTGACAACAATCAACCTTGGGATCGACTCCTGCCACTTCTGGACCGAGGCTGACCCTGGGACTTGGAATGGTCTTAACATGGAGGCTTCGGGTGCTTGGCGAAGTAGAATTTCGCCATGCTGTCATGTATAGCCTCCAGGTTTATTAATGCATACTCACGGCAGGCATTAGAGTCGTGACTTGACCCCTGGCATCACAGGCAAACCTGGAGGAAACCTGTCACAGACATTTGCTTATGACTGTCTAAAACCCAATTTAAAACCTGTCGTTTTCGGAGGTGACATTTTCCCTGCACACTGCAAAGTTTCTGAGGCAAATATTCTCTAAGAAATTATATGTAGATCTTGATCCATGTCTGGTGGTGCGGAAACAAAGGAACAGATGTCAGTGCTTTGGAGTGGTGCCTATATTGACCCTACACATCATTTTTGGAGCCAAATGGCGTCAGGGCGGAGTCGCATGGCACCCCCTACTAGTGCACAAAACCTGCTCAAAAGTTTCCAAGTCCAATCTGATGCATGGGGAATATTCAAAAGGTGAGGAATAGGCAGTTAGAAGTCTCTATCAGAAATGTATTTCCTGAGAGTTCATATTCTTCAGATGTTTAGGGAATAAAGTGTACCTTTCACAAAGTGGATCTAAAGGAATTTAGCTGAATTTAACATAAATAACAGGTACTGCATATTTTCATAGAATAACTCAACAAAATATTTTCCACCAAATGATCTCCGTCCTTTGCAATAGCTTGTCCGTTTAACAGCTTATATAGCTTTCTTTCTTTTTTTCTTACTAATGGTGAAATCTATTAGAACAAATATCACAGATGTACTTGTTTTGCCTCACACCATGTAAGATCGCCTTTCAAATACCTTAATTAAGGTTTTCAAGGGCCAGGCAATGGCCCTCAACTAAGCAAACTGATGCAATCTCTGTTCGTCGGGAGACCAAAGGCTTCTGATTTCCAGTTCCTGCAAATGCTCACCCTACTCTATGATGGAGGCATCTGTCACTACTTTGGCCAATGCTGATGGTGGATAAAAGGGCTTTCCGTTTGTAAGGTTCTCCTCTATCAACCATCAGACCAGATCCAATGAACTATGTGGGTGCGATCCTAGTGATGTCCTTCAAATCGAACATTGTTGGAACCACAGAAGACGGAGGCACCAGTGGAGAGATTTCATGTGCCGGCATGACCCCTAGGATGCAGAAAGCTCACTGCAGAAACACCAGAATTCTATCCTGAATGTCACGGTTCCACTGGGGAGGAGGGAAAGCCCAGAAAGATTCTGTGTCCAGAACTGCCCTTATGAGAGGGCTCTAGGTGCGACTTGGGTAAGTTGATGGAGAAGCCTAACATAAACAGCTGAGCTGTGTTAAATACCTCAACCCTGGTTAAATTTTAGCATGTCAAAGTTGCCAAAATGTAATGGGCGAAAAGCATAAGGTATTTACCTTAACATACGCATTTTGGTGAGTTTAACACCAAAGTCTGCATGTTATTACCCACAACTGGTAGGAGGTAGAACCCAACATAAATCGTAGGTGCCTCCTGTAAGACTGCAAGATCATTGTGTGAAAGTATGTCTTGCAAGTCAAGGGATATCATCCAGGCTTCCACTTCCAGCACTCTAGCACCCGAGTCAAAGGCAGCATCTGGAACTTCTCCGTGCATAAGTAAAAGTTCAAGATCCTCAGGTGCAGATTGGATGCAGACCGCCATCCTTCTTAGGAACCTGGAAGTTTACCCATAAACCAGTATTAGGTGCTATGTATAGCACATGATAAATAACGTACCCCTTGGTATCTTTATTTATGAAGTGCGATAAATAGCACCAATGCTTATAATTAGAGGCACAATAGGGTAACAGAAACTTTTAAATGTAAACACGGAATCGATTTCAGAGGCATGTGCATGTAGAAGAATGGATGTAAAAGTTTAGGGTATATATTTAAGCTAACAAAGAACAACATGCAGATGTATACACATATATTATTCAGGTAATGCAGCAGTGAGTGGTCAGTGTACTTAGTTCATACTTTGGTGTGAATTATATTTGGTTCCAATAAAATATGTGGACAGTATCCTTTGGCATTGAAAAGTATAATGGTTGGGATATGGGTGTTAACGTCAGATTTCCTCCTTATTCCTCCTAATTAACCACTTAATTCCCTTTCTTCTTTTTCTCTGCTTTTTGAATACATTTCCCACTGCTGTGCTTTATTCTTTTCTAACTGAAGTGGGTGCCCACAGCTCCACCTTTTAAAGCCATTCATTCATCTATGCTTCTTTCTATGGCTGTACCCTAACCCCAGTCTTACTTCTCTCCTGCCCCTTTCTATCCCTTTTTTGCATTTTGTTTTCTATATGCTTTTTTTCCAAACCCTTTCCCATGCTCTTTTAATTTTTTTCTTAATTGTTTAGTACAAATATTTGACGAGACCTACAAATTATTCAAATCAAATCAATTAAACTAGCCACTGGGTATCACTATTTAAATCCATCTTTCATATATGTCCTGCACAAATGAATCTCCATGGAATGGGCAATGACCAACCGGATCTAGTTTTTGCAGGGGAAATTCCACATAGTATTCCCTAATCTATGCGGATTGATACGCCCATTTAAAACCTGCTTCGAGGGGTAAAGAGAAAGTGGCAAGAGACAAGGAAGTGGGTGGGCTGGCAGGAGGAGGATTCTCCTCCGATGCAACAGGAATGCATCAGGAATGAATGTAGTGCTCTTGCAGCCTGAATCTCATGTGATTTTACTGGTTAGATTTTCCAGATGCTTCCATCGAGTCTGGTGTTCATGCACCTAGCTAATCCGTGAGCTGGAACCCTGGGCCAGTTGTGATAGGGTAGAGTGATATCCCACCCAAGGATAAAATTCTTACAATCACACTGTGGTTTAACTAACCTACAGAGACACATAAAATGTCCTTCTGCTTGGCTATGGTTTTCTTTCTATGGGCCAGATATATCAATATTGGATTTAGCGATTCCATACCAGCAAATTTTACCGATTCGCTATTACGGAATCGCAAAATGCAATGTATGTAGGTTTTGCAATAATAATTGCGATTCCTACATATTCCTCATTTGTGACTCGCAAATTGCGAGTTGCAAATAAGGAATGGCTTCCCATTCATTTCTATGGGCCTAGAGGCCCATAGGAATGAATGGGAATTGCATGCGCAATTTGCGAGTACACAATAGGTACTGGCAAATTGCGCACGCAATTTCAAGGGTGCAAGGGTGCCAAATGGACACCCTGTTGCACCCCTGGAATATGCATGTGTGCACATGTGGCGCACATACATGCCCTAAGGGCATGTATGTACTCCACATGGCATCATGAAAAATGCAAAAAAGTGCATTTTTCATGGAATTCGCTTATTACCAATTGAAGTTGGTGGTAATTTGCGGTTCCTTAAAGGCAGGTCGAAAAAGTTTTTTGCTTCCTGCATTTCATTTAAGGAATCGCAAATTGCGATTCCTTAAATGCATTGGCAAAATAGGGAATCGCAATTTTTGCGATTCCCTATTTTGCAAATGCCTTTTGGGATGAATCATCCCAAAAGGCTTTTTCCCGTTCGCAAAGAACAAGTTACTTACCTTCGGTAACGATGTATCTGTAAGAAACATTAGTTAGTTAGATTCCTCACCTTAGAATATCCCCAGGCGTCAGACTGGATCCGGAAGATTTTTCGTCAGCAATACCCCTTGCGCGTCGCTAGGCGTCGTCTGCGGCTCCGCGTCCGTCGTCGGCGTCGTGCGCCGGAATGACGTCGGAGTACTTAGACGCCGCCCTCGCGCGCTGACGTCAGTTCTTGTACATAGCTTTCCGCGCCAGGAACGCAGAGCCATGCAAAGACCGACACTGGTGCCAAAAATGAAATCTAGGGGCCTGAAAAGGACAACCTTAACCCTAGATGTCAGTTCGCAGAACGGGGAGGATGGGTGGGTCGGTGAGGAATCTAACTAACTAATGTTTCTTACAGATACATCGTTACCGAAGGTAAGTAACTTGTTCATCTGAAAGAAACACGTTAGTTAGATTCCTCACCTTAGAATAGATACCCAAGCAATACCATCCCCGGTGGTGGGTCTGCGAACCAAGATCACACCAGAAAGTCCTGGAGGACAGAACGGCCAAAGAAGCCATCCCTCCGGACTTGGCTGTCAAGGCAATAATGCCTGGCAAACGTGTGTAACGAAGCCCACGTCGCCGCCTGACAGATGTCCTGCAAAGGGACTCCCCGTCCCAAAGCAGTAGTAGCCGCTGTGGCCCGAGTAGAATGGGCGCGCAGCCCAACAGGAGGGTCCTTTTTTGCCAAAGAATAGCAAATTTTGATACACAAAACGACCCACCGAGAGATGGTCCGTTTGTGCACAGCTTTCCCCTTCTTAGCGCCCACGTACCCAACAAAAAGCTGGTCGTCCACCCGGAACTGTTTCGTGCGGTCCAGATAAAAGGAGAGCGCACGTTTTGGGTCCAGACGGTGGAGCCTCTCTTCCTCTTTGGAAGGATGCGGAGGCGGAAAGAAGGTGGGCAAGGTGACAGACTGCCCAAGATGAAATGGAGTCACCACTTTCGGAAGAAAGGAGGGACGAGGCCGAAGGACAACCTTGTCCGGATGAACAGACAGAAAAGGAGGCTGTGAAGATAAAGCCTGGAGCTCACTCACCCGTCTAGCCGAGGTGATGGCTACCAGAAAAGCAGTCTTAAGAGTCAGAAGATGAAGAGGACAATTGTGAAGAGGCTCGAAGGGAGCGCACATCAGGAAGGTCAAGACCAGATTCAAGTCCCACTGAGGCAGTACAAAAGGGACAGGAGGGAACGTGTGAGTAATGCCTTTCAGAAAGCGTGTAACCACAGGGGACTTGAAAAGAGAAGGCTGATCAGGAAGCCGCAAGAAGGCGGAGATGGCAGCAAGATAACCTTTCAGGGTGCCCAAGGCAGAGCCCTGCCGGGCCAGAGAAAGAAGAAAAAGAAGAACCTCAGAAAGAGGGGCGGAAAGGGGATCCACAGCCTTTGCTGTGCACCATGCCACAAATTTGTTCCACCGGTAGGCGTATACCGTCTTTGTGGAGGGACGCCTGGCTGCCAGAATGATATCACAGACTTCAGGAGGCAAGTCGAATGGCATCAACTGCCGCCGCTCAATCTCCACGC
The DNA here is from genome assembly GCF_964204655.1 of Triturus cristatus. Lineage (NCBI taxonomy): Eukaryota > Metazoa > Chordata > Amphibia > Caudata > Salamandridae > Triturus > Triturus cristatus. Next base: position 992,018,041 of record NC_140581.1, read on the forward strand.
ATGGAGGTGGAGGCTGGACAGGTTCGGGTGGAGGACCGTCCCCTGCTGCTGCGACAGAAGATCCTCCCGAAGGGGCAGACGTATCGGGGGATCAGTCAACATACTGAGTAGCTCGGGATACCAGTACCTTCGTGCCCAATCCGGAGCCACCAAGATGACTTGGGCCCGGTCGTGCCGGATCTTCTTCAGCACTCTGGGCAGAAGTGGTATAGGCGGAAAGGCGTACAACAGACCGCAACTCCACTCGTGACGAAAAGCGTCGCCGAGCGAGTGCCGCCTTGGAAATTCCAACGCGCAGAACTGCTGACATTGCGCGTTCTCTTCGGTGGCGAATAGATCTAACCAAGGCTCTCCCCACTGCAGAAAGAGACCTTGCGCCACTTCGGAGTTCAGACGCCATTCGTGATCCATCATGCACCGGCGGCTGAGTTCGTCCGCTCTGGCGTTCAGAGAGCCCGCCAGATGTTGAACCACTAGGGTGACGCCCTGGTGTTCCAGCCACGTCCAGAGGCGCAGAGCCTCTTGACAAAGGGTCCACGACCCCACCCCGCCCTGTTTGTTGCAATACCACATGGCGGTGGTGTTGTCCGTGAACACCTGCACGACACTGCCCCTGACAGAGGGAAGGAAGGCTTTCAGTGCAAGTCGGATCGCTCTCAACTCCAACAGGTTGATGTGGAGACGAGACTCCGCCAGAGACCAGAGGCCTCTGATCTCCGCCTCTCCCATATGGCCACCCCAGCCCAGGAGGGACGCATCCGTCACTACGACATGCTCCGGTTGGGGAAGGGAGAGGCTCCTGCCCATGACCCAATCGCGGTCCGTGAGCCACCACTGCAACTGTTGTGCAGTGCCCTCCGAGATCAAGACATGGTCGGACAGGTTGCCGTGATGCTGGGCCCACTGAAACTTCAGGTCCCACTGCAGAGTCCGCATGCGCCGCCTGGCGTGATGCACTAGTAGGATGCAGGAGGCCATCAGCCCCAGAAGCCGCAACACAAGCCTGACCGAAACCCAGGATAGAGGCCGAAAGATGGGAATCAGGGCCTGTATATCCCGGACCCGCTGTTCCGGTGGATAGACCCGGAACTGCGCCGAATCGAGAACAGCTCCGATGAAGAGGAGCTTTTGAGAGGGACTCAGGTGTGACTTCGGCACGTTGATGGAAAATCCCAGCAAATGCAGGAGATCCGCCGTAGTCTGGAGGTGGGAGACGACTGCCTGGGGCGAGCCGCCTTCAACAACCAGTCGTCGAGATAGGGGAAGACTGGAACCCCTGATCTGCGCAGATGAGCTGCGACCACCGCCATCACTTTCGTGAACACCCGAGGGGCACTGGTGAGGCCGAAGGGGAGCACGGTAAACTGAAAATGCTCGTGGCCCACCGTGAACCGCAGGTAACGCCGGTGGGCCGGCAGGACGGGGATATGGAAATATGCGTCCTGCAAGTCCAACGCTACCATCCAGTCTCCGGGGTCTAGGGCAGCTAGAACCTGAGCCAAGGTTAACATCTTGAACCTTTCCTTTCGGAGGAAGGTATTGACGTTCCGGAGGTCCAAGATGGGGCGTAGGCCCCCTTTGCCCTTCTTGGGAACCAGAAAGTAGTGGGAATAACAACCACGACCTACTTCTGGACTCGGAACGCGCTCGACGGCCCCCTTGGCCAAGAGGGTCGAAACTTCCTCGCGGAGAAGATTCAAATGATCCCCCGAGATACGGTGGTGCTGCGGTGGCATGGCTGAAGGGGTCGTCTCGAAGGGGAGGGAGTAGCCCCTTCGGACGATTTGCAGCACCCACCTGTCCGATGTAATGGACCGCCAGTGGAGCAGGTGATGGCGAACTCTGCCGCCCACTGGCGTGGAATGGGCCTGAAAGCTCGGACTAGGAAGGCTTTGAGGCGGATGCTGCCGGGGTGGATGTGGGCTGACCACGTCGTCCTCCAGATCCGCCACGGCGGAAACCACGTCCGCGACCGCGCGCAGGTTGGTTCTGCGGCTGGTGGCTGGGCGGACGTGAGGAGGCGCCCCTTCCTTGGCCACGAAAGGGGCGAAAAGCGGAGGTGTGCGCTCGCGGAGCCGAGAGGCCCAAGGACTTGGCCGTAGCCCGGGAGTCCTTAAAGCGGTTCAGCGCACTGTCCGCCTTCTCACCAAACAGGCGAGTGCCATCAAAGGGCATGTCCATGAGGGTGTTCTGGACATCCCCGGAAAATGACTTGGACCGCATCCAGGCGTGGCGACGGAGTGCCACCATGGTGGAAATCGCCCGACCCAGCGAGTCCGTGGTGTCAAGCCCACATCGTATGGCGTGCCGCGCTGCATCCCTCCCATCGGCCAAAGCCTGGGTAAGACGTGTCCGGACCTCCTCCGGACACAGGGGCAGCACGTCCTCCACCATATCCCACAGAGAATGGGAATAACGGTCCAAGAGACAGGCGGTGTTTAAAGACCGCAGGCCCAAACTAAGGGACGAGAACAGTTTCTTGCCAAACTGCTCGAGTCTCTTGGAATCCCGGTCCGGCGGAGCGGTCGGGAAGGAGGATTGGGAGGTAGAGGCCTGGATAACCAGACTCTCGGGGGTGGGATGTTGGGACAGGAAACTGGGGTCGCCCGGAGCAGGGTGGTGGCGCCTGGCAACGTTCCTATCCACAGGAGGAACTGTGGAGGGCTTGGACCAGGTGCCCTGCAGAACGTCAGTGAGGGCCTCATTGAACGGCAGCAGAGGCTCAGTGGAGCTTGCTGCGGTTTGAAGCACCTCAGTGAGGATGTTAGTCCTCACAGCCACGGCAGGCAGCTCGAGCCCAAGGGCTGCGGCCGCCTTGCGCAGCACCACAGAAAATGCTGCACCCTCCTCCGAAGCCACAGTCGGAGGAGAAGTGAATCCAGTGTCTGGCGATGTATCAAGACCACTGGCCTCCCCCAGTTCATCTGCCCAGTCCTGTGAAAGCTGCGACTGAACAGCCATAGGGTCCTCAAACCCCTCCCAGTCGCCCCCGTCGTCCGATTCCTGATAAACAGGAGGAATGATCGGAGCCGGACTGTAGAGATGAAGGGTCTCAAGCGGCGCCGGACGCGGCGTCGGTCGACGCCGTTGCGGCGCCGGGTCCGGAATAGGGCTAAACTGGGGTTGGACGCCGTCCGGAGTCGGCACCAACGGCGGCGGCGTCGGCGGCACCGGAGGTGTAGGCGTCTGCGCCGGCGGCGCCGGTGACGGCGTCGGTGGTTCATGCGCCGGTGCCGGTGGAGGAGTGGTTAGGTCAACCGGCGTCGACGGGGGCCCAGGCATGGGCCCCGCGGGGACCTGCGGCGTCGAGACCGGAGTCGTCGACGGCGCCGGGGCCGAAGCCGCCGGCAGGCAAGGTCGCCCAGTCGAGCCCGCGGGGCCCGAAGGCGCGCCAGCGGGCGTCGACGGCGGGGCCAGGCTCCTCATGGCCGAGAGGAAGGCACTGACCTCCGCCGGCGTCGCGTTAGTCCCAGGGACCGGAGGGTATGGGGACGGGCGCAGCGCCTGCGGCTCCGCCGGAGCCGCGGGGGTGGGACCACTTGGACCCTCGGCCGAGTCGCGCGACCGGCGAGGGGAGTCCGAAGAGCGATATCGCCGCTTGGACTTCTTAGAGCGTTTGGACTTACCCGACGACTTGGAGCCCGACGATCGATGGTGGCGTCGGCTAGGGCTCCGCGAGCGATCCTTGGACCTCCTCCTGGACCGGGATCGCGCACGACGCGGAGCCGAGTGGCGAAGCTCGAGAAGCTTGCGGGACCGCTCCCGCCGAGCCTTCGAAGTCAGGGCCTGGCAATCGGAACATGACTCCGCGTCGTGGTCGGGGCCTAAACAGTAGAGGCACCGGCGGTGGTGGTCGGTCACCGACATCAGTCGATGGCAATCCTTGCAAGCCTTGAACCCAGGCATCCTACCGGCACCAGATGTCGACAGACAAGGATCAAAAGTGATCAAAAAAGATTTAGTCAAAAAAGACTAAAAGGGGTAGCTCTCCCGGATCTGCGCTTACTGGCGCGGAAAAAAGAAGAACTGACGTCAGCGCGCGAGGGCGGCGTCTAAGTACTCCGACGACGTCATTCCGGCGCACGACGCCGACGACGGACGCGGAGCCGCAGACGACGCCTAGCGACGCGCAAGGGGAATTGCTGACGAAAAATCTTCCGGATCCAGTCTGACGCCTGGGGATATTCTAAGGTGAGGAATCTAACTAACGTGTTTCTTTCAGATCAGGAAAAACACTTGATACATCTGGCCCTATGTCAGCAAACGTCTGGCAAAAGCAAGAATCATTTGTGAGTGAAAGAGAAATTGCCTCACTATACTCCCTGGGATGTGGGTCCACCGTTTCTACTCCTGTTTCCCTAAACTTTGTTGTCTTTAGAGTACATCATTTCTAGATTGACAGAAGTCCTAAATGAAACTGTTCTGTCATTCGATTAGTTGTAGACCAGGAAATATGAGTGATAGAAGTGTCCTCTCCCTAGATAAGGATAGATTTTTGGAAGGTCTTGGCCTTTGTTTTGAGCTTTGCTACAATAATTAATCCAGGATGAAATTGCATTTGTGTTTATACAAGTAAGTTAAATACCAAAAGAAACAGATTCCATAGCAAAAGCATTACCTCCCGTCCCTCCCTCGCCTTCCTTCTTAACCAATGCGGGTCCCGTGCCTCCAATAAATAGACCACTCCCTCTTTAAAATAAAAATGCCCCCCACCTCGTCCTGTTCTTTTTCGCCTCCAAGGAGACTTACCTGCCATCATTTTCCTTCATGGCGGAGGCTGGGGGACTTCTTTGACTGGATCCCTGGCACTTGTGGTGCTCGTGGTGGCGGTCACCCGGCTCATGGGGTTTCAAGTCTTCCTTTTAGCATGGCAGGGAAGGAGTGCTGTCGGCAGGTGTCAGAACAGAGGGCGGTCCTGCGGTGGCTAGGGCTGTGCTTCTGTGTCAGCGCTTCAGGCAAGGACAGACATGTCTCGTGGGCGATTTTTTGAAATTCTAAGGTGGTAGAACGGGATTGAGCCTGTTTTTCTTGCATTGTTTGGCTTTAGAATGCGTGGGGGCTGTTTCTGGTTTAGGGGCAGTGCTCTGCTGGCATTCCCTCATTGGTTTGTGTGTTTTCTTTCCTTATTTAGGTGCCCAGTTTGGGGGAGCTTTATTCTTGTTTGAATTATGGAAGGGAAAAGGTTGACTAAACGAAAGCATGTCCTATTGACAAGATCTTACTCGGAGGAGGAAGTTCCTCCCCCACGCAAAAGGGCTCATGAGTCTTGGAGCCCAGAAGAGGGGAAAGTGCTTTCCATGTCTAGGGAAGAGGTGCAAGAAATGACTGAGGCTGCAGTAGCTAGAGCCCTTCAAGCTAATCCTGGAAAGCTTGGTAATGCAGCCAAGCGTAAGACCGCTTTGGTAGACAATGATTCTTTGGCTTGAGACTTGGAGGCTCCATCAACTTCGTCAGGGGGGGAAGTATATATCCCAAGAGGAGATGTGGGATATTCTGGCCTCTGTACGAGAGAATATGGGGTTTCCATACTTTCAAGCATCAGAGGAAGAAGGTACCCTTTTTCCCCAATATGTTAAGCCCTCTAGGTTTGCCATGCCTTTTCAGGATCCCATCAAGGATATGGTGATGAGAGAGTGGAAGGATGCTGATTAAATTCAGGTACCAGGTTTCTGCAGAAGTTGTACCTGTTGGAAGGGGAGGGCGCTTTGCCTTATTCTGTGCACCTGGACTCTATTCTGGCTACCCTGATCGGTAAGACTGCCATTAATTCAGAGGACTGTACTCCCAACTGATGCCACAGATAGGAAAGTAGACTCTAGTATGACAATGGCATTTGCGGCGGAGAATTTCGCTTTGAAGGCTAGTCTTATTCTGCACAATTCCTGGTGCAGGATTTTGATAAACTTGCTCTGGCCATCCAGGAGGGTTTAGAGTGCTCTGATATATTGGCAGCAATGGAACAGCAAGCTAAGTTGCTTGCGGACATTTCTTCAGACATTATTCCCTCTTCAGCCATGTCTACGGGGGCTTTGGTTTCAGTCCGGAGATCACTATGGGTGAGGCAGTGGAAGGCAGATCCTGGGGAGAAGGCCACCTTGATGAAGATTCCTTTTGAGGGTCAGGCTCTCTTTGGAGAACAGTTGCCTGCCATGAGGTCTTTAAGGAAAGATAGCATGCATTGCCCTATAAGGGTGGTTATTCGGCTGGGAAGGGGTGGAATAAGTCCTCCAAGTCATCCCTGAAACATGTGGGCCATCACTGATCCTTCAGAAGAAGATTCCACCGTCGCTTTTCTCCTAAACGTAATGTACCGGATCAGAAGGGGGCTTCAAAGAAGGGCTCCTGACAAATACAGTCCTTTGGGGCTCTGCCAGTGGGAGGCAGGATTCAGCATTTTCTTTCTGTGTGGTGAAAGGATGTAGCAGATCTGTGGGTCCTGGACATTGTGGCTAATGGCTACGTAATAAAATTCAAGCATGTTCCCCCAGATGGAATCGTTTCTTACCTGTAACTCCAGTTCTCTTGTAGGGGTATTTCCGTGATAGTCATGTGAATAGTCCCGCCCATGTGCGTGGCACCCGGAGCACTTCATTAGATATATCTTCTTAAGTTGTCATCTTATGCCTTTCTTCAGGAAGGTTTGCATAGACACTTAAGAGCTAAAGAGACAATAATGCAGCCTAACTAACTAGGCTAGACTGGCCATTACTTCATTTTGAAGTGAAAAGAAAATAGCCAGTTAACTTTTAAATTTAGCAATTTTACTGAGATGCAACACATAGAAAACCCCCCTTCACAGAACTCCTTTTTTCATGATAGAGATGAAAGGGTTGGACAGAGGAGCCCACATAGGCTGCTATTATTTGTCTGCAAATGGATACCGTGCCTTTAAGAGTCTCCAGAGACCACCGGTATCCCATGATGCACAGCCAGAGGCAGTTACTTTCAGTTCTTTTTGAAGGCGTAGAGTAGCAATGCCTGCTGAGTCCTGGGAATGTCTGTTTCTGCCACCGGGGAGGTGGGCGGGTTGCTTATGACTATCACGGAAATACCCCTACAAGAGAACTGGAGTTACAGTTAAGAAACTATTCCTTCTCTTGTAGGGGATTTCCGTGTATAGTCATAATCATGTGAATCGATTAGCAAGCCCATCCCAAAAAACAACTACCCAGCGGTGGAAGAAACAGAGAATAACCTCACTATTGTGCAAATAGATTCCGAAGTGAAACCTGCCCAACCTGAGCATCTGCCCTAGCATCAGTGTCTAGGCAGTAGTGCTTAGTAAATATATGGACTGACTTCCAAGTGGCAGCCTTACAGATGTCCGAAATAGGTACGTTACGAAGTAAAGCCGCTAGAGCAGCTTTACCTCTGGTAGAGTGAGCCCTAGGCTTATTAACAAGAGTCTTGTTGGCTTTCTGGTAACATAGCTGAATACAGGAAACAATCCACCTAGAAATGGATTGTTTGGAGGTAGCTAGACCAGTCCGAACCGAGCCATAGTTTACAAATAACTGGTCGGATCTACGAATATCCGTAGTCTTGTCCAAATAGAACTTCAAATCCTTCATGACATCAAGGGAATGAAGCGACCTCTCAGCAGGAGAAGAGGGATTCTGAAAAAATTTAGGTAATGAAATAGTCTGATTCACATGAAACTCTGAAACTACTTTAGGGAGGAACTTAGGCTGAGTCCTCATAACTACCTTAGAGGAATGAAAAACTGTATATGGCTCTCGACAACAGAGTGCCTGAAGTTCGCTAACCCTGAGGGCAGAAGTTATGGCCACAAGGACAGCCACCTTCCAAGACAGATGCTGAAGAGAAGCCTTATGAAAGGGTTCAAACGGTTCCCTCATCAGTCGAGAAAGAACCACATTGAGCTCCCAAGGAGGCGAAGGATGCCTAATGGGAGGAAACACTTTTCTCAATCCTACAAGAAAATCTTTGATGACTGGGATTTAAAAAAAGGAAGTTTATGAAGGACATTTCCTATAAGCAGTTAAAGCTACCAGGTGAACTTTAATCGAATGAAACTGGAGGCCGGATTGAGTTAAGTGTAGCAAGTAAGGAATGATGACATCTTCCTTGCAGGAGGTAGGATCCACATTCTTAGACGCACACCAGATGCAAAATCTCTTCCATTTATATGCATAGGAAGTGCGTGTAGATAGCCGTTTGGCCTCCCTCAATATCTCCATGCAGTCCCGAGGTAGATTCAAATGTCCATACTGTATTAACTCAGGAGCCATGCCGCCAAATTCAAAGACAAGAGGTTGGGGTGCACCATCTGTCCGCCGAACTGGAAGACGGAGATGTGGCAGGACTGACCGGTGGAGTAGGATTGTGAACCACCACTGACGGGGCCACTCCTGAGCAATGAGGATCATCTTGGCCCGTGATTGTGAGAGCTTGATCAGTACTGTTGGGATCAGGGGAATTGGAGGAAAAGCGTAGAGAAAGCCGCCTGACCAGTTGATCCACAGTATATACCCCAGACTCCCCGGTTGGTAAAACCTGGATGCAAAGTCGCGGCATTTGCTGTTTTCCGCGATAGCGAACAGATCGACCTCTGGTGTACCCCATCTTCCGAAGATGTCTTGTACCACTTCATCGTTTAAGACCCATTCATGATTTTCTTGAATGAGTCTGCTGAGAGCGTCTACCTGAGCATTTTGAACACCTGGGAGGTGAGTTGCTGTGATGGTCAGGTTCCTGGCCAATAGCCATTTCCAGATGGTCTGGGCTTCCCGAGATAACGCTCGAGATCTCGAGCCCCCTGCTTGTTGAGATCGAACATTGTTGTCGTATTGTCCATCTGGACAAGCAGAGAACTGGTGTGAAATAACGGCTGGAAGGCTTTCAGCGTTAAATGAACTGCTCGAAGTTCCAGGAAGTTGATGTGGTACGTGGCGTCCTTCAGGGACCACATGCCCTGTATCTGAAGGTGGTCGGAATGCGCCCCCCAGCCATGGAGAGACGCATCCGTCACTATGGTTTGCATCAGTATCTCCTTGTGGAAGGGAATCTCCCGGAGGAGATTGCGGGGAGAACACCACCATCGGATGGACTGGAGGGCCTGCTGCGATAGCTGAGTCCTGTCTTCCCAATCCCCCAGTTTCTGGCCCCACTGATCCTCCTGACATTCTTGCAGGGGTCTCATATGAAGGTGTGCATTTGGAGTGAGGAAGATACCGGAGGCCATGGAGCCCCGGAGAGAAGACAACTTCCTCACCATCGGGGATGGCATGGTCTTGAGAGCCTGAGCCTTCCGAAGGATCGATAAGCGTCTCTCCTCCGAAGGACACACGTTTGCCATGCGAGTATCGATGGTGGCTCCCAGGTACTGTAGACATTGGACAGGAGTCGAGACAGACTTCGTGAGGTTGATGTGGAGGCCCAAACGAAGAAGGAGATTGAAATGCAGTTGCGCTACTTGAGACGTAGCTGCCTTGATCAGCCAGTCATCTAGATATGGGTAGACGAACACCTTGTTCTTCCTTAGATGTGCAGCAACTATGGCCATGCATTTGGAAAATGTCCGGGGCTCTGACTTCAGGCCGAATGGAAGCACGGAGTATTAATAGTGGTTGTTGCCTACAGTGAATCGCAGGAACTTGCGATGCTTCCTCGCTATGGGCACGTGAAAATATGTGTCTTGCAGATCAATTGCGCATAGCCAGTCTCCCTGATGAAGCTGAGGGCAGATTTGATGCAAGGACAACATCCAAAACTTTTCTCTGCGAATCCATTTGTTTGCCTGTCGCAAGTCGAGGATGGGTCTGAACTCATTCTTGTCTTTCTTGCGGACTAGAAAGAACCGAGAATACAGTCCTGTTCCTCTCTGTGCAAGAGGAACCGGTTCTTTTGCCCTTTTCTTTAAGAGGATGTTGGCCTCCCCCTGCAACTCGCGTAGCATGTAGCGTGAGCGAGTTGGAGGAACCGACGGAGGAGGGCTTGTGAAACATAGCGAGTATCCATTGCGAACAATATTCAGCACCCAATTGTCCTGAGTTATTTTCTGCCACTCTGCCAGGGAACCAAAGAGGGTTGTGCCAGAGAATGGTATATTAGAGATGCGCTGTTGCGCTTCCGGCTTCAGTGAGGTAAGACGAAGCCAGGAATTCCTCCGGAGAGCAACTCCATGGCAATACCCGTGGGCTGACAGGAGTGAAGTATCCGCTGCAGCACTGATGATTTTATTAGAAACCATCAGTCCTTCGTTCAATATCTCATGAAAATCTTCCCGCTTGTCCCTGGGCAGGAGGTCCACAAATTGTTGAAGCGACTCCTACAGGGATCGCTCATACCGGCCCAGCAAGGCAGTAGAGCTGGCCGCCTTCATGGATGTAGCTGCGGTGTTGCAAACTTTTCTCCCCACCGAATCCAGCTTACGGCTTTCCTTATCAGGTGGTACCATTGAAGTCGGAGCCATAGCATGCTTTTTCCTTGCCGCCACCACTATGACAGAGTCCGGGGTGGGGTCCAGTCGGAGGAAGGCAGGATCCAAATCAGGTGGGCGGTATTTCTTCTGTAGTCTAGAAGGCGCAGATTTTATAGAAGATGGTGTCAAGAACAGTTCCATAGCAGGTTCCAGTAACCCAGGCACCAATGGAATTGAGGGATGAGAGCCTGTCTCTGTTGAAGAGACAGGCAGACACAGAATACAGACTCTGTGGGTATCCGATTTGGACTTCTACCACAGTCAGGACACTTGTCAAACAGAGAAGGCATTTTGATAAGAACACTGTGGAAATTCTGCCAAAAAAGGACAGAAAAAGGTAGATACAGGCCAAAGACGTCGAGTGAAGTAGCAAAAATTCCAATACTGTAGTAAATTCTGAAGAAAATACCAAAAAAGGTAGAGCTCAATGCTCCAGGGTCCTGCAAGCAGGAGCCGGAAAAAAGAACTGAAAGTAACTGCCTATGGCTGTGCATCATGGGATACCAGAGGTCTCTAGAGACTCTTAAAGGCACGTTATCCATTTGCAGACACATAATGACAGCCTATGGGGGCTCTTCTGTCCAACAGTTTCATCTCTATCATGAAAAAAGGAGTTTTGTGAAGGGGAGTTTTCTATGTGTTGAAACTCAGTAAAATTGCTAAATTTAAAAGTTAACTGGCTATTTTTTTTCACTTCAAGATGAAGTAGTGGTCAGTGTAGCCTAGTTAGTTAGGCTGCATTATTGTCTCTTTAGCTCTTAAGTGTCTATGCAGGCCTTCCTGAAGAAAGGCAGAAGATGACAAATTAAGAAGATATATCTAATGCAGTGCTCAGGGGTTCACATGATTATGACTATACACGGAAATCCCCTACAAGAGAAACTGACATCCTTCTGATTCCTGTGCCAGTGGCCGATAAAATCATTCAAGTTTTAACAATTTAATATTCTAAAACTTATATTAGATGGGAAGTATTTATGGTTTTCTTTTTATAATCAACTTTATTGATTTTTGAGTGAACAAAAACAACATTACAGCACGAGTAGTCATTGGAAGTTGGCACTCTAGCAAGTACCTGCATTAGTTGTGTGCAAACATGCATATTGGTCCCTTTTCATAATATTTAGAGAATACAATCAATGCGTTTAGAACGACATAAGACCCAATCATCCTAACTGATTTAACCATTTGCCCCAGATCCTTGTGTGTTTGGCTGGGCAGCCCCTGGCCTCAAATAAGGGTTTCTCTTGGGCAGCACACCAATCCACCCCCCTACGCCATTTATCTAAACCTGGGGGGTCAGATTGTGTCCATTCCGCAGCAATGTCGCATTTAGCCACCATTGTAGCCATCCCCAGGAATAGTTTGTCTGCTCGAGACCCATCTAGGCCCTCCATGACTCCTAGGATGAGGTTCAAGGGGTTATGTGGCACCTCCCAACCCAGAACATTTGTGAGTTCAGATTCCAGTGTTTCCCAGTAAGGGGTAAGGCGAGGACAGGACCAGACCATATGGTAAAAGTGTGCCTGCTCTTGCCCGCAGCGCGCCCAGTCCGGTGAAGGAGGCAAGCCCACCTTATAGAGGTGTTCTGGGGTTAGGTAGGCGGTATGGAGATATTAAAGTTGAATTGAGTTTGGCTGAGGTAGTAATGGTCTTGGAGGCCATTAGGGCGTCAGGCCAGTCCTCCTCCAGGGACCCCAGCCATCCCTCCATTGGTGTTTGAGCGAGTCGAGCGCTGTTGGGCCGTTATTAGTTAGAGAGCGGTATATCCGTGATACTACCCCTTTCCTCAAGTTTCCCATCATGACCTGTGCTTCTAGCGGACTAAATTGAGGAAGTGTGATGCCGGTTGATAGATGAGTGTTGAGGGCGCGTCGTAGCTGTAAGTATTGGTAAAATTGTGATGTGTGGAGCGTGTAGCGTCCCTGTCATGTCCATACCTCAGTCGAAAGGTGGGATCCGGCAGCGAGCAAGGGCTATGTGTAGTCTTGTGCCTCCCCACAGAAACTTCATAGCAATGCTATCTAGATCTTTAAACCAGTTCCGTGGGAGGTGGAAAGGGGTGTTTTGAATAATGTACAGGGAGAATCATCATTTTGAAAAGAGCCACTCTACCTAATGGGTTTAGTGGTAGGGTTTGCCAGCGTTTGAGATCTTCTTTAGCCTACTTGACAAGTGGGATAATATTAAGCGCCCATTCTAGTTCGAGAAGTAAGCCTATCCATATTCCCAAGTATTTAAATGACTGTTGCCTAATGGGGATAGTCGATTGCCAGTCGAAACATTCCCTGGAGAGATAAAGGGGTACCAAGGTCGATTTTGCAGGGTTGAGGCGTAGACCTGAGACATGCTAAAAGGCCTGGAGAACCTGGAGACATCTGGGTCCGGAACGGGCTGGATGTGCCAGAAAGAGCAGTACGTCGTCTGCATGCAGAGCAATTTTGTTGATGTGATGGCTCCCCCAAAGTCCAGCCCTGGATCAGGTCGTCGGTCCGAATGAGGCATGCCGAGGGTTCCATCGCCACAGCGAATAGGAGGGGCGAGAGGGGACAGCCTTGTCTGGTACCCCTTCTAATTGGGAATGCCTTTGTGAGGGCCCCATTGATAAGTACTCTAGCTCTGGGTTTGGAATACAGGACCCGGACGAAACGACAGAAGTGCTGACCCAGACCCATTATTGTTAGTACGTGTTCTAGGTAAAGCCAATCGACGGTGTTGAAGGCTTTTTCAAAGTCTACAAGGAGGATCGCTAGGTAGAGGGTAAGTGACTGGCGGTTCGTGAGGGCCAGGTGTAGGCATCGCAGGCAGTGTCTAGTACTACGCGCCGGCATATGTCCGGGTGGACCAGTTTATTAAGGAATGGATGAAGGCGTTGGGCCAGGATCGTAGCATATACCTTTACCTGCGTATTCATTAGTGACATCGGGTAGTAGTCTGTACAGGCTGACGAGGGTGGGTGAGTCTTGGGGATAACCACGATGGTCGCCACGTTGGTCTCGGGGGGAATGCCCCTACCTCCGTGACGTGCTGGAATAGTTTGGGGAGGTGGGGGATCAGAACATCTCGGTAGGCAGCATAGTATTCTTGCGGGAACCCGTCAGGGCCCAATGTTTTCCCAGACGCTAATAAGGAGATAGAGTTACTTATTTTCTCTGGGGTAAAGGGGAGGCCCAGGCCGGCCACCTCGCACTCAGTTAAGCGGGGGAGACGAGCATCTCTCCGGTCAATCAGATCCAGAAGGGAGGGGCTTCAGGCCTATGGGCTGAGTATAGTCTGGAATAGTATTCAGCGTACCTCAGGAACAATTTGGTTCGCCAGGGGGTATGACGCCAGTCTGTGTAACAATTTCCCATTCTTGTTACCCAAACTATACACTTGGGCAACAGAGGAACGCCATAGCAACTCTAGCGAGATTTGTTCAATCTCTTCGCGTATGCTCACAATTTGCCTGTCTAGGGAGCCGTCGGACACCCCGGTTGATCCGTTCTACAGACAGGTTGCCCGCGCTTTGAGAAGGGCCAGTCTGTCATTCTGGGACAGTTGTTGTGCCTGGAGCTGACCCTTGGCTGCGCCACGGATGGTGCCTTTACTTGCCTCCCAGAGGGTGCTCGGGGAAGGAACTGAATCTAGATTAAAAAGGATGTATTGGTAGGGTTCTTCCCCTAGTGCTTTTTTTAACCTCTTTGTTTTGTAGAAACCAAGCGTTTAGCCTCCATACAGGTTGAAGCGTGTCGGAGGAGTCGCTTAGGTACAGGAGAAGGGGTGAGTGGTCTGAAATTCCTTGGGGAAGGATAGCAATGTCAGTTACTCTGTGGCATTTGGGGGCTGGCATGAGAGTCATGTCGATTCGCGCCTGTGTGTGGTGTGCTGCTGAAGTGGGGGTATTTATGTTTTTACAACACTTTTAACATGGGTGTCTTCGACTATATCAGAGTAAGGGCTGGAGTACTCTATCAGATTTCCTAAATGAACACTTTCTTTGAAATTTAGTCTTTATCTGTTGCCAGAAGCCCAAGAGGCAGTTTGTTCTTGGTATTGGTTATCACATTTGCTATGTTCTATATGTTTTTTTCAGTGTTCTTAATTGATGCTTCATCCTTCTCAGCAACTACTAGAGGTTCTGGATGAATTGGCTGGACCGCACGGCTTTAGACAACATGTATCTGGGGCCAGATTCTAATGTTATTTGAGGATTGCTTCCTCTGAGGCATTGTGCTTGGTGCACAAGGACTTGAAATCAAACTATTTGATCTACCAGGAGGATTGTTTTCAGGGCAAGTGTTACATGGTGTTGTTTCATGAGGTTCAAGCATAGCTTTGCTGCTTTGTTCTGTATCCTTTGTGTTCCAAGACATAGCTCTTGGAGATGTGCAAAATAATGTTGCAGGAGTCCTGTGAAAAGGCGATCAAGATCCTAACTTTATCACAAGTAATCGTACAATTGCAGTAGCCGAAGGACCTTCCTAAGCAGGTTTACTGTTTACTGGTAGACTTTTCCTTTTATCAACATGTAAAAATATTTCCAAGTCCTGACTTATTTAAGAATCTCTCAAGTATTACATACCCCTGATTCTATGTAATTGCATCTGATCCGATTTTCGAATTATTGAACATACTAATAACATCATCTGTACTTCAAGTTTATATTTAAAGTGTAATTAGAAAGATAAAGCTGTATATCATTTTGTTTCTAAACAGTGCCTCATTGTGATCGGCTCATTGTTGAAATATGTTGTAGTATCACTCCCATTCATCCGCCTATTAACTTTCTAAGAGTGATATCAATTGCCCAAGGGTCAGATAGATAGCTCACCTCTAACACAAGAAAAAAGTGCTCTGTCCCAAACTCCTTGATGAATGAGTATTTTAGTGCAAATTTATTTACCAATTGTACTGCCTAACCTTAATTTAAGAAATTCACAAGATCAAGCATAGTCGGCTCCTGGTTGCCAAACAGCAGGCATATCCTCTGAACTGAAACATAAATAGTCCCCTCAAACATGCATATTGTAGGGGCTGAGCTCTAGAATGGCTTGCCCCAGATCTAAAATCCCAACCAAATCATGTTGCTTTAAAGAAAAAAACTGAAAACAATCTTCTAAAAAGTCTTTCCTTTATTAACATCAAATGTACTAGCCTGCCTTGAAATAGGGTTAGGGCCCCAGTGAGTAAAGCAGCATACCTCTCAATTCCTGGATCTGAATATCCACATAAGCTCTTTGAGCCCTCACAGGCACAGCTTTCTTAGAAGTGAATGGATCAGCTTGAGAACTTGGGACAAGCTTCCTCACCGGTGCTGCATAGTAGCTATAGTTCCAAATTAAGCCCGGGAAGTGAACTCCGCTCCGTTCGTGGAGATTTCCACACTCCGCAGAGCATGCAGAGTTCCGAAAAAAAAAAATCCTCGCTCGCACTCCCCAACGTCAAGTTGGCGAGCTTGAGTGAGAAACATCCACCTCCCGGCGATATTTCTCAATGCCGGCGGTCGGATTTCTCAATGTGGTGGTTGCCACGCTCGCGTTGAGAAACCTTCTGTTCGCGTTGAGAAAGTTGCAGCTCGAGCAGAAAATCTACAAGAGCAGCAGAAAAGAAGCAGCACCTGGTGCTGTTCGTATTGATTTTCCATCTCAGGACAAACACTTGGCGCTGAAAATCAATGCGAACAGGTGTGACCAAGCGCATTCCGCCGCTTGCGTAACTCCGAGTGGCAGAGTTTTTTGGTCACTTCGTGGAGTTCCGCATAGTGGAACTCTGCAAACTCCGCCCAGGCTTATTACAAATTAGACTGTCACAAAAAATGATTATATATTTACAGGAAGAAAGCTGTGTAAATTGTGATATTTCATTGTTGTATCCTTATGAATACTGTTTCTGGTCTGACTCTCAAAATGCACAAAAGTAAAAATATAGTAAATTAAGCAGGCACTCAGACCATTGAATAACATGGCACAGAAAAGAAGAAATGCAGTACTGAAACAAGATTTTAGAATGAATGCATAAAATGGCAGATATTGTGCCCACCTGCTCAGGAAGATGAAGGATTGTATGTTCTTCAGAATGAAATTCACAAAGCGATTTATATGCAGAGGATGCAACGACAAAATCCTGAAAAAGTCAAAGAAAGAAGAGTGTTACTAAATGTTAATTTTACGATACACATGAACAAAGAATGCAGTAGAAAAATATTTGACCAATAAGTAAAGTGCAGTACCAAAGATGTGGTAAAATATTTGGCCTTGGTACAGTTATTATTGAGTGGGATCGTTGCTAATTGGATAGCTTTCATATGAAATTGATTTACTATTTTTAAGGAACTCTTCCTGTTCTAATGATGCACTTCCCATTCAGATCTCCAGGTCCTACCTTACACTCCTTCATGTTCCCTCAGATCTGCCAATCTAGGCTTGATCCAGACTACTAAAATTAGGCGGACAAGATGGGGTGGAAGAACATTATCGAATGGTGCAGCAAAACTATGGAACAAAATGCCAATGGCCTTGAGATTTCAAGCAAACCGGCAGCTCTTTAGGAAGGATCTGAAAACATGGCTGTTTACTTCTATCTAGTCCTTCTGGTAATATAGGCTGTTTTTCTCGCACATACACTAGCGCCAAGTCGCCACGGCAATCGAGCGCTTTATAAACACATATCCTATCCTATCCTAGCCTATCCTGTATAAAGAAACTGGCAGTATTTTTGTGCTAACTATTCCCCCACTTACCTACTACACGCAGGTGCACTACAAAGGTAATTGGACATTGCACCCTGAGAGAAACAAGAAGGTCATGGATGACGGCACCCTACATCTCATCATGTTCATAAAAGGTATAGTAAAGAAGGCAGAGAAGGAGCCCAGAATTGCATGCACACCAGCTGACAACCTAAACTGTTAAGTACAGAGTCTCTAGTGTCCCCTATCCCTCCTCCGTAAGGGGAAGAGTTCTAATCCATACCATAAAGTGCAAAAGAAAGACCAGTACACACACAGCAGTGTGCAGAGCTGTAGGGCCACAGACAGGTGCTGCGCAGAGTGACTGCCAGAATAAAAAGCAGATTGAATGAATGAAAAAACAAGAACAATGTGATGGCACTTGGTAAAGACAGAGGCGCAGCGGGGTCTAACTCTGACAGGTAGGTGACATTTTATGCTAGCAACTCCACGGGAACTATGCCACAAGTCGAGGCCTCACCTGCAGAGCCTAAGGCAGCGCCTCCCTTAATTTCCTGTAGCTGGAGTGGCCCCCACCCCGTTCAAGGAGTTTTATAAGGCTATGCACTTCATATTTGGGTGTGCACAAGAATCTCGAGCGCCTTCAGGGCCCAAGGGTCTGGGAGGTGCCCCGACTGGACTCCTGTCAGCAGGTTCACCCTCAGTGCCAGTCGGGCCCTCTGGAACCGTTCCTAGATCTGGGACAACGCCGCTCGCAAACCAATGACCTTCACTTGGGTTCAGTCCCAAGGTGCTATTTCTGACACCACCGACTTATCTTTACAAGCTCATACTGATTCCCAACTTTGATATGGAGTGGTGGCAGTGTCGTTCAATGTCAATGTCGACAATTGTGCAGCCAGTATCCCAACGATTACCTGGCTCATAGACAATGCCTAGTTTCCTCGACAGGCCATGTGGAGATTTTGGGTTGGGTGAATCCGAGGATCCTTATGCTTACCCTGATTCTCATGAAGATCCATTGACCCAACTGAATGAGGACAACTGGTATGAGGAGCTGGTGGATGCCAGTGTCCTGGACACTTCACCAGACACTAACCTGAAATCCCCTCCTAGTGTGGCTACGGAGGAAGAGGCTTCCTCTGCTATGGCGGTGAGGAGGCCAGCTGGGGTCCTGGACCTCGGGCTGCCCTTTGTGGAGGTCAAGACCAATGTCTAGATGGAGGCGCTTCACACAGGGTAATCCCACACAGAATCCCTATAGCCCTTCAGTGGAAGAGGTGTGGCGCAGCGGCCAGGGGGCCTGACTCCCGACTTCACAGTTCGATCCCTGGTGCCGGCAGCAGGTTAGCCCAGCACCATGTGACTCTGGGCAATAGCTTGCTTAATCTTCCCGAGGGCCCCCAGCACTGGGACACCACTTCAGAGATAGCTGTGCGCTTTACAAATACTGGTATTTCATTTCATTTCAACAAAGCCATCTCTGATGTCTTGTTTGGGGCCTGGGCTAAGCCCTACATGGACAACCCATGCAAAAGAGAAATGCACGTCACCACGTCCCTGCTCCTGGGGACCCAGCTTTCCCCACCCAAGGCCCCACCTCTGAGGGCCTGGTGGTGCAGGCCTCAACATCCAGACTTAATACTGGTGTGTTCCCTACTACTCCATTGGTTGATTTCCAAATTTAGGAAGGAGCTGAAAATACTCTAATTCAAACTATAGCGATGACATGATGCTGGTGGTTCTCTGCTTTGCTCCATCTTCAGTTGCCTAAAAGTGCCGGGACACTCTCTAAGTAGCCGTGCACTATACAAGCACTATTTATTCATTTATAGGGACTCCAAGAGGCTGGATACTTTTGGGAAGAAGATTTTCTCTTCCTCCAGCCTTGCAATACAGTCGGTGAACACTGCATGTCTCTTGGACCGATATAGCTACACTCTGTGGCACTCAGTCGTGCAAGAGTTGCCTACGGTCTCAAAGGAGACCAGAGCCATCCAGAACCAGGCTACGCCAATGGGAGAGACGCAGCAAAGTTCGCCATCAGATGTGGGCTGGAATCAACAGACTGGCAGGGCAGGGCCATTGCTTCAATGCTGGCATTTTGCTGCTACACCTAGCTGAGGTCATCTGACTTTTTGGGGGATGTCCAGGCAATCCTAATAAGCATGCCCTTTGATGGCACTCGCCTGTTCGGCAAAATAGCTGATTCAGAGCTTCAGTACTTCAAGGGGAGTAGGATCACTGCTTGGAAATTGGGACTCGCCATGGCGCCACGCCATCTTCACTCTTTCTTTTGCTCCTTCCATGGCTACTGTAGGGCCTAACAGCCATCTATTTTCCAGCAGAACCACCATGGCCAACAGGCTTCCCAGCCTTTTCGTGCCCACAGACAAGGCTCTCACAAGTCCCATGGGAACCAAGGCCAGAGATCTGTCCAGTCCGGCACCCCCTGGCAGCCAACAAACCCTTTTAGTATGCCCTCGCAAGAACATGGGCTTTCTGTTAGAGGCAGGGTCAGGTACCACCAGCCCCAATGGTAAACCAGAACTTCGGACGAGTGGGTGCTACAAATTCACTGGTGGGGTTAAACCCTTCCACAGCTAGGAACCTCACTGCCCATGCCACCGTCCTCAGATCAGCTAGCGGAGGACCAACTCTACTTGTTGCGCCAGGTAGTGCAGGATCTTTCGCCAAAGGAGCCATGGAGAGGGTGGCGGCATCAGAAGTAGGTCTTGGTTTCTATTCCTGCTACTTTCTGGTGCCAAAGAAGGACGGAGGCCTCCACCCAATCTTAGATCTGTTCCCTCTCAATGCCTAACTGAGGAAGGCGAAATTCAAGATGCTAACAATAGTTCATGTTCGGTCTACCATACTCCCTGGAGACTAGATGGTAGAGGTGACCCTGCAGGCTGCCTATTTTCATATCCCTGTCCTGCAAGCTCACCGGCTTAACCCATAACCATACTGCAGCGGACCTCCTGCATTCGCTGACTCCTTTTCAGACGCTCCCTCTCATCAGAGCTATTCTGAACAGGGTGTAATTCTGCGCCTATCCTTCAGAACGGAGAGTCCAGGAAATTTGGCCTATGATCCCAATGTTTAAACCTCAGTCATGGATTTCGATGAGACTGACTCTGAGAATGCTGAGTCCGATGGCCTCCTGCAGGAGTAGCACGCTTGATGGCGTATGCAGGCAGCATATGCGGGCTCTACAGTGGGAACGGAAGTCCCAGTAGATGCAAGACCAGGGGAGTCTCTCTGATCTGGTCCAGATTTCGAAGGAGACTGCGAAAGACCTCAGTAATGACTAACAGACAGGGATTGGGTTAGTGGCAGACCCCGGTATCTTGGTATCTAGTCTAGGGTAAAGAATTTGTGGCAAGAAGTCTCTCTCAGATCAACAAGGTACTTACTTTCGCTAATGCCTTATCTGATACAGACTTTCTTGCTGCAGATTCCCTATAACTCACCCCCATCCTCCCTGTTCTGCAAACTGAACTTTTCTGCATAAAGTACAAGTTACTTACCTTCGGTAACGATGTATCTGGTAGAGACGATTCTAGCCGCAGATTCCTTAACGTAGAATTATCCCCAGGCGTGAGACTGGACCCGGAAAACTTTCTTGCCCAGCATCTCTGCTCGCCGGGGCGGTACCACACGAAACCGCCCTGACGTCTTCCGCGAGCGTAACGTCAGCGAGGTCACATAAGCCCCACCCCGGCGCACTGACGTCAGTTTGCTTCGGAGAACTTAAAACGCGCCACAACGCGGAGCCATCACAACAAAACTGAGGAGAGCATGGGAACAGTGTGCGAAAAAACCAGAGAAACAAAATAGAGAGAAACAAAAGGTGAGGAACAGCACCAGTTGGCACCAAGGCACCAGAAGGCTACAATAGCAAGCCTGAGTAGGAAAAGAGCAGAGCACCACTCTGAGAAACAACTGTGCAAGTCAAGGCGATAGCACCAGTCTGCACTAAAGCACCATAAGGCCAGAAGAGCGAAGCCATAGCGAGAAAAGCGCAAGCACCACTCCGTGGAACCACCGTGCAAGCGAAGGCGAGAGCCATCCTGAAGGCACAAGCATATGAAAGTGCCGTGACAGAAAGAGAGAGGGTCTGCAACCACAACCACAGAGTGAAGGGTTACCAGCCCGGAGCAGAGGAGCAACAGCAATCTATCCCCAGACTACACTGCCAAGGATGGCCATAACCCCTGAAAGGAGTAGGAGGCCAAAGGACAGGCAAAAGAATTCCCAATGAAGAAGACCGCAAGGGATCAGAAACTCCAACAACAGAGGGAAAGAGCAAAAGTAGGCCCTCACACTGGAGGGAAACTAGCTGGAGGGATGCCTGACTGGAAGAAAACGAAGAGGACACACACAGAAGACAAGCCACCCAGAGGGAGGCGACTGTAGAAACCCAAGCAGAGGGTCCTCGCAGGACGGGGAGGAAAGGCGGGTCATGAAGGAATCTGCGGCTAGAATCGTCTCTACCAGATACATCGTTACCGAAGGTAAGTAACTTGTACATCTGATAGAGACTACTAGCCGCAGATTCCTTAACGTAGATTAGATACCCTAGCCATACCCAGAAGGGAGGAGGGCCTGCGAGAGATCCTCCCCACCAGAAGAGACACAGGGCCCCAGCAGGGGACATGTCACAGGGACAAGAATGGGAAAGGCCAGGATATCCTAAGTCCAACCAAGGGAGAACTGCCCAACACCCCGCAGGGGCAGACAGCACCCGAAAAGCCACAAGGAACACAAGGACCACCTCAAACCCTAGGGAGAAGAGGTAGAACCGGAGGCAGGGCCCACCGTAAGAAACACATACACAGTGACAGAAAATAGCTGAACACACCTCAGCCGCAAGCAGCAGACAAGGCAGGAACGGCTCCACCACCAAAAGTGCAGACGGAAGAAGAAAGTCACAGTTGCGCAAAGCCCCAGTGGAACCAGAGGCAGGGGCACAAGGGAATACATCAAAGGCCACAACGGTGGATTAGAACAAGCAGGCCTGCACGGGCATGCGCAGCCAGCAGCAGGCAACACCACGTTCGTCGTGTGCTTTCAAGGATTGACGCTGGCTTTCCGTTAACGCCTCACCCTAAGGAAAGATTATTGACAAATTTGGCATTGGATGAATGACCACCCCCTGACATTGACGCCATTGATTTTGACGGTCTTAGAAATTATCGCCATTAATTTGGCCTAAA
Organism: Triturus cristatus; assembly: GCF_964204655.1. Classification (NCBI taxonomy): domain Eukaryota; kingdom Metazoa; phylum Chordata; class Amphibia; order Caudata; family Salamandridae; genus Triturus; species Triturus cristatus. The sequence continues at coordinate 992,040,374 of NC_140581.1, forward strand.
CTTGATCTATTGATCAGTGATAGCCCCGCCATCTATATAAGCGGCACAGATTTAATCTCCACGACTAGGATTAATCGTGTTGAGTTTGACTATAAAAAGGGTCCTTCCTTACTTGCAATATCCATTGTCCTGAAGATGGTCTGATGGACTGACGCCTTAAAAGACCGAAACGTCGACTCCTCCATCTATTTACGAAACAATTTTTGTAGTCAAGTGATTATTATTCTCATTAGGAGATGTGTCATTTCTGATTCCATTGGAATAGATGTTATTTTCATGAACTGAAGGATTAATTTTGTTTGTACCTCTTTCATGATCTATTGCTGAATTTATTGTTCATTTGTACCCCCCTCTTTTAACTTGATTCATCTATATAAATAATTTTGCATTTTTATCAAAAGATATTCCCGTGTTTTTGTGCTTTTTATGTACATTAATGGGCGCAGTCAGATGACTATTGGGTGTATGATCTAACTAGACTCACTCGGTAAATAATTTCGGAACAACTAATTATTAATTTTCTTTAAATAAAACCCCTTGCAGGCATTTTCTACCTAAAACCACGGAACGGCGCACCCAGGCCAAGCCAGACGAAGGCAGAGGCCAGGGAGGGCCAGGACACACCCCAAAGGAGGGGCCAGTCCAGAAACACACACACTGACCCACGAAAGAAGTGGAACCAGGCAGAAAAGAAAGAGAGAGAGAGAGACGGAGGACGGACCAAGCCGTCCACCAGAACACAGAAGCCAACGAAAGCCAGTCCCTCCCGAAACACCAGACAGAGGACCAAGCCGAAACACCGGACAGAAGTGCGGAACCCCAACAACACGATGCCGCAGACCTCAGGCCAGACTGGTCTAGCGACGTAGCAAACAAGGAGAAGGACGGATCTGAGCGCAACGCAAGCTGCTGCAAGACAACCGGCAAGAAAATCACACCTGCGACGTACCGTGACCCCACGGAAAGCAAGGAGCCCGAAGGGTGACCGCACCTCCCCAGCACATGACAAAGCTATGTAATAGCTACAAGTACCCTACATAGGGTATATTACATCCCAAGAAACATGGGAACACCTCTTAGGAAAAAATTTCGGCAGCAGAGGACAAACAGAAGACCTGCGGAAAAAAACACAGATGGCTTGCCAATCAGCCAATAAAGAAGACACAGAAGGCCTAATCTCAGTACCTACACGGGCTTACCAACAGCCAAAACCACAAGTAAAAAAACAAGTCCGGACCAGCAGCCAACAGCACCAAAGGGCCAACGGAAAGACCCTGAGGGCACACCAACCACACAGAACACACAACCAGGGCTACTCATTACTAGGCCCCAGAAAACAACGAGAGAACGCCTCCCAGAACACTGACCAACCTCCAGGGTCACTGAGGAGGAGGAGGAGGGGGAGGAGGAGGAGGACGAAACCCCGCAAGGAACCTCTGAATGGCAGAATCCGCAGGGGCATGAAACAAAAGAGCGCCATCGAAGGGAAGGTCAACCAGCCGCTCCCTAACGTTCTCAGGGAAAACACTATCCCTCAGCCATGCATGGCGACGGAGGGCCACTGAAGAAGCCATGGTGCGACCAAGCAACTCAGAAACGTCCAGAGCCGAGCGAAGAATAAACACCGCCAGCTGCCGGCCATCCAACACATGGTGCCGCAGAGCTGCGCAGGCACCCTCCTGAGAAGCGGAAGACAGAAGGGACTCCGCCGAATCCCACAAGCAAGAAGTGGCTCTGGCCAACACACAAAGCGTGTTAAGCGCCCGCAAGGCAGCACTGGAGAAGGCGAAGATATTGCGCCCCCAGGAATCTAACCACCGGGCCTCCCGTGATGAAGGAGACAATACCGATGGCAAGGAGGGAAAGGCAGTCTGCAAAAGAGGGCCCCGGGTAGAAGGGAGGAAGGAAAGGCAGACAGGATCATGCGGAGCAGGACGGTGGCAGTGCAGAAGCCGCTGGGGCACTGGGTCCCCCGTGGCAGGATGCCCCCAGGCCCCAAGAGAGAATTATGGAGAGAAGCCTCGAAGGGAAGAAGAAACTCCCGTCCACCAGAGCCCTAATGGAGAACTTCCAGCAAATGATCAGCGGGTAAATGGGCAGCCGGGTCGCCCAATGCGCAAAATCCCCGCAGCCGTGGAGACAGCCCGGGCGAAGGCAGCACTCGCCTCCATAGGGCAAGGCGGAGGGGAGAGCAATTCCTCCGTGGGCGACGGCTGCATCCCCCAGCCCAACCGGAGGAAGGAAAGGCCATGCTCGGAAAGGGGGAAAGGTGACCGACGAGTAGGGAAACTGAGGCGCCTCTGGGAAAGACTGCGGGCGCGGGGACAGCGAGGAGCCGTCCTTGGAAGACAACGGGGAAAAAGCCATGACGTGCCGACCCATCTCCGGAGAAGAAGACACAAACAGTTGCCAAACCTCTGGAGAAGAGGGGGCGTCCGAAGACGAATCAACGACCCGACGCCGGTACGGCACCGTGGAGTCCGCCACCGGTGTCAGCTCAACGTCGACCGGTACCGAAGGGGACGCCGAGATGACCTCTGCCACGACTCGCGCAGCGGGAGAACGGGGCGGGGTCAGAGCCGGGGCGGCCAAAGAACGACAGCGAAAAGGCGCCGACTCGACCTCCGACGAGGCAGCCGCCTGTGGGGAGAGACAATGGGGGCCTGGGGACATGCCCCGGCCCCTGGCCAGCCCCTGCGGCACGCCAGGGCCAGCAGCCACCGGCACCTGAGCGGCGTCAGCTCGGCCTCGGAAAAGGACCGAGGGGGATTAGAGGATGAACCCCGAGCCCCGGCAACCTCCCGAGGCACCACAGGGACCCCCACGGGGGTTTGCGGTGAGGCAGAGGCGCCGTGGTCTGAAAGAGGGAACCCCGTAGGGCCGCACCCAGACGACACCACACCTCCAGAACCTGAAGCCGAACCTGTCGGCGCCGGGGCCGGCAACGCTGGGGCCAGCGATGCCGGCGACGCCGCAGAGGCCCCGCACATGGCAAGGGATCCGCAGATGTCCCAGGAAGATGAGGAGGAGGAAGAGCCAAAGAGGCCTGCAAGGCCGCCGCATAGGCCTCCAGGGGAACGGCGGGTAGGGTGGCGAAGCGCGAGGCCGCACAACCCGTGCCCCCCTACAGGGCGGGGACCGGGTCTCAGGGACAAACTGCGACGCTTACCAACAGGTGAGCGATGCTCTTGCGGCCTCGGAGAGGGATGATGTCAGAGACGGAAGCGGCGGTTCTTGAACCCTTCCGTGGGGGACGGACGCGGTGCCGATGCCAACCTGGACATGCAGGCCGAGAGGGGTGTCATCCGGCGCTCCTGCCGGGACTTTGGCTTCATCTGCTGACAAGCCTCGCAGTCTGTGGAGTCGTGGTGCTCCCCCAAACACCACATACAAATGGGGTGAGGGTCCGTCGCCGACATTTGGCGCACGCAAGACGAGCACGTCTTGAAGCCCGAAGGCATTCGCACACTGTTCTCAAGAAAACGCAAAGCGTAAAGAGAAGGCCTGAAAACAGGCCAGGAACCCAATCCGGATCCGCGTTGCACGCGGAAAAGAAGATAACTGATGTCAGCGCGCCCGGGGGGGGGCTTATGTGACCTCACTGACGTCACGCCCGCGGAAGACGCCGGGGCGGAGTCGCGTGGTATCGTCCCCCGGCGCGCAGAGATGCTGGGCAAGAAAGTTTTCCGGGTCCAGTCTCACGCCTGGGAATAATTCTACGTTAAGGAATCTAGGCCCTTAGAATCTGCACACTGGTGGATCAGCCTTCTGATGCGTCACAAAAAGAAACTGTCCGCGCACAGGGGTGGCGCCTTTATAGGCAAATCGCATCCAGCACCTACGACACCGAAGTGGAGCCATTTGATGCCACCTACCTGCGCACAGGAATACAGCTCAAGATTTTCCAAAAACAGTCTGACACCTGAGGAATATTCTAAGGTAAATAATCTGCGGCTAGATAGAGTTTCTACCCGAGAAGACATTAAGGAAGGTATGTTAAATTATTCAAGAAGACCATCCACACTAAGTGCCTTCTGTCTTCCCAGTGGCAAAATGCTAAATTTGTCTCAATACATTTGCAGTTTGATGTGAACCCAAAAGCATCACTGACCAATAGCATTTTGAGAAAACGATATTAGACTCCTTAGTACTTAAGAGGTGATTACCCACATAGAGAGATAAAAAAACAATTGCTGTTGGACAGGCATTAGCATATCATCGGCCTAGAATTGATCTAGAGTAGTGGTTCTTAACCTGTGATCCGGTGACCTCTGGATGTCCACGAAACCTACTCAGGGGGTAGACGGCGGCTTAGAAAATTAAATAATATTAACAGGGTAATCAAGTGTACATATATAAAGAAGAACAATGTAAAACTGAATATTATGACGTTCTATAAATGTGAAGGGATTTGAAATTGAAGGCAAAAAATGAAGTTAGTATCCTCAGCTACATTTGTGGGAGCAGTGTAAGTGCAAAAAACAAATATTGTATGGACAATGAGTGGCCCGTATTTTCAGTCCCGCAAGTACCGCCGACGCTCATCCACCTGCAAAGGGGACTTCAAAGCCCACAGTCCCAAGCACCAGGGAGGCGCCAACGCATTTGTTTCGCGCCAGGGGGTGCTTAAAAGGGGGCGCAAGCTCCCGCAGCACGAGACGCGCGCCGGCATGCCTGGTCCGTGCCTGTCCGAGACTGGTCGAGGCTGGGCTGGGCCTACTCTCTTGGTCAGCCACTGGAAACTGGAAACTTCACCAATATCCCCAGCGGAGCACGGCTGTCTACCCCGGGATTCGTGTGGAACACTCAGTGATCGAGGAAAAGGTAGGATGGCGCCTGGTTTTACTTTGTCCTACTCCGGCATATAAATCACGGTTTGCAGGGGAGTTCGCCGCAGAAACTTGTAGAAGCGCCTTTGTAACTCGGGGTACCCTGGTGTTGCACTCTGTTATATTTATATCATAGACTTTTTCTCAACCCCCTGGAGTTAAATAACATTAGTTAAATATTTTAAAAAGCCATTACTGGTCAACCATGGGTAGGCGTAAAGTGACTTTAGCCCCTGGAAGGGCCGCAGCAGGCACCACCGCCCCAGCAACCACCATGGATTCATTTCTTCAGTGTGCTGCAGCAGTCCTGGATAAGGAGATTGAGCTGGTCAATCGAAGCATTTCTAGGTCCCCTGTCATTGCTCTATCTTCTACGCACATAGAAACACATGTGACACTGGCCAGTGCCGACGGTGCCAACAGTGATAACGATTCATCCATTCTTCTAAATAACACAGGGATGCTTGTTGGGAATGGGTCAATCCTGTTATCCACAGCCCATCGGTTGCTCCTTTCCCCTGCCGTTACCATTAACAACCACGGGGGTAATGAAGCTAACTCAAATTAAGGGCATGAGGTGGCTGCAAAAATTTCCAGTAAACACACTGTAACACCTAATGCACCCATGCAAGGGAGCTTACTTCCGATTGAGACGGTTGGTATAGGGGCAGGGTTAGGGACTTGAACCAAAAGAAAATCCCAAACAACGGGGGGTAAAGCCAAAAGATCAAAACCCAACCTGCTCCATAAAGTCCCAATTTCCACTCCAATACTGTCCAAGTCAGACCTGATGGGTGCACTGGAATCTTTCCAAGCATCGATGAAGAGTATGCTGGATTCCAAGCTGGGCCCAATGATTAATCGTCTGGCATCGATTGAAGAGAGTTTATCAGATTTTAAATGCCTTATTTCACCTGTATTAACCGGAGGGCTAGATGACCATTCAGGACTAAGGTCCCTATCGGATCCTCCGAATCTGGACAATCTGCCTAAAAACTCCAGTGGCCAGCTACAGTCAGAGGGGGGACAAGTTAATGAAAGCTATCCACTGTCCACTGAGAGTGGAAATCATAATCCCAGGGGCAGATTGACATTGCAGCCTCAGCCCCAGGAAAAGATTTACACAACGGGGGTACAGCCCCAGGTGGGCTGGGAAGCCCACCCCCAGGGTTTACCAGTTACACATCTGCCAGTGGAATCAACCCCGTATGTAGTGGTATTGGGGACCGTGCCAACACTCGCACGGGCATGAAGGAGAATTTCTCCCAGTTAAAGAACAAAGTCTTACCCTGGCTATCACACAACATACAATTGGGAGTACGGGTGGAGAAAAACATTAATATGGTGTGTAGAGTGAGTTGGGTTGGTAGCTCTCATAAATGATACCAGGGGGATTGTCATCGTAAACTTTAACAGGCCAAAAATGGCTGAAATGATTTTTTTTACAAGTTCATAGTTTGTTCCTTCCCGTTCCAATTCGTCCATTGTGGCCTTACCGCATGTTTTTTTTTAACAAACCAGATCAACTGGGATGTAACTATTTGAATTTTGATATTATGGCTCCAACTGATGGTCCGCAGCAGAGAATTTCATCTATCAGTAACGTCCACACGAAACTGCTTCAAGCTCCAGCTTACCCTGTACCTGTTGGGTTCCTTTATTAGGCATCATTGTACAGCCGAACTTCAAAACCTTATGATCACAGGGGACTTTAACATACATTCATGTGGTGACCCCATGGCTACTAGACTGGCTGATCTAGGTTGCCCTCGCGTGAGGGGGATGCACTTTGAGCACTCTGCCCAGAGGGATGTTCTGAATAATCTCCTACACAAATATGACTTAACATCCCTCATGTCACTAAATCATCCTTGTAGTAAGGCAGTTGTTCCCTCCTTTAAAAGGAGGGGGGGGGGGCACAATTATTGATTTTAATTTAATTTCATCGTTTTTACTCTCCTCATTTTGTGGCATTATTATACAAGAAAGTGCCTTTAGTGATCATAACCCTTTGTGCGTCGAACTTTGCGGGTTACATTTGACATGTAATAGGAGAATTGAGCAAAAGGGGTTAACGAGACCGGTAGAGGGTAGAAGAAGGCTAAAGTGGACACAGATTTCACCAGATGCCTTCTATAAATCGGTTACAAAATCATGCACTAGCAAATTAGCTATGTGCATCTCGCAGCACACACCCCCGGGGGAGGTTATCAGCGCTTTTAACATTGTCTCTGCTAGAGTAAGTGACCTTTTAAGCGCCCGGCACGTGGGACAGTTTCAACTCCTAGATGGCTTGATTCTTCCTGCTCGATGTCGGCAAAAAAACTGCGGGAAGCCCTTAACAGTAGCCCAAGAGATCAGATCTTGGTTAGAGCATGCCGTAAAGATTATAAGTTGAAACCGACTAAACATAAGTCTGCTCTGAAAGAGGAAGCTTGGAGGGAGCTGACCGAGGCTAGTACCCTAAGGAATAGCTCTAGATTTTGGAGCATTATCAATAGCCCTTTTTTAGAGCATGCTGAAGGTAGTGCCCTAGGAGCACACATCACAGAGGATGAATGGGTGCTTCATTTTAAAACAATGTTTGAGAGCCTCCTGAGTTGCCCCTTGAGTTAGGTCGAGAAGAAGTTGCCCCTATACTGACTTTTGTGCTGGGGGAGGTCGAAGGGGGTATTGCCGAGCTCACAAGCAATAAAGCCCGGGTTCAGACGGCATCCCCCCAGATTTTTAAATCTGACCCCTCCTTCTAGGCTCCCGTACTTGTTGCCGTAATCAACACGGCGGCAAGGACCGGATGCCCCGAGTCCTGGGCCACTTCGACCATTGTGCCGGTCTTTAAAAAGGGCCACCGTGATAGCACACACAGTTATAGACCGATTTCGTTGTTGGACTCGGTGGTCAAGGTGGTGGGCCGGGTGCTTTTAGACAGATTGACCAGCTGGGCAGAGGAACATGATATACTATCCAATGTTCAGTCTGGGTTCCGCCCAGGTCGGTCCACGGTGGCCCAGTGCCTTAACGTTACAATGATTCTTATTAAATACACGGTTGCTCGTTCTGGCACTATTTGTTTTAGCTTTCATGGACTTATCCTTCGCATTTGATTGCGTGAACAGGACCAAATTGTAGCAGTCTATGAAAGATATAGGGGTAGACAGCAACATCGCCCACTTTTTAGAAGACCTTCATCGTGCAACCAAGGCCAACCTTAGATTTTCGCAGGACCTAAGCGTGTCGAATAAGTTACTTACCTTCGGTAACGATATATCTGTAAGAAACATTAGTTAATTAGATTCCTCACCTTAGAATATCCCCAGGCGTCAGGCTGGATCCGGAAAGATTTTTCATCAGCAATACCCTTGCGCGTCGCTAGGCGTCGTCTGAGGCTCCGCGTCCGTCGTCGGCATAGTGATCGCCGGAATTACGTCATCGCAGTACTTAGACGCCGCCCTCGCGCGCTGACGTCAGTTCTTGTACACAGCTTTCCGCGCCAGGAACGCAGAGCCATGCAAGAGACCGACACTGGTGCCAAGAATCTAGGGCCCTGAAAGGGATGACCTCAACCCTAGATATCGGTTCGCAGAACGGGGAGGATGGGTGGGGCGGTGAGGAATCTAACTAACTAATGTTTCTTACAGATATATCGTTACCAAAGGTAAGTAACTTGTTCATCTGAAAAAACACGTTAGTTAGATTCCTCACCTTAGAATAGATATCCCAGCAATACCAACCCCGGCGGTGGGTCTGCGAACCAAGATCACACCAGGAAGTCCTGGAGAACAGTACGGCCAAAGAAGCCGTCTCTCCGGACTTGGCTGTCAAGGCAATAATGTTTGGCAAACGTGTGCAGCGAGGCCCACGTTGCTGCCTGACAACGGTCCTGCAAGGGGACTCCCTGGTCCAAGACAGTGGTCGCCGCTGTAGCCCGAATAGAATGGGCCCTAAGCCCTACAGGAGGTTCCTTTTTAGCTAAAGAATAACAGGCCTTGATCCACAAAACGACCCACGAGAGATGGTTCGCTTGTGCACCGCCCGCCCCTTCTAAGTGCCCACGTAGCCAACAAAGAGTTGGTCGTCCACCCGGAACTGTTTGGTGCGGTCCCGATAGAAGGACAGCGCCCATTTTGGGTCCAGGCGGTGGAGCCTCTCTTCCTCTTTCGAGGGATGCGGAGGCGGAAAGAAGGTGGGCAGAGTAACAGACTGGCCGATGTGGAAGGCAGTTACCACCTTAGGGAGAAAGGAAGGACGAGTCCTAAGAACAACTTTGTCCGCATGGACAGAAAGGAAAGGTGGCTTAGAAGAGAGAGCCTGGAGCTCACTCACCTTTCTAGCAGAGGTGATGGTAACCAGGAAAGCAGTCTTAAGAGTCAGAAGACGAAGGGGACAATTATGAAGTGGCTCAAAGGGAGCGCACATCAGATAGGTCAAGACTAGATTCAAATCCCACTGAGGCATTACGAATGGGACAGGAGGAAACATGTGAGTAATGCCCTTAAAGAATCGAGAAACAACAGGGGATTTAAAAAGAGAAGGCTGATCAGGAAGCTGTAAGAAGGCAGAAATAGCTGAAAGATATCTCTTGAGGGTGCCCAGAGCAGAGCCCTGTTGGGCCAGGGAAAGAAGAAAGTGGAGAGCCTCAGAAAGAGGGGCGGAGAGGGGATCCACAGCATTTGCTGTGCATCATGCCACAAATTTGTTCCACCTGCAGGCGTATACCGATTTTGTGGAGGGACGCCTGGCTGCCAGAATAACATTACAGACTTCAGAAGGCAAGTCAAATGGCATCAACTGCCGCTGCTCAATCTCCACGCATGGAGGTGGAGGCTGGACAGATTCGGGTGGAGGACTGTCCCCTGCTGCTGCGACAGAAGGTCCTCCTGCAGAGGCAGTCGAATCGGGGGATCGATCGATAGACTGAGTAGCTCGGGATACCAGTATCTTCGTGCCTAATCCGGAGCCACAAGGATGACTTGGGCCCGGTCGCGCCTGTTCTTCTTCACCACTCTGGGCAGAAGTGGTATAGGCGGAAAGGCGAACAACAGACCGCAGCTCCACTCGCGACGTGAGGGGGCGCCCCTTCCTAGGCCACGAAAGGGGCGAAAAGCGGAAGTTTGCAGGGGCGGGGCTGAAAGGCCCAAGGACTTGACCGTAGCACTGGAGTCCTTAAAGTGCTCCAGCGCACTATGCGCTTTGTCGCCAAAAAGGCGACGGCCATCGAAGGGCATGTCCATGAGGGTGCTCTGGACATCCCCGGAGAAATTCGTGGTCCTCAGCTAGGCGCGGCGACAAATCGCCACCGTGGTCACAATTGCCCTGCCTAGCGAGTCTGTTGTGTCCAGTTCACATCGGATCGAATACCGTGCCGCATACCGCCCCTCAGCAAGAGCCTGGGCGAGCCGTGTCCGGTCCTCCTCCGGACACTAGGGCAGCACGTCCGAAGGCGGCGCCGGGAGCGGCACCGGAGGGGTCGGCGCCGGCGGAGGGGTCGTAAGGTCGACCGGCGTCAACCGGGATCCAGGCCTGGATCCCGCGGGGGCCTGCGGCTTCGGGGCCGAAGCTGCCGGTTCGCTAGGCCTCCCAGTCGAGCCCGCGGGGCCCGAAGGCACGCCGGCAGGCGTCGACAGCAGAGCCAGGCTCCTCATGGCCACGAGGAAGACTCCGGCGGCTCCGACGGAGCCGCGCGGGTGGTGCCACCCGAACTCTCAGCCGAGTCGCGTGACCGGCGAGGGGAGTCAGAAGAGCGATGTCGCCTCTTCGACTTCTTGCTGTGCTTCGACTTACCGGAGTACGAAGACTTCGACCCCAACGAGCGGTGATGGCTGCGGCTCTGTGACCGGTCCCTCGACCTCCTCCTCGACCGGGACTTTGAGCGGCGCGGAACCGACTTCCGGATCTCGAGCAGCTTGCGGGACCGCTCCCGCCTAGCCTTCGAGGTCAAGGCGCGGCAGTCGAGGCACAACTCGGCATCGTTGTCGGCCCCAAGGCAATAGAGACACCGGCGGTGGTGATCCGTGACCGACATCAGTCGGTGACAGGCGTCACAAGGTTTGAATCCAGGCATCCCTACCGGCACCAGAGTCGAGGTCAACTGGAAATAGAACCAAAAGAGTTCAAAAAGTTTAGTCAAAAAGTGACTAAAAGGGTATGCTCTTCCCGGTTCGGCGCTTACTGGCGCGGAAAAAAGAAGAACTGACGTCAGCGCGCGAGGGCAGCGTCTAAGTACTCTGACGACGTCATTCCGGCGATCACGACGCCGATGACGGACGCGGAGCCGCAGACGACGCCTACCGACGCGCAATGGGTATTGTTGACGAAAAACCTCTCCGGATCCAGCCTGACGCCTGGGGTATTCTAAAGTGAGGAATCTAACTAACGTGTTTCTTTCAGATACATAATTTTGATATTAAAAGAGGCGTACTCCAAGGGTGTATTTTGGCCCCCTTTTTGTTCAATCGTTACATTAATGATTTAGAAAAAGCATTTTGTTCAACAGGGGTTGATTATCCGCATGTAGGCCGACGCGGTCTACCTATACTACTTTACGCGGACGATGCAGTCCTTATATCCAGGACTGCTAAGGGGTTACAAACCCTACTTGATGCCTTCTCAGCTTTCATGTCGGATCGGGATTTATGCATCAACGATTCAAAATCTTATGTCATGCAAGTGGGGACATGCCCAAAAAAATCATTTCACTTTAGGGTAGGTTCGGCTAAGGTAACTCGCACAGACGTCTTCTAATACCTAGGGGTCGTACTGGACGCTCAGGTGAAATGGGGCTCACTCAAACAAAGAAAGAAGGGGGATCTAGTGTGGGCGAACGCAGCCATCTTCAACTTTGCCTCTAGGTTGGGAAACAGACCTATTGCAACATTGTTGAAGATTTATCAAGCCAAGAGTGTAGCAACAGCTTCCTATGGAAATGAAATATGGGGGCACATCACTACAGACGATCTCCAGGTAGCTGAGAACAGCTTCCTGAAGCATCTTTTGGGTGTTCCTCGTGGCCTATTAAATATGGTGGTACACGAGGAATTAGGGGTGCCTTATTTAAGCTATGTTCTGGCACTCCGTCCCCTAACATTTTGGTTAAAAACTTGGTTGAGCAAGGAATATACATTGAGCCAGACGATTTTAAAAGAGTGCATGTCCCTTGATCACGCGCTTAGTATACCATGGCTTAAATACATCGAGAGTAGCCTTGAAAGGTTGGAACGAGGCGAACTGTACACCAACCCTGAACTAATAACAGGACGTGGCGTTAATAAGGGAGTCCTTTGGCAGTCTAAGGAAATTGGAGAGGGAAGAGCTGGAACTAGGAAAACCCAGTGTACGTACATTTTAAATGCTGAACACAACGCCACTAGCTGAACCTTATCTTCTGGGGTCTTTTACCATTTACGAACATTTTTTACTGACCAGGTTTCACCTGGATCTCTTTCACCTCCTGCTAGCTATACAGGAGGGAACAATAGGGGGCAGTTGTTAGCACCCTGTGGCTGCAACGGAGAGTCTCCACAGGATCTGCTACACTTTGTACTATTCTGTAAATTTTATGAGGTACCCCGGAAGTTTTTTATTGTGCCAATTTTAAAGAGGATGGATTTTAAACAGGCTCGCCCAGCTCTCCTGTACTTACAACTGCTGAAGGATGAATGTATTTTTTTTGTCCTTGGTTATCTGAAATCTGTGGTAAAGTCTAGGGCCTGTCTTGACTAAATACCAACCAGGGACATGGTTTAAAATCTTGATTAAACATTAATAAGGGCCACGATCTAAGTTCATTCTTAAGTTATATATATACATTTAAAGGCCTGGGATGGGTTAACCTTGTTGGCATGTTTTTTTAAATTACGGGCCCTGACTATTGGCATCTGGACTCTTGTACCTTATTTTGATCTTTATGGATTTCCGTGAATTGTATTTTGATTGTGATGAACTGTGTTGATCTTAAGAAATTCTTTTTTATTGATAACTTTTATGGTTTTACATTTCTGAAACTGAATAAAGTTGAATTGAATTGAGTGGCCTCAATTGTTTTTAGAAAAGCTCCAACCTACAAATTAAAAAATGTAGATTTATGAAACTTTTTATGAATTAACTAAAACATTTCTTCATTTGTGGAATTCTTTGATGAATGCTTGTTTCTGTATTTTGTGCGTTGTTTTGGGGTTCAAATCATTGAAAATGCATAGCCCGAGGTCATCAGCTTCCAGTAATAACTCAGTGGGAGTCTCTGAATTCCAATAATGTAGTAGTAGTAGTATAACTTTATTCGATAACATTTTTCATCATAAAAGTAAACAATAATCATAACATATAAAAATATCACAATGCAAGAAAATGCAATTAAAACACATCAGACTTAATATACAATATACATCATAAACTACACACTTCCCAAATTATTCTATATGCCTGTAACAACACATAACCATAAGAACTTCCTTCTTAAGGGTCATCTGACCTATAAGTTAAGATGGGGCTTGAGTTTCCTCATGCGTATCTTCCAAGCACTTCCAATAAATTTGGCTACGCCACACACCATCGAGGAAGAAGACGTGTCAGTACAAAGGACCCGCAGGGCCATTAAATGGCATCTAAGGCCCAATCCCTTACATAGAGGTTTTAGCCATATCCTCCTAGCCACCCTATAGGCTGGGCAGGCAAACATGAGGTGCGCCACAGACTCTAAAGGGGCTGCACAACACGGATAAGCCTCTTTGATTATTCCACCCAGAAGTAAAAACATTTACAGGGAGAATCCCAAACCTAACTTTTAGGTACAGTGATCTATCCAAGGGTTTCTCAATAAAATCAAGAAGTGGTTCGAATAACCTGGACCATTTAAACTCTAAGAATCGCTCAGTGAGAGAACCCCCTGCACCTCTGCTTAGGGCCTCCCGCTGGATCCAATCCCAATACAACTTCTTAATAACTAGCTTGGGTGGCGGGGATTGGCTCTTCCAAAGATCACTCAAGCCTATTTGTCCAACCAGCTGCCTCAGATTACACAGCCACTTAATCCTATTACCTCTATCAAGCAAGATAAGTTCATCTAAGGCAGCTGCGTAATATTTGAGCTCTTCAGTCCTTCTCAATCGAACCCAAAAGAGTAGAGGGCGAAGGCGCACTATTTCTTTAAGAGGTCTCCTGCCCATATCTAAACGTAGTGGAATTAATGGGGTGGAAACTGGTAAGGCAACCAAATCCCTCAAGAACTTGTTTTCTAAGGTAATTAGCTCCGGGATGTTCTCGAACCCCCAGAGTTCAGAACCATATAGAGCAGTTGGTAGTACTTGGCCTTCATAAATTGCAAGAGTGGGTGCCACAGGTTTACTCGTGGAAGCCCTATGCTCTCGCAACACCGCCCCAGCAACTCTTTTGAAGTTTAATAGCATTTTGGCCATATGGTCATTCCAACTCATCCGGCTGTTCACCCCAACACCCAGATAGTCAAAGGAATCCACCATCTCCAAAGACTCTCCATTTAGCATGAGGTTGTTCTTAAATCTTTTGGAAGGTGAAAGGGACATAAGCTTAGTTTTAGAGGTGTTTATTGTGAGTCCCCTGTCATTACAAAACTCACTAAAGCGGTGAAAAAGCTTTTGGAGGCCCGCTGGGTTTTTCGAGATCAGAATGGTATCGTCCGCGAAGAGTAGGGTTGGGGTTTTTTCCCCTGCCAGGGACGGTGCATCTGCCGGTTCTTCCCTCAGGTAGTCCACCATACCATTCATGAATAGGGAGAATAAGGTCGGCGCCATAACACATCCCTGGCGAACTCCCCGCCTCACGGGCACCCTCTCAGTCAATTGTCCCTGGGTGCCCCATCTGATCCTCGCATAGTTTCCCTCGTGGAGTTTCACAATGAAATCCAACAGTGGACCTGGGAAGCCCATCTTCTCCAGGATATCCCACAGCCTAGCTCGAGGGACCAGGTCAAACGCCATCCTGAGATCTATGAAGGCCAGGTAAAGACAACCATGATTAATTGTCACCGACTTCCAATAGATCGCAAAAAAGCGGAAGACCTGGTCCATCGTACCCACTTTTTTCCGAAAACCGGCCTGGAAGTGGGAAAGAACCTGCTCCTCCTCCATCCATGCACCCACCCGCAAGATGATGACCCTGCCAACCACTTTCTGGATCACGTCAATCAGACTGATCGGTCTGTAATTAGCAGGGTCATCTCTAGCTCCCTTTTTATAGACAGTAATCACCTCCGCACCCTTCCACGAGTCCGGGATGGGGTAGCCCATAGAGATTAAATTCATTATTAATGCAATAAGTGCAGCCCAGGCTGTGGGTTCTTCCAAAAGAAGATCCCCCGGGATACCGTCTTGACCAGCAGCCTTCTTCGGGGTCAGATGTCTTATAGCCAATACTACTTCAGAAGTCAAAAATGGCTCCTCGAGCGTTGAGGAAAGCGGGTCCCGTCTGGCTGGATCGGAAGAAATAAAATTAGTTTTAGTTGCATCCATACCGCCATATATAGTAGAAAAATGGGAATGCCATTGTTGGCTGGTAATGTGATTAACTAATGGAGGCCTGTTATACTGTCTGGCCTTATTAATCAGTTCCCAAAACAGCGAGGCATTTTTCCTTTTGGATGCATTTTTAAGGTCCTGCCAGTGCTGTTCCTCCCACTCTTTTTTAGCCCGCACTTGTTCTTTCGCGTACTCCTTCCTAGCTACTCTGACTAAGAGTTGATTCTTTTTACGCAGGGCAGCAGTTAATTCCCGTCTTTTAGCCCGGCACTTTACAGAGTACCAGGGATTACTAGGTTTAGGGGGTTTTGTTGTGGAGCTCTGAATTAAAAAGTGCTTGCCAACTTCCTCAATGGCATTTTTATATATCTGAGGAAAAAGCGACTGCTGAGCATCCCCTGTTCCCAAGGCTAATCCCGCCAACTCACTAGTCAGTTCTTCAACGTGCGCCTTAATCTTTACCAATTTATCTGGGTGGGAGATAATCTTGTCCCATTTCAACCTTCGATTGCCATTGTATGGGACCACCTCATTTGTTAACCTCAGTGGGACTAGCTTCGGGCCTCTTATTAAGTTATTCCACCCTAGCTTCAAACATAAGGGGTTATGATCACTATCCTGCGTAGGAACCACCTCCATATCTACTAGGTCCCGCCACATAGTGACATCCAGTAAGATATAATCAATTCGGGACGGGCCACTAAGTCTATTAAACGTCATGGCACCATCCCGGTCAGAAAGTGATCTACCATTCAATGCCCTTAGTTTAAAATCAACAGTAAGAGCATTAATCTGCAATGCCTTAGCTGACCATTTTTTAATGGGGGGTAATAACAAAGCAGGAATAGACCAACTAGAGTCCTCCTCCTCTGTGCCCAAAAGATCATCCCTACTTAAGGGTTCAAATGTGCAATTGAAGTCCCCACCCACAAGAATTTTAGAGATTGTGGGGCAACTACCTAATGCTTGTTCTAGGAGCGTGAAAGTGCAAGACATTTTGTCACCCGGGGTCCCTCTATCATAAATATTAAATAACTCAATCCCACTGTCCTTCGTCTGGCCTGCAATTGAAAGATGTTGAATGTCCCTGGTTCCCGAATCATGGGTTGAAACCTTCCAGTTTAAATCTATTTTTATCCATAAATGTAGGCCCCCAGCGGGTCTGCCCTTACCACAGCTATAAGCGGGTGACCAAAAGGTTACATATCCGGATTTAAATATTGGGGATAGACTCCAGGTTTCTTGGAACATACATACGTCGAATTTTTCAATAAAGTTGTTCCATTCTGGAAGGGCCAACTTTTTCCCCAAACCAGCTATGTTCCAAGATACCAGATGAATAACCTCTTTATTGCTAGAGGGCAGGGTAAGCAAGACTCCATTATTACCACCCAATTCCCGTGGGTTAGGGTCGTTGGAAATTTCAAGATGATCTGTAGGGTTTAAAAGATGACGACCATCATCACTACAGTCCGAAGGCCGTGGATAAGTAGTAACAAAGGACCTGGTAACTTCCAAACTTTTAGGATCCGGAGGGGCAACAACCCCACTAGGAAGTTCCCTAGCCTCACCGGAAATCTCAATTCCGTTTCCCACTGGCCTGACTGCACTAGAGCTACCCCGGGAACCCATCCTGGACTGTAAACTTCAATCACATTCATCCATGCCCGAGAGGACTTCGAACCTGTTCACTACCTCCAATGGCGTAAAAGGCCTCAAATGCTCCATTCTCCAGTTACTATTCCTAGTGGGTCTGGGAGGGATAACATTCCAGCCTTGGGGGTCAGATAGCATATTCCTGCTAAATGGTACTATGGGAATAGCTGGGTAAACTCTGGCCTTATTCCTGGCATGGTTTGGAAGAAACACCAAGGATCTAGGGTAAAAATAAGTCAAGGCTCGTGGGCTAATACAGCTGTTGCCCTTTCCTGGGGGCCAATTCAGAATGTAATCAACCGCACCTGGGTCTCTAAAATTAATCAGGACTATATCTCCCTCGACATCTTTACGTCTACCACCAAGCCAAGGGAGACACCTGACATATAATATCTCCCCATTAATGTTTTTATTTATTGGTCTATGTATACTTAACCAATGTATAATTTTATTTTTTAACTGTAAAAATCCTTCTCTCTTGTTGTCAGCCAATGCAGGAACCCCCGTCAGGACCACCACCAAAGGCACAGCTTCAGGAGGTAAATCTACCTGTGGTTCATTGTTCCCTATGCCTTCATTCCGACTAGAGCTACCCTGCTCCTGACGCTTGATCCCCTTTGATACTGTAGCGATCCCTTCCAAGGGGTCGATAATAGACTTACTAGTTAATTGTTTCCCAGCCGTAGAGGACCCTTGCCTATAGTGGTCGGGCGTCAGCTGATTAGAAGCCTGAGATGTATTTTTACTAGCATGGGGAATTTCCTTAAAAGCATTAGTAGGAAGTAGCATAACATGGGGGATTGTCATATGCGCTTGAACCCTATCCGAGCCAATCATATTACCCAATGCGGCTTCAATGTCCGCCAACCTCTGCTCCATCCTCCCCAAACTGTCAATAATAGGTAAAATAAGAGTACTAAACAAGTCTCCCAGTTTGGTATGAAGAGCAGTAGAGAAAGCGGCCGACTGCGATAGTACATCAGGAGTCAAATAAGTCTCAGAATTGTTCACAGCAGAAACAAAGCCTGCACGAGGGGAAGAAGGGCCCAAATTTAACTCAGTATCTGGCCCAGCCACCAGCCTTAAAGCGTCTCCCTTTACGGCCTTAGTATGTTGTCCAAAGTCAGAATGATTAATCTTTGATGTTTTAACCAGGCCCACCCCCTCCTTGCGTCTTATTTTCCTTGGGGGGGGGGGGGCCATGAATTTTTCCCTTATCCAGTTTCTAGGGCTTTTTCCCAGATAGTTTGCCACGGCTGGAGAGCTGAGTTTTGGGAACCATAGCGCTATTGACACAATTAGAAGTATGAGTGTCACTAATGACATGAACTATAGGGGCACAATTTGGGAAAGGCCAGTCACGTAATAAAAAAGGGACACTATCCTGAGAAAGAGGGACTTCGCTGGCACTACAATTACCACCAACACCTAAGGGGGCCTCAGAAATAAAATCATCAGGAGCTCTGCGTTTCATGTTTTCGACAGAGCGACGACGCTCTGTCCTACGCTCAGCCATAGTAATATCCCTCTCGTCATCCGTTACAACCTTCTTGAAATAAATGTCTAGAGGGCCATTTAGTACGCCCCCCGGCTTTTCCCGAATCACTTTATCAGAAATCAGGGCCATGGCAGCAATATTATCCCAAGGAACGGGTACAATCAGGGCGCTCAGACAATGTAAATAGCCGAGCCCTGCCCGGCCCCAGTCGGCCTCGGAGGGCCTAAGAGGGCCCGCCCTTTGCCCGGGCTTAGCCTCGGTCTACGCCCCGCTCGCGTCCCGCTATCGCGAAGGTTAGTTACCAATTATAGAAGTCAAGGGGAGTGGTGTAGACAATGGAGGCGGGGCCGGGAAGAGGAGACAGGTGTGCTGTATGAGCTGGACGGCAGGCACCCTGGTCCTCGCAGTCCCGGTATTTAGAACCTCCGCAGCGCCACTTCCAATAGCGACGAAGCCTCCCCTCGGGTCAAAAGTCACAGGTAAGGTAAAGTTCGGCTCCGTTTGTGTCCCAAAGACAGTACCCTCGAGCGGCACCCGCGAAGCGGGGGCCGCGAGGAGTGGTGTAGACAAAGGAGGCGGGGCCGGGAAGAGGAGACAGGTGTGCTGTATGAGCTGGACGGCAGGCACCCTGGTCCTCGCAGTCCCGGTATTTAGAACCTCCGCAGCGCCACTTCCAATAGCGACGAAGCATCCCCTCGGGTCAAAAGTCACAGGTAAGGTAAAGTTCGGCTCCGTTTGTGTCCCAAAGACAGTTCCCTCGAGCGGCTCCCGCGAAGCGGGGGCCGCGAGGAGTGGTGTAGACAAAGGAGGCGGGGCCGGGAAGAGGAGACAGGTGTGCTGTATGAGCTGGACGGCAGGCACCCTGGTCCTCGCAGTCCCGGTATTTAGATCATCCGCAGCGCCACTTCCAATAGCGACGAAGCCTCCCCTCGGGTCAAAAGTCACAGGTAAGGTAAAGTTCGGCCCCGTTTGTGTCCCAAAGACAGTTCCCTCGAGCGGCTCCCGCGAAACGGGGGCTGCGAGGAGTGGTGTAGACAAAGGAGGCGGGCGGGAAGAGGAGACAGGTGTGCTGTATGAGCTGGACGGCAGGCACCCTGGTCCTTGCAGTCCTGGTATTTAGAACCTCCGCAGCGCCACTTACAATAGCAACGAAGCCTCCCCTCGGGTCAAAAGTCACAGGTAAGGTAAAGTTCGGCTCCGTTTGTGTCCCAAAGACAGTTCCCTCGAGCGGCTCCCGCGAAGCGGGGGCCGCGAGGAGTGGTGTAGACAAAGGAGGCGGGGCCGGGAAGAGGAGACAGGTGTGCTGTATGAGCTGGACGGCAGGCACCCTGGTCCTCGCAGTCCCGGTATTTAGAACCTCCGCAGCGCCACTTCCAATAGCGACGAAGCCTCCCCTCGGGTCAAAAGTCACAGGTAAGGTAAAGTTCGGCTCCGTTTGTGTCCCCAATAATGATTCACTGGGGGTCCCCGGGTTTCATTAATGAATTAGTGGGGGTCCACAGAAGTCAAAAGGTTAAGAACCAGTGATATAGAGGCAATGTTGTGCCCATTGAATCTTTGATTAAGGAGACATGAAGTGGAGTTTGAACTTTATTCACCACGGTTACTTCCCTTTAAACAAATATCTGCATACATCACTAAAACAAAGATAAAGCAGGAAACATTGTTAATGTGTCAAGTTCTAGTAAGAAGACAATGTTTTTAGATGAGAAGGAACAGCGACTTTAAGACTTGGTGGTCTTCTTAATTAAAAAAATAAAACCCTCAAGTTATTTAAGAGTAACAGAAAACTGATCGCTTGGGAAGGACCAAAACATTCATTCCTGGCTAGTCTGGCTTGAATTAAGATATCTATAATAGCTTGTATTTTCACCCCCTTGGGTGAAAAGATAGATTGCTTCTCAATCTCTTAAAGGTGGCGATGGTGTACAGGAAGGGACAAAAATGCTGTCCTACATACTGATGTCTGCATTTGATTTTTTCATTAACAGTGCAGGTCTAAACATACACTTTCAGCTTTATTTACTCTCATTCAATAGCAGAAGAAAATATGATAACGTAGTAAAATCTGAATAATTTGGTGTTTTAATTTGTCGAGTTGCCTACGTCTTCTTCAGGTATTACTTAACAAAAACTTTTTACCAAGGATTTAGCCTCCGGGGGGGCGACATAGGGCTTGCACTTCCGTAACTACATGCTGCGGATGACATAAATGCTGCGGCAGCCTCCACAGTGCGGATAAGGACCGCTGTTGATTAGAGTTCATGAGTTTCTTTAAAAAATCCTCTTATAATTGACAGTTTATGTCCTTTTGCTTCATGTGACAGATTTCGGATTCTGTTTTGAGGCCAAATACAATTATTGAAAGGGAGTTTTAGAATTCTTCCCTGGAACTTTCCTTTTCAGATTTGTAATGGTCATCCAATGAGGTTGTTGCAAAATAGGGCGCAGTAGCTCTTAAAGAGGTTAATTCTCTGTTTAGTGATTAAGGAAAGTAATCTGGTCAGACTCTATTAACAACTAAGACCTCAAATACTGAGAAGGAAGAGGAATCACAAATGTTGTCAACACTCTAAGGGTTTTTGAGGTACAAAGCACAACATTACATTACATCTTTTAATATTAAGGCATTGTTGGATCTAGTATTTACATTAGGTCTTACATTTATTTCTAAAATCCAAAGTTTGTTACAGGGTCTTAAGACATTAGGTGAAAGGGTCTTACTTGAGCTTCCCACCCATTCCCAAAATTCTCAGTACTGAGGGCATATGTAGCTCATCCCTTGCTCCATCCCAATCTCTTAACAAAAGTTTTACACGGCAACCATAAATTTTCACAAACTCAAATTTTTAATGTGAAATACTAATGGGTTAGGGGAATAGAGTTAAAAGTGAAGTGGTGTTTGAGATGCCGATGAGATACAAGACCATTGTGGCTCCTATAGGAACTAAGTTTGTTGGTAATATATGTGATTTTATAGGTGGAGGAAATATGCACGACTAGAACAACCTGATTTTTTTGATGTGATTAAGACTGGTGTTAATGTTAGTGAAAAGATCCATACTGCTACTGATTGGCGAGACTTGGACACAGAGATACTTTGGCAAGCTTGTGGAAGAGACAGTATAATGGTCAACACTTTATATCTGCTATCCAGACCACAAATAGGGGTACTAGAGAAAGTGGGTGCACTAATATTACAGCAGGGCCGGACTTAGAACACAAATCAGCCCCGGCAATTTTATCAAACTGGCCCCCGGAGAGGGGGGTGGTTAAGGGGGTGAGTAAGGGTGCAAGTGGGAAGCCCTGCTGCTCAACTAAACCACCCTCCAGGACTGCTGCTTTTGTTACTGGGGCCGATATTGCATGCACTGCTGCAAAACCACACCCAGTAACAAAACCGGCCCCCACCCTTCCAGACTCCTGGGGAAACGCCCGATGTCCTATTACCGCCAGTTCAGCCCTGTATTACAGGCACAGGGTGTAATGACTGTAATTTGGTAATGGGTGAGAGACAGAACTCTACTAAAATAGATAAACACCCACTAGCCTGAGTGAGTTTGTAAGTGTAATGTGTTTGGTATACTTAAAGAGAAGCAAACATGAGCAGCAAGATCTTATTATTACTCTTATTATGCTGACACTCATCATTTTTACTCAAGAAAATGGTTTTGGCCCTGGAAATCTGGTCAGATGTCCACATATCCCCTATCTTGGCTGGGTTATATACTGTAGGAAGGTGGATATCTGACTATGGTTACCCCCAACTTTTTGCCTAGTGTCTAGCTGGTTTTTCGACTTAGTTGGCCTGAGATCCTGCCATTCAGGGTCTCAGGCTGTCTGCTCTCTCTGTAAAATGGACCCCATGTACCCTAGGTACATTCCCAATTGGTAAGGATCACCCTATTGGACCCTGTACAGTGTACCCTAGGTACCCAGGGCATAGGTGTACCCTAGGCCTCCCAGGGGCTGCAGCATGTATTATGCCACCCCTGGTCTGGCCTTCCAATCAGACAAAACTGGCTGATCACTCAGCTGGGGCAAGGTCGTGTAATCACCCCTTGCTTAGATATAGTATACCTATATCTACCCTTATATATAGACACATGTGTACCTATCAGCCACTCCTATGGCAGGCCTTAACAATGCTGGAGGCAGAGTGCTTGGTAACATGTGAGATGGTGATCTAGCAAGAGCTGAGCCTGTCTGCAGCTTTCGGAACCATGTCCTTATAGCTGTTCTATGATATAGTCTACCATATACTCTTAAAGTGCCTTATAATCTTAAACGGTTATGGTAACTATGGTTTGGCTTTATCAAAACATGTTGTGTAAGGTGTCTAACACTTTGGAATAATACCCCTATACCATTTCTGGTGATGTGGATATTATTCCTCCCTTCTAGAGGGAGAGACATGTTAACATCCTACTTTGCTGTTTAACTCTCACCAAAGCCTCAGCATCACAAAATGGATGCTGCTGCCACAGACACGAGTCTGACCTCCTGCAGCTGGGAGCCCTCCCAGCCAGGGAGGCCTGGACAATAGGTTTCCTGCTTGGGGAGGTGCTAGCACCTCCCCAGACAGACTTTAGTGTATTGGGGCAGGGAGGGCTGAAAGGAATGAGACATGCCTGGGGCACACAAGGTGCTCCATGCATAGTCCAGTTCAAACCGGTGCTGGGGCACTCCAGCCCCAGCTCTGGCGCGAAACTGGACAAAGGAAAGGGGGTGTAGCCACTCCCCTTCCTGATCCCACCCATAGGAGGGACCTTGCAGGTAGCCCAGCCCACTAGCCCAGTATATTAGTAGCTAGTTGGGCCCTGCTAAGGAATATGCTACTTACCAGTATGCATCTGTTCTTGGCATGTGGAGCTGCAGATCTGTACACTTTTGCATAGATCGCCATCTGGTGTTGGGCCCGGATGTTTGCAGTTTGTTTTTCTTCTTGGACAGTCTTTGGAAGTCACGAGTTCGGTGACTCCTCCTTCGGTCCATACTGCGCATGGGCTTCGGCTCCATCCTCAGATTGTTTTTCGCCAGCAGGGAAATGATGGAGCGTAGTGATAACAGTAAGAAACCCATGTGTGTTGTATCTAAATAAGATACACTGGAACGGATACAGGTAGCCGGGGAGGCGGGTGGGCGTGTACAGATCTGCAGCTCTACATGCCAAGAACAGATGCATACTGGTAAGTAGCATATTCCGTTCGAGGCATATGAGCTGCAGATTGTACACTTTTGCATAGATTATATAGCAGTACCCAGCCCTAGCGGCGACCACCGGTATCCGTTGCAGCGGTTTGAAATAGAGTCTTCAGTACAGCCTGGCCCACACTAGCTTGTTGCTTGGAATGCACGTCTACACAGTAATGTTTTGTGAAGGTGTGCGGAGTTGACCATGTGGCTGCCTTGCAGATGTCATCTAAGGGTATGTTCCCTAGAAAAGCCATAGAAGCCCCTATCTTTCTTGTAGAGTGGGCTTTAGGTGGAACAGATAATGTTCTTTTTGCTTTGTGATAGCAAATTTGAATGCACTTAACAATCCACCTAGCTATCCCTGATTTAGAGATGGGGTTACCTTTATGCGGTGGAGAGAAGGAGACAAACAATTGTTTGGTCTTCCTGAAAGGTTGCGTTCTTTGTATGTAGTACAACAAAGCCCTTTTAACATCAAGTGTATGTAAAGCCCTTTCCGCAACAGATTGAGGTTGCGAGAAAAAAAACGGTAATTCCACCGATTGATTAAGATGGAAGGGGGAAATGACTGGGCAGAAATTTTGGGTTTGTACGAAGTATCACCTTGCTGTGATGTATCTGCAAAAAGGGTTCTTGTATAGTGAACGCTTGTATTTCACTAACCCTTCTAAGGGAAGTGATAGCAATGAGGAAAGCTCTTTTCCAGGTGAGGAACTGTAGTTCACATTTAAGCATAGGTTCGAAAGGCGGACCCATTAGCCGTGTAAGAACTACGTTTAGATTCCATACAGGGGAAGGTGGTGCCCTGGGTGGAATTACTCGTTTTAGGCCTTCCATAAAGGCTTTAATAGCGGGGACTCTGAACAGTGATAAATGCTGTCTGTTTTGTAGGTAAGCAGCGATTGTTGCGAGGTGTAGACGTATGGATGAATATGCCAGGTTACACCTTTGAAGATGGAGCAGATAGCATATGATATGCTGTATGGATGCATCTAAAGGATTGATTGTATTGTTACGTCAGTAAACAACAAATCTCTTCCACTTTGCGGCATAGCATGCTCGAGTGGTAGGACGTCTGGCTTCCTTGATAATGTTCATGCAATCAGGGGGAAGGTTAAGGTATCCAAATTCTAAGATTTCAGGAGCCAGATCGCAAGGTTGAGCTGAGCTGGGTCCGGGTGCCTGATTTCTCCATGGTTCTGTGTTAGGAGGCATGGGGACAGGTGCAGTTTTTGATGTGGTACCACCGATAGCTGTAGCAGTGTGGTGTACCACGGCTGCCTGGCCCATGTTGGAGCTACCAGAATGAGTGTGAGGGAGTGCTGCTGTAGCTTCCTTACCACTAACGGAATTAGTGGGAGAGGTGGAAAGGCGTATGCAAATTTGCCTGACCAGTTCATCCATATCGCATTGCCTTTGGACAATGGGTGTGGGTATCTGGCGGCGAAGCTTGGGCATTTTTTGTTTTCGTGGGTGCGAAGAGGTCTATCTGAGGATGCCCCCACTTGTGGAAGAATGGGCGAAGAACTTGTGGATGCAGTTCCCATTCGTGCATTTGCTGCGTTTGTCTGCTGAGCAGATCTGCCATGGTGTTTTGTATGCCTGGGGCGTGCTGTGCCAGGAGAAAGATTTTCTGTGGAATTGCCCATCTCCATATGCTCTGTGCTAAGCGGGAGAGCTGGGGAGAGTGTGTCCCCCCCCTGTTTTTGAATATAATACATCGCAGTCATATTGTCTGTGCGAATGAGGACTGCTTTGGCTGAAATTTGTTTCTGAAAGGATTTCAGGGCTAGAAAGATCGCCAATAACTCCAGATGGTTGATGTGGAGTACTTTTTGCTGTGGCGTCCATAGACCTTGCACTGTGAGGTGTAGAAGGTGCGCTCCCCAGGCGGAGAGCGATGCGTCCGTGGTTAGAATCACCTGAGGAACCGGGTCCAGGAACGGCCACCCTTTGGAAAGGTTTGTGGTGTTCCACCACTGCGGAGAGTGATGGGTGCGGCCGTCCACCAACACCAGATCCGTCAGCTGTCCCTGGGCCTGGTTCCACTGCCGTGCTAGGCACTCTTGGAGTGGACGCATGTGGAGTCTTGCATGGGGCACTATAAAGATGCAAGATGCCATCATCCCTATTAGCTTCATAAACACTCGTGCTGGGAGAGAGTGTTGAAGAGTGAATGTTTGGCGCAAGGCTTGTATGCTTGCGATTCTGGCTGAATTGGGATAGGCTATAGCCTTGGAAGTGTCTATAGTGGCCCCGAAATATTGCTTTGTGTGAGATGGTATGGGGTGGGACTTTTGATGGTTCACCGTGAAGCCTAGCCGGTGGAGCAGTTGGATGGTGCTGTTTGTATGTCGCACACATTGGCTGTAGGACGCGGCTTTTATGAGCCAGTCGTCCAAGTAAGGGAAGACGTGAATGTTTTGCCTTCTGAGGTGAGCTGCTACTACTGCTAGGCATTTGGTAAACACCCGTGGTGCGGTTGTGACCCCGAAGGGGAGAACCTTGAATTGGTAATGCTGACCGTCCACCACAAACCTGAGGTACTTCCTGTGAGAAGGGTGTATTGGAATATGAAAGTATGCGTCTTTCAAGTCCAGTGTAGTGAGAAAGTCTCCCTGACACAGGAGAGGGAGAACTTGTTGGAGGGTGACCATATGGAAATGGTCCGAATGTATGTATGCATTTAGAGGCCGGAGGTCTAGAATGGGCCGTAGGGTCTCGTCTCTCTTTGGGATTAGAAAATACAGAGAGTAGACCCCTAGATTTTGCTGATTGACGGGGACCTGCTCTATAGCTTGTTTTTGGAGGAGGGAGATCACCTCCTGTTTGAGCAGTATGGTGTGTTCTTGTGACATTGTACGGTGCCTGGGTGGAATATTGGGTGGGGTAGATGTTAGTTCGAGACAGTAGCCTGACTGAACAATTTGTGTCACCCATTTGTCTGATGTTATGGTCTCCCAGGTCTGAAGAAAATATTGTAGCCTGCCCCCGACTGGAGTGGAATGGTCTGGGGGAAGCGGGGGAAAGTCATTGGGCGGGTGGTGTGGCAGAACGGGTGTTGTTGGTTTTGCCCCTGCCTTTATTATTGTTTCCCCTATAACCACCTCTCTGATAGCCCTTTGAGAAGGTATTCTGAGGAGGGGACTTGTAGGAAGTAGAGGCGTTATCGGCAGAGTAACCTCTGCCTGTGCCCCGAAAGGAGGAACGACGAAATGAACGTCTAGGGGTCTGGGATTGTAATGCCCCCATAGACTTTGCCGTATCCGTGTCCTTTTTCATTTTCTCCAATGCTTCGTCCACCTTTGGACCAAATAGGTGTTGTTGGTCAAAGGGGTGATTTAATATAGATGCCTGGACTTCTGGCTTAAACCCTGAGATTCTGAGCCAGGCATGACGGCGAAGCAAAACACTGGTGTTTATCGCTCTCGAAGCTGTGTCTGCTGCGTCGAGGGCACATTTAATTGAGGTATTGGTGATGAGCTTTCCCTCCTGTATTAGCACCTGAGCCCTGTGTTTATGTTTGTCTGGGAGGTGTTGCATGATAGCCTCCAGTTCATCGTAATGTGCTCTATCATAACGTGCAAGCAGAGCGTGTGTTGGCAATGCGCCACATATTTGCGGACTGCGAGGCAGTGCGTTTACCAGACGCATCTAAGAGCTTTGACTCCTTATCTGGTGGGGGAGCCTCCCCTGAGGATTGAGAGTTAGACCGCTTCCTAGCTGTGGATACCACCAAAGAGTCCAAGGGAGCAGGTCCTTTAATATATGCAGGATCTGTGGGGGCTGCCTTATATTTTTTCTCTATCCTGGGGTTTAGTACCCTAGCTCTGACTGGGTCCTTGAACACCTCTGCAGCATGTTTGGTTACCCCTTTTAGCATGGGCAATATTGCTGAGGCCTTATCTTGTATATCAAAAGTGTCCAGCAGGAAATCGTCCTCAACTGGCTCGCTATGTAATTCTACCCCATGGTAGTGTGCCGCCCGCTGTATTAAGTGGTGGAACCCCAGGGAGTCCTCTGGAGGAGATGGCCTGGATGGATAAATGTCATCCTGAGGCATATCTGGCACATCGGGGTTGTGGTAATCCTCCCATGGGTCTGGTGTCCTTGGAGGTGTGGGGTCTATTGGGGCGTCTGCCGGGTCATAATCTGGATCTCCATAATCAGGGTCTGGAGATGGGGTCGGAGAGCGGTGAGGCAAAGGTGGCGGAGATATGGGAGGTGGAGGAGGTGGAGGAGGTGGTGGAGAGGGTACTCTGAAGGGGGATGTGGCAGAGTCCTTCCGTTTTGGCGGTGGAGGAGGATCTGGCTTGTGTAAATGTCTTTTTTTGGAAGACAAAGTTAAATGACCAGTCTTTAGATCCTTTGTTAAAGTTTTTTGATAAGGATCAGGCGTAAATAGTTCTTGTGGCACCGAATCGTCTGTCGGTGTCGATGTTTTCGGAGCCGAGGGCTTCGATGGTTTCTCCATGCCATGCTTTTTCGGAGTCTCCGATTTCTTCGCTGCCGAGGCGGTCTTCGGCCGAGGGACTTATGCTTATGCTTTATCGGCACCGAGAGTGCATGTTTCGAGCCCGATGACTTCGGAGCCGAACTGGGCGTGGTTTTCTTCAGTGCCGAACGGTGTTTTTCGGCACCAGGAGTAGGCTGGCTCGAGCCCGAGCCGCCGGGAGACTTATGATGCTTCGACACCGGGCCCGAAGGTGGGGTGATAGAAGCTGTATGTTTGGTTTTCCCTAGGCCCGGAGGCGAAGGTGTAACCTGAGTCTCTTTCGGTGTGGGTAGGGGAGTTGGAGGGGGTAAAGTACTCACGACGCTCTGCGCCGGTGTTATCTCCTCCAGGTCGGAGTCGTCGGCCTCGGAAGCGCTGACGAGTTCTTCCTCCTGCTCTGTGTGCTGCTGCCCCGAAGCTCCGGTGTCGTCTCCGAAGATGTCGGGTGGAGCCGAAGTCGATGAGTGCGCCATGGTGCGTCAAGCTCTTCGATGCCGGATGGTCTTTTTCGATCGAAAAGACTTGCAGGCGGGGCAGTCTCAAGCCTCGTGTTCTGAAGAGAGGCAGAGGTTACACATCTGATGGAGGTCGGTGTGGGGAAATTTAGACCCACATTTTGGGCACTTTTTGAAGGGAGTCCTTTCCATCGGCCGAGACCGGAGTCGAGGGAGGCCGCCGAGAGAGATGAAGAAGATGATTTCTCTTAAGAATCTCGATGGACGAGGATTTTCCGTTGAAGGTCGAACTGGAAAGGTTCGAAGCCGGAGCACGAAGTATCACATCCGAGCCCGATGGCGGAAAAAAACAATCTGAGGATGGAGCCGAAGCCCATGCGCAGTACGGACCGAAGGAGGAGTCACCGAACTCGTGACTTCCAAAGAATGTCCAAGAAGAAAAACAAACTGCAAACATCCGGGCCCAACACCAGATGGCGATCTATGCAAAAGTGTACAATCTGCAGCTCATATGCCTCGAACATTAGATTATCCTGAACCTGCAACTTGAACAGAAACTCTGGACCTTCGACATTCGACGAAAGAAGAAGACTGAAGAATCTCCCTTGTGGCCAAGGAGTGGTCACCCTGTGCGAACAGGCACCATCAAGAGACTAACCCTTTGCTTTGCTGAAGTTCTACGAGGGACCGACTGCAGAGCCTGACCAGAGCCTTGACTTTCAGACTTCTCCGACCCTGATCCACATCCACAGCCGAGCTGAGATCCGTGGAGGCGACGAGAGACGTGGGACCGGCTACCTGGGAAAAGTGGCGAGTATCTTCCAGCGCAGCTTCTGAGGCACCCTCGAAGTTGTGCACCGGGGATTGAGAAGCCCCAACCCCAAGCACCATCTGCACCGAAGATCAGCCCCCCCACACTCCACGAGTCCTGCGTGGGGCCCTTCTGCATTTTCCTGCTTGCCGCGTCTGTCCGGTTGCTTGCCCGTTGGCTAGCGGCCTTTGCGACGACACACCTTTGAATTTCCACTGCTGGTTTGGCTCCTCCAGACTGGCTCCTGCTCCTCTGCAAAAGAGAAGCACCCCAGACCTTCCTGGTCTGCACCAGAAGCAAGTCCTCCATTCTTCGTGGGTTCCGCTTGCCAAGGCTTGGTGAGTCCTAGTTCGACTTCGATGCCGCCGACAGCACGAGCCTTCGTAGGACAGCTCGCCTCTTGGTCCTGGTCGTCCTCGACGTCTCCTGGTA
Organism: Triturus cristatus; assembly: GCF_964204655.1. Taxonomy (NCBI): domain Eukaryota; kingdom Metazoa; phylum Chordata; class Amphibia; order Caudata; family Salamandridae; genus Triturus; species Triturus cristatus. The sequence goes on from NC_140581.1 coordinate 992,070,233, forward strand.
CCCGTGGCTGCTGCGACAAGCTTCACCTCTTCACCTGCAATCTCCCGACATCGCCTGGTTCCTTCCTGGTTCCACGTGGTCACTGGCTAGTGACCCAGACGCTGTCCCTTCTGCTTGCAGGTATCCTTCCTTCTTGATCCCGGCCTTGGGATCCACCGGACACTCTTCACTGACTGCCTGTCAGCAACTTTCCTTCAGGCATCCATAGAAGTCCACGACGAAACCCGACGCAAGTTCACACCTAAGCACCCGCAGCCCGTGGGCTAGGTAACTTGGGTACTCCGGTGCTCACAAGGGTATTGACTATCCTAGGGTCTAGTTTCCGAGTCTCGACTTTCTAGCTATACCAGAAGTGTCCTAAAACTGCTTATTTCCGAACTGTACTATTTCTATCGATTATACGCATTACGCGTGAGTATTTCCACTCTGCACCTGAATCCCGTGGGCCTCCCACTTCCTAACCTTGGGTAGTATAGTGTAGCCCCAGCGATTCCCTAGGCCTAGGCCTATCTTATTTCCGTGACAGTGGTCCTTATACCACTTACTTGGTATATGGTTTGCGTGGCCCCTAGGGCCTAACTGGATTACTTACCTGTGTGACTTAATGTATGCTTGAATAAGACTGTGTTGTACTTACCTCGAATCTCATAAAGAGTGCTGAGGGTTTGACTAGAATAAATACACTTTATTTTATATATATATCTGTTGTGGTGTCCTTTCATTTGGTATTCAAGGGATTACATATGGTATAACAGCTGGCTTCACATGCCATTCAGAGTTTAGCCTAAGACAGCTCTTGTCCATGCTACCACTAGGATAGCTGGTCTATAAGGTTGACTTTACAACCAATCACCATAAGGGTTGTTTGGACTGATACAAGGTGTACACTAGAATTAGTGACATCATATATCAGGCCAACTTCTCACATTGGTGAGCAGCGGTTGGGATCTGAGCTTGCTGTTGCAATACCATTGTAATCTTGAGATACTAAATTGAAAGATCACACAGATATTGTTTAGGTACATATAACATAGATTATAAATACTTAAGTCCTACTGGACTTAGTTGTTGTAGGTTGAAGGGCCTAGCACACCCTGACTACAACTACTAGAGAGGTTTAGTAGATACAACTAGTGTAGGTAGGTGCACACACCACACCCTCACTAGAATCATGTCCCTGAATGGAGATTACACTGATACTCCCTCAGGAGAGGAGAATCCTGGACAGATTCCCTCTAGATATGATGCATTCACTTTCCAGGAGATGAGACAACTGTGTACCTCCAGGAGATTAAAACAGGGTTCCAACCCTACCCTTAGACAGCTAGTGGAGATTCTGGAGGGCTATGATGCTGAAAGAGCTGCCAAGTATGGTGCCATAGCTGTAAATAAGGGCCTCCCCTCCACAGAAGAGACCCCTGACTTAACTGATACAGATGAGTTAGAAGAGACCTCAGAGGAAGAGAGAGGTAGCCTGACCCCAGTCAGAAGACTTAGTCAGGCTAACTTAAGCTTACATGGGAGCTTGCATGGGAGCTTCCCTTACAGGCCCCCAAGTAATCTTAAAAAGAAAGATAGAAGGGGTAGATCTCCCTCAGGGGACTCTCTCCACTCCTATCACTCAAGAAGCTCCAATGCTTCATCCCATAGGGGGATGACTTCCCCCCAGAGGAGAGAGCATGAGGCCAGGATGAAGGAAGCTACACTGAGGATTGAAAGGGAAGAACTTGCCCTTGCCAAAGAGAAGCCTGCTCTGGCCAGAGAGCAGAAATTGTGTGGGTCAGAACCCACTGGTGGCAGCAACATTCCTAGAGATAGGGATAGGTCTTATGACCATAGAAACCTAAGCAAGATAGTCCCCCCCATACAAGAATGGGGATGACATCCACAAGTGGATGACTGCTTTGGAGAGGGCCTGCAAAGTACAGCAGGTACCCCAGAGTCAGTGGGCAGCTATCTTGTGGCTCTCCTTTTCTGACAAAGGTAGAGACAAGCTCCTCACAGTTAGTGATGAGGATGCTAACAATTACAAAGTCCTGAAGAGTGCTCTGATAGATGGGTTTGGCTTAACCACTGAGCAATATAGGTTGTTGTTCAGAGACACCCAGAAGACACAGACACAGGACTGGTCTGATTTTGTGGATTGTGCCACTAAGGCTTTGGAAGGTTGGTTAACTGGCAGCAAGGTGCAGGACTATACAGGATTGTACAACTTGATTATGAGGGAGCAGATCCTTAGTAATTGTCAGAACCGGCTTCTCCATCAACACCTGGTAGACTCAGATTTGACCTCTCCCCAAGAATTGGGAAAGAGGGCAGATAAATGGGTCAGGACCAGGATTAGGCCTAAAAATCAGGGTGGTGACCAAAAGAAAGATACCACCAAGCCTCAAGAGAAGGGTGGGGATAAAACAAAAGAGAAATCTTCCTCAGGGCCCCAAAACTCCACACAGGGTGGTGGGTCCCAAGCTCCCTCCTCTACCACAGTTAAAAAGCCTTACTGCCATGAGTGTAAAACTCCTGGGCATTGGAAAACTGACAGCAGTTGCCCAAAGGCTAAAAACAAAACTGTTCCTCCAACTACTCCTGTCACACCACCTATTACTGTCAGCAGTAATCCCCCAGGTGGTGGGAGTGCCCCCAAAAATGTGGTGGGGTTTTCTTGGGGAACACAGGGGGGCCCTGGCTTAGCCAATTCCCCTACAGCAGCTACTCTTGTCTGTGATGGTGGCATGGGGTTTGCCAACTTCACTGCCTGTCCCAACACTTTGGGTAGGTACAGACAGGAGCCCTACATCAATGGTAGAAAAGCTGAGGCCTACAGAGACACTGGAGCTAGCATCACTATGGTGGCCCATAGGCTAGTTCCCTCTGAGCAGCTTTTGCCTGGTTTCTCATACCAGGTAACTAACATTGATGGCAAACAGAACAGTCATTCCATGGCAGAGGTATGTCTCAGCTGGGGAGGTGTCACTGGCCCTAAAAGGGTGGCAGTGTCCCCAACCTTGCCTGTAGACTGCTTACTGGGGAATGACTTAGAACTCTCAGCTTGGGCTGGAGTTGAACAAGACACCCATTCTAAAATGGTAGGCCTTTCACAAAAGGGTAGTGGGGTTGTGCCAGCCACAACCCCTGTCCAAATAGATGTCCTCCCTGAAAAGGTTGGAAGGGCAGTGGTAGCCACAGCCCAGGCAAAGACAGACTTCCCTGTAGAGATTGGCAGAGCTGTGACAGTCACAGCTCAAACCCAAACTGAATGCCTCCCTGAAAAGGTGTACACTAGAATTAGTGACATCATATATCAGGCCAACTTCTCACATATACAACCATGCCCTGTTGGATATGGCACTGGGTGACCAAGGTAGATCATTTATGATGGCATTTTGATGGATGGAGACTTCAAGATCGTAAGGCTGTGAAACAACATATGGAGATTGCAGAGTATTATTTTTTGTCGAATGCTTCATTGGAGTACTTGAATACAGTCCTGTGGGGAAGCTTTTAAGACAGAGCTGAGGAGATCATTCGAAATCAGTAACAGAAAAGAAAGAATAAGAAAAGTCAGGCAAAAGGAACTGATCCTCATGGAACAGGACCTGAGTAAGGGTGAAAATGTTACCATGCAAAGGTGAATATTGACAACACAGCAGGACTATTAACCCCTGGCAGAAAATGCTAGGGCCCATTTTTCGAAAACAGAGCAACACCCTTGCGATACTGGTGAGAAGGCTGGTAAAATACTGGCCTGCCTAGGTAAAACGAGACCTATAAGACACATCAAGACCAATGGAGCATTATGCCAAATATATCCTCAAGGACGAATTGTAGAAGACTAGCGTGAGGGATGACATTTTGTCATTTTCCCCTCATTTTTTCCTGTTGGATATTGCTATATTTACCACTCTGCACATTTTACCACCGCTTAACAACAGTATAGCAGGATAAGTGAGTGGTTGTGTAAGTACTGGTGTGGATCTGTGAATGGGTATATGAGTGGGTGTGTGAGTGAGCGTATGAGAGGTTATATGGGGGTGCAAGTGAGTTTGTGAGTGGTTCTGTGGATGATTTAATCAGTGATGTCACTGACCATGTCATGAGTGATGGAATATGTGAGATCATAAGCAGTGCATTGCGGGGCGTAAGTTATAGTTAGCTCGGGTAACTATAACTGCTGAGTTTCACTGGTTTTGTATGAGTGAAATCTGAGACTAACTTTAATGTCCATGTAGTCCATTCAGTGAATTTCTACGTTTTTTTATATTCTATTTCCTAACTATAACGTCCCTGTAACCTTTGGATTTTTCTGTGAATTTTTAAGGTTTTTAAATTCTATTTCCTAACTAGAAGGTCCCTGAAACCTTTGGTTTTTTTCAGTGAATTTCTACTGTTTTTTAAAATTCTATCTCCTAAATATTATGTCCCTATAACCTTTGCTTTCTTAAGTGAATTTTTAAGTTTAAAAAAATGTTATTTCCTAACTGTAACCACTAACCTTTGACACTAAGTGTGTGAGTGAGTGAGTGCATGAGTGTCTCAGTGGGTGTACGAGTGTCTGAGTAGGTTTGTACATGGGTGTGAGAGAGTATGAGTGGGTCTGGAAGTGGAAGTGACTCTGTCTGTGAGTGGGTGTGTGAGTCTCTGATAGAGGTGGGCGTTAAACTCTGCTCAGCTGGTGGAGTTTGCAGAGTTTTGCCATTCCGTGCTTCACGTGGAATGCGGAGTTTGGCCAAAACTTCACCAAGCGCCGGCGGAGCAGAGTTTACTGGAGCACTCACCACTAGACTTCATCCTCGAACCAGCAGTGCGCCAAAAGGCCCCTTTCAAGAGTGGTTGAGAAAGGGGCCAGGGCCTCCAACAGGGATGAGCTATCCAGCTGTGGGGGACTTACTTGTGGCAACAATAGGGGTTCTTGGACCCCAATGACCCTCAGCAGCCAAGGGGACTTCATCCCCCAACCAGTAGTACGCCAGAAGGATCCTTTGCAGAGTGGATTAAAAAGGGGGCTGGCCCTCCAATGAAGTCTCAGCAATCCTGCTGAGGGGGGACTTACTTCTTGCAACAACAGGGGTTTTTGGCCCCCAATGACCCTCAGCAGTCAAGGGGACTTCATCCCCCAACCAGTAGAGCACCAGGAGGCCCCTTTGCATAGCGATTGAGAAAGGGGACAGGGCCTCCTATGAGGTCTCAGCAATCCCGCTGTAGGGGACTTACTTGTGGGTGTTATTTAGCTCCGGGGAGGTAGTGGGCTAGGGGGAGGGGAGGGTAGTGCAGCCCCTCCATTAGCTTTTCTATATCCCCAGGGAGGTGGTGGTTCCAGGGGCTCAAAGCGCCTCAGGCGAGTACCCCATGCACCCCCCTGCTTTTTTTTAAAAAGCCCACAGGACCTGTTCCAGGCGGGGTCTCTATTCAAAACAGGCACAGGATCACGTGCTTTTTATTTTTTTTTATTTTGCTGCAGATCGCGGTTCTGTTACATGTTCACTGCTATTTGTTTTTTAAAGTGCTTTTTGCCTCTGTCAGGGTCCCTCTGGGACCCCATGACCAGAGCACCCCCTTTTATTTTTGTAAAACGTTTTGTGTGGGACACAGCTGAAGCAGAGTCTCAAGATGGCTGCCAACACTTCCAGGTTGAAGTGTTGGCAGGCAATCAGATCTCAGCACGAGATCGGGAAGGTTCGCGAAGACTTCCCGTCCCTATCCATACAAATATGGATTTTCATTAATATCTCAAACATTACTGGACAGATTTACACCAATTCACAAAAAGGGCTCTTTCTGGACCAGAAGCAACCTTTCTGCCAAATTTGGTGAAATTCAGTCCAGCGGTTTGGTCTATAGTCGTGTCTAAAATCCCTACAGAAAATTGCTTTTTTGTGTAGCTAATTACTTTGGCCCCATTTGACGAATCTCCACAAAACTTCCCAAAACAGTGTTACTTTTTGAGTAGTTTGTGCATGGAAAGCTTTGGGGTGAGCTGTCAATCAGGGGTCAAGTAAAAACGGGAGTCCCAAAATGCAAAATCCACATGAATTTGCCATAGACTACTTTAAGACAGGCTACAACACAAACTGCTGAATGGAATTACACCAAATTTGGCAGGAAGCTAGATGTTGGTACGCAGATTGTGCTTTTTGTGATTAAGTGTAAATCCATTCAGTAGTTTTTGAGAAATTAAGAGATTTAGAGAGGAGATCTCTAAGGGATAGCTACTGTGATAAAAATAAATGTATATATATTTTTTTAAATTACGATCTCGCAGGACTCTCGCGGGATCGTGGATAATAAAAAGCAGTAGGAGAGTTCTCAATACAGTCTATTAGTAGAAATGCATATTGTGCCCCCTTTTATCGAGGGGAAGTGTGTAAGAGATGAGCACGGTGATGAGTAGAAGCATAATTGTTTTTTTAAATGTTATAATCTCACAAGACTTTCGTGGGATCGTGAAAAATAGGAAAGAGTAGGTGATCTTTGCAGACTTGTTACTGTAAGAAGGAGTGTTACTGGACATAGTGTTTATCAGAGTCTACTATTCACGCCCATTAGCTTGGGAAGAGTTCTGAGCAGAGAGTTAAGACTCTTCCCACTCCCTATTAGGAACAGCCGCCATACAATAGAGGGGTCTCGGTGGAGAGGCAAGTTCCTCCGCACACCCTACGGACACCTGTCATCTTAGAGAGCGGTCTCAAAGGAGAGGTTAGTACAACCACAAACCCTACCACGCACACCCAACATCTGTTAGACAGGTCTGAAAGGAGAGGCCAGTCCATCCACACACCCATCTACGCACAGCCGTCCCTTGAGAGAGAGATCTTAAAGGAGAGGCAGTCCATGCATGCACCCTACTACACACACCCGTCATCTGAGAGCGAGGTCTCAAAGGAGAGACCAGCCCATAAACACACCCCACTATGCACACCTGTCATGTGCAAGAGAGTGAAGTACTATGTGAGGTCATAAGCAGTGCATGGCGGTGCGCAAGTTATGGTTCGCAACAGCAAGGAAAATGGGGCCCCCATTACCTCGATTGGTAGGTAAAATAAAAAGCTTGCATTGTGGTGCAGTGGGCTCCTCCAACCCCCAGTCCTCTGTGCCACTGCTCCTGATGCACTATTAATATCTACACCCGTGTATACAAGTAAAAGTCACCCTCAAGCCAAGTCTACCCAAAACCATTCGTATAATTGTAATTACTTAACAGACAAACCAGCTTCTTTGGTTTCAACTCAGCAACAGTGGGGTATAGTAAAAGCAAGAAAGCAAATAATATATTGTACCCTCAGAAAATGCAAGAGATCTTGTTATCAAGAGCATTTATGATGTTCTTACCGAACTCCGAGTGTGGCTCCATAATAAGCTGACAATATGGACTTTAAATTTCTGAAAAATAATTTAAATTCAAGACCGTTAGTATATATGTAAGTATATTTTTCAGCTACAAATGAATATGACCAGTATACCAAAGTTAACACTAGTTTTCAAAGACTTAGGCACTGATTCAGAAATACCAGTGGTACAATTTCCTCTTGGCTCAACTCAACTTCCCGAATGTTGTCACAGGTGAATCTAAACACTGATTCTGAAATCTGCGTCAGCCATTATAGTTTTTCTTTATAACATCATTTTAAGTAAGATCACGTTTGTCAATGCCCACGCTCTACAAGTGCAAAAGCTTTAGTTAGCCGATTATCCATTCACAATTTGAAAAAAACAGCGTATATCCCAATTTACAGATAAACAAATGCATTACTTTTGTTTAACTTACCAATTTGGCAATTTGTTTTGATAAGCAAGAAACATTCAATTAGTCTGAAATACCATATGTGTCACAGATGCAACAACATTCACTGCTTCTTTTTTTATAGTAATCTTTATTTGCATTTTTGTCAAAATACCAAATGAAATGCAATATAATGCAATTATGTAATTATCTAGGGTGTGCAGCAGCGAATGATGACACAAAAGATACTTGCATGAGAGTTAACTTCTCACAGATAATTAGGGATTAATGACCACGGGCTCCAACACACTATAATAATCTTGCCGACTAGTCCATATCCATTTACGTTTCTGTGGGCAGTCACAAACCTTGTATACCAGTTGCTCCAGGATTTTGCATCGATCTGGAACTCCTTTCCACTTAACTATACTCTGTCCGCTGGACGCTCCCCACATCTGCGCTATGTCCCTTTTAGCAACCAATAGACCAAGACTGATAACACATTTAGAATATCTGTGTGCCTTTAGGCGCCTGGCATTTAAGAAGGGACCTCCTTAACTAGCATTACCTCTGAAAGAACATCTGCCACCTTATGCCAGTATTGTTTTACTATTCTAAATCCCCACATCAAGTGTCGCCGTTGATTTCAATACACCGCAGACATGCAGGCTTTGACTTCCCACCCATTTTCTATAATCACTGCCAGGTCCAATAATCACAGTGTAGAAATTTGAGCTGTATACGCTAAAACCATTCTACAATGGCAATTTCCTTTGGTGACATAATGGCCCAGGCCCACTCACTATCCTCCAGCACACCCCAGGTGCTCCACCCAGTCACCTCTCAAAAGTGGTCATGTTTCTGACACGTGGATTACCAGTGTTCTGTAAATTATTCTGGTTAAGCAATGGGGTGGTGGCTGCTATGGGGCAATATTCTGGAATTACATCCATAATGTTTAACTATGGCATGGTTACATGTCTGAGTTGGAGACAGCAGAACAAATGGGATTTTAACAATCCAAATTCTTACTGTAGTTAATACATTTATCTCATTATTTTGTTAGACTGGATGTTTTCCAGCATTGATACACCCAAAGTCTGTCCTCCTGTGAATCCCTGAAGCCCGGTCAGCTCCGGGATGAGACACCCAACTTCAGCGGTGTCTGTGCTGTTAGTTTCAATGGCAACTGATTTCACTGCAGTTTCTTTCAAGACAGTGAAAACGGTCCTGCTGTTTGGAGGGATGCTTGAGAGCGCCCTGTCCCCATACCGAAAGTTTGTTGGGTCTGCTCTACCCAGAGTCCAGAGTTCACGGGCACAGGCAGGGCCTTTATTACTTTTATCTCAATGTAGGCCATAAGAATCACACTGGAAGTAGGTGATCTGGAATTCTGGTCAAGAATAGCAAAGTGAACTGAGACAGTCTTCTTTTCCTTCTCTTACAACTGGCTCCTTCAGATTTCCAGGTAGGGGAATATTATCAAGTATAGCTTAAGGGGTCAGTCCTGAGGCCAAATGTGAAATGGATCCAGCACCAGAACCTTGTTTATATGAATGACACATTTTAAGGAGAGGGCACTGCTTGCAACAACCTGTGTTTGATACATTTGTAATCTGGAGGGAAACTCAGAAAGGGAAAGTATACACACACACACAATGTTATAATTTTGAACTCCATCATCTTCTCCAATGTTACCAGTCAGAGAGTAATGAAAGATCTTTATACTCAGAGTGTTTCTTCATCTATAAATATTTCAAAATACATTTATAACACAGTGAGACTGAAAATGTCGCTGTGGTATTCCATTGTGGGTTGCATATTTGCTAGTTAAACAACGTACTACTGTACGGAGTCCTTTCCTTACATTTACCTAAATAGCTTATATAGCTTTGCAACCCACAGTAGACTAAACCTACAAGAAAACCCTAAAACCAATGTAGGGCTCAGGTGCCAAGTGGTTGATGTTTGTCAGGAGACTGGAATGAAAAACACATTTAACAGGCAACAGTCTGAGAGGAGACTGTATTTGTATTACTTCACCAGCTGATAAAGAGATGAAAACAGGTATGTAAGATTTATGCCAGAGACAACCATTCTTTCAAATTAGCCTAGAAAGAATTCAATAAACTTTATTGAGTAAGACCAGGTTAACATAGAAACAGTCACTGACTTATTATGAATAGTAAAAGCAACACATTCCCCACAAGCATTATAACTGGGCTACAATGTACGCATATTAGTTAGTTTTATTGTAACAGCTTAAAATGCCTTACAAACATCTTCATAATAAAAAATATTCTTTCATGACAATCTATATTAAAAATTTCATACTTGGTTTCATAAGAATATAATTTATAAAGTTCACCACGCAGGAAGGAAGATAAAATCAAAGCATTCCTGCAACAGAGTGCCCAATAGGAAATGGCTTATTCAGTCAATAAAACAGGAGAGAATAATAATAAACAAGTTAAACATTATATCTATATATATTGGATTAGGGCCAAAATGGGTACAGCTATAGCATCCCATAATCAAAGACAATTTGTTAAGAAGTCCCTAAAATAAGGAGTAAGATGTCAGGCTAATCAGTGACCCTCAGAAACAAACACTGCACAGCAAGATAGGTCACATTAAATAATTCAATTTTCGTGCAAGAATTAAGAAACCACTGGGTTGCCTCTGGTTGTGAAAAGAAAACTGACTTCTCCTCCCGTTTCACTCTCAGGCTACCTGGGAATAATAGGGGGGACTCAAGTCCCTTCAAGTATAAATCCTTATAGATTTTCTGCAGCTCCTGTCTCATTAGGAGCTGCAGAAAATCAACTCCGATCATAGAATGTGTGTATTGTTGCTCCAATCCAGTGAATATACAATCTACCTGCTGCTCCTTAAAGTATGATCGCTCTCTTAGCCTTTACCAGGTCAACATGAAGAATGCCATATGTAGAGACGTGTCCTTATGAAGAGCTTCTCAAGTTCTATGTGAGAGCCAGTATAATACCCACCACCTCATTCTGTAATCAGTCCTGCAGCACTGATTTAATGTCTTCCAATGTACCAGTGAACAGCAGAGGTGTAAGGCTTTCACTTAATTTCCATGAACTCAGTTTTCCACTAGTTCGGATACTCCACATATCACTTATTTGCAGTGTTGCCATGATCTGGGCGACTGTCCTTGTTGCTATATGTGATCTTCCAATATTGGGGTTCGACGTATCCAAATCTGGGTCCATGGTTACATTAAAGTCTACCCCATATTATATTTCATGCTCCCAGTTCTGGACACCTACGCATAGAATTATAGAGACCCTTGAGGAGTCACAATTGGGAAAATGTGTTGAGAAGCATAAAATGTAGATAAAATATTTTCCCAGCACAATTTGTGACCTATCCTTATTGCTTTTATAGACAATGACAGGCTTGTAGTTGAGTTTGTGACAAACTAAAATGGCTACCTTCCACTCCCTGTAGCAAAAGTTACAGGATGAAAAAATCTTATTTCAACACAACAAGAAGCAAGAAGTTGTTGCCTTCTCAGATTTAAGGGAATCTCCTGCACAAATACTACATCAGCCATATGCCTATAAACATAAGTCACAACTGGGTGCACTTTTTTGGGGATATTGCGGAGAGAGTGAGAGCACGGCTGCCTTTAGTGGAGGCCGCAGAGTGAAGTGCCCAGATGAGCCCGCGGAAGCAGCCCAACTAGGTTGGGTGCGGCTTGCGGTGCCCCAGTGTGCCCTGCTCTCAGGTCTCTCTTTCCCCTGCCCTTGTTCCCGGCACTTCACCCTGGGCCTTTCATTACACCCACACTGCGGGCACACTAACCGCTGCAGTCACCACGGCAGCCACCACCGACCGCCGCAAACCCGCCACTCATCTTCTGCCATCCCGCCTGGTGCGAGCCTGCTTTTCGCCTACCTCCCGCAAAATTGAGCTCACATCTGGGCTTACAAGTTTCTACCACCACCATCACCACCACCAGCCTTTTAACATCGACACCCAGATCAGGCTACAGGCTGCAGGCTCCACTCAGCCTTTACTCAGCCTTACAGCCTCACATCGCCAGACGCAAACTGACATAAGCTGTTTAATGCAGCCTCTTTTTTCAGCGCACTAGCGCTTCAGTCTACCGTCACCGCTACCGCCTTCGCCACTCCTCTGCACTGCGGCACGGCTGCCCTTATCTTTGGAAAGTAGCCGGTGCACCCCAGCCGGCTGCTCACTCTGGGTGCAGCCTGGGTGCAGCCAGGTAGGCCTAAGTCGCAGCGAGCCGGGGTGAGTGGTAAGCTGTGTGCCTTCTACTAAGTGCCATCTCCTTGGCATTATCTGGGCGCCGGCCAGTGCAGTGCAGAGGGGACACTGCCTGATTTCGCTAGAGCGGCGGCCTGCCAAATGGAGCGGCTATCTCATGAACTAAGAGGAAGACAGCAGATTGACAAGTGCAGAGTGGAGAGCAGAGAGCGGGGAGCAGAGGAGAGGGGAGTGAAGGGTTTTGCTGTGGCTGGAAAGTTGAAGCACGTAATCCCAATTAAGCTATAAAGCGAGTGGAGGTAGGAGTCAGGCAGGCACGCAAGCCCGTAAACTAGAGCGAGATGACCTCCAGAAAATTGCACTCAGGTCTTGTGCTCTCCTCATCACCAAGTCAACCTCATAAATTAAGAAGATCGTTTAGCGGCACTAGACAACTACAGCATCTCTGCTACAAATCTCACCCTGTTTTAACTGGCTTTTTCAGAAAGATGCCCCGGATTGCTCCTGAGGTGGCAGCAGTGGTCCACGAAGGCAGAACTTCAATTTCCATCCGGCAACGTCTTCTTCGTTGCCTCTCGCGGAAGCACAGGGAATCCATGATAGTCTTGCTGGGTGCCAGGTGCAGTCTTGTAAAGGGACCCGGGCCTGGGCTCAGATCTCAGTAAGAGTGGAGGGTGGTCTCAGTGAGCAACCGCTTGATGCACCCCCCTGTGCACTTTTGGACTCCGATGCTCTTGTCATCCAGCAGAGTCAGCCAATCACCTCATTAAATAGGACAAAGCAGTCTAAGCAGCCAAGGAAAGACTGTATGACTGAGGCTATACCGGTTGTTTCACCAGCTCGGGGAGACACTCATAAGGGATCATGCGAGGACCGCGGCCTGGATGATCTCCTAGGCGATACTTCCATGGTGGAGAAGGCAAAGCTATGTGAAGAGCCAATGCCAGGGGAAGACTTTACACTTCCGGACATCGATATAGGAGCTCAAATAAGGGACTGGGGAGGCAATCTTGACTTTATGCATAAGGATGACCAGTTAATGAGCGGACTCAAGGAAAAAACACTCCAATTGTAAGCTCCTCTCCTAGACGTTTTCTATGCCTCTTTTATACTGTAGCACAAGTCATTTGATTGGTACTTCTATGGAGTCTGCCCATGATGTATTTCTGCCTGGCTCACAACCGAAATGGGGAAATGGAAGGGACAGTGTGCCTTCAGAATATCTTGTTAGTATTGAAAAAATCTTACATTCTATACTGTCTTTATTAGAGAAATCTATAGAGTTCCGACCACCTACTAGAAATGATTTCTGTAATGCTATTTGAAGTGCAAAAGGTAAATAAGTCTGACACCACTAAACCCATCTCTACAATTCACCCCCAGTTTGGAGAACGTCCAAATGACAGGCCATTACTATACGTTCCCTCTGGAGAGTCGAGAGACACCTTCGAACAGGCAGGAATTCCTCTCTTCCTGGTGCCCCCCATAGTTCCTTTGTGTAATCTCGAAAAGGAAGAGTTTTGTTTAAGCACACTATTCAAGGAGGCCGAACTGAGCCCCACTCCGGAGAAGTCTACCTTGAAAATCTTCCCGCTGTTTAAGAAGGGTAGAATGGGGGGGGGGCGGAGAAGTTGAGAAAACCAGGGGCCATACCGAGCAAATCAAGCAGGTAGGGAGGGTGGGAGGAGAGGGGGAGGCCTTAATCTCTCCCACCACTCAGGTACACTCCCCTATACTGCCAGGGAAGGGAGGACTGAAAGTAGGTAAGAGGGATAGCCCCGTAATAAATCATAAGGTGGAAAACATGAAAAAGAAACTTTAAAAAACGAGACGATTTTCTAAACGAAAAGCGTCCAAATTGCATTTTTCCCGGATGCTGGAAAGCCAGAGTACTCATTTAATAATGGAGAAGGGAGGCCCCAAGTCGCCGTTAGCAGATGGCAACCTAAAAGAACCCCCCAGAGCGCCCATGGTACAAGCTGGGAGATTAGGGGACTCTGGACCGGTAGCACCCCCAACAACCCGGTTGTTGCAGTCCCTCCAGGCAACCCATTCCTCCTTGACTAACGAGATAGCTGATCCATAGGTAGGGGAAATGCAAATTGGATATGGGGTTCCCTCGTTACAGACAGGACCTGGGGTCATTGATTCCAGGGTGGATGGTAACCTAGAAGGAGGGCCCCAATTTCCAATGATCACGCAGGCTGGGCTGAGTAGAACCCCTACAGGGACCACATCTCCGTCCAATAGAAACATTGAGGCACCAACTTCCAATATTGTCTCATACTTGAACATTCAACCACATGGTGGTACACAAGCCGCTTCACCGATAGGGTCCCTTTATGGATCCCCTGGAGGGACGCTCCGGGGTAAAGACCGGTTTATCTCCTACTGTGGATTTTACCTGGCTATTTGATAATGAATACACTCCAGTAAACAGAGGATTCATTCTTAGCTTATTCTCGGAACTAGAGGCATTAAAGCTGATAGCAAGTAAGGATATTCTAAACGTGATGATCAATGTACACCACACTCTTCCTTATTCTAGGGTCACTTTTGGCTCCTTGATAGTGGCCATTCTGGTTCTGCAGAATTGTGAGCATTTTTTTAAACGAGGGCTCGACATAACATCCGTTATAGAATAAGATTAATATCAAACAGAGGGTTCTAAAATTCATCATCTGAAAGCTCCTAGGGCTATTAATTCAGTGGTGCTTGATGCGTTGGGCCCTGATGCTGAGTATTCTGTGGATGTTACCAAAGATATAGTGGTCTCCGTGGACAGGAGGAGACGCTCAATACATTTTGTGTCTGGTGTGGCAGTTGCCACTCAAACCCCAGACATAGAAGACGAATCTGCACAGTGGAACTGGGTTGCAAGAGCCCTGAATACCACTCATCCGGAAGTAGTAAGGAGTGCTCAGTTGAAGTAGCCTGGGCGGGCTACTTTTTTCCTGGAATATGGCCAGTCTGGGACCAAATGAAGCAAAATTGAATTCCTTGGAAACTATGAACCCTTTAATCATATGCTTACAAGAAACGTGGTCCTGCAAAGAGTTTGAATGCTATGGCTATTTTGTTTATTCCTGCTATGCCAAGTACTCTGAAAGGGGACACACTAGTGTTGGGGTCTCCATTTTGCTTAAAAACTCCATTAATTGGAACCAGAAGGTTTTCAGCCACCCTTCAAACCTTTGTATATGTGTGAAGTTGGCATGTTTGGGAGATTCTGGCAGGTCCACTTCCTTCCTTGTGGCAAACTTGTATATCCCTCCTGGGAGAAATTTTGATTATTTTTTTAGTACTTTTTTTTTTATTCAGGATATAGCTATTAGAGAAGAATGCCCCCTAGTGACAATAGTGGGGGACCTAAATGCCAAAATTGCAAACTCTGCTTCTGGGATTTATGCCAATATTGACAAAGAGAAAATTTGGAATATCCCCTAGATTTTATTACCAAATAAAGTAAAAACAGACAAACGGGGATTCCTCCTGCTTGATAGCATAAGAAGTCTAGAAATTGCTATTCTAAATGGGAGAGTGCCTGCTGACAAAATAGCACATTTCACTTTTCACTCCCAACACATTCAGAGCCTTTTAGACTACCTGATTATCTCCTATCAAATGTTTTGGGCTTGCGATTATCTCTTTGTCATCCCGTCAATATGGAGCGACCATAGCATAGGGGGTATGACAGTGGCTTTTGATCTACCCATATTGGATCCGGGGAATATAGGTCAGGGCATGGCTACTTTTAACAAAGCAAATGGTCGGTCCTTCTGGGCGCAAAAAAACATTATTGAAAAAGGCGCGATTCTGAAGAAGGCTTATGTAGAAGAACAAGTTACTTACCTTCGGTAACGATGTATCTGTAAGAAACATTAGTTAGTTAGATTCCTCACCTTAGAATATCCCCAGGTGTCAGGCTGGATCAGGAAAGATTTTTCATCAGCAATACCCCTTGCGCGTCGCTAGGCGTCGTCTGCGGCTCCGCATCCGTCGTCGGCGTCGTGCGCCGGAATGACGTCGTCGGAGTACTTAGAAGCCGCCCTTGCGCGCTGACGTCAGTTCTTGTACATAGCTTTCCTCGCCAGGAATGCAGAGCCATGCAAGAGACCGACACTGGTGCCAAAAAGTCTAGGGCCCTGAAAAGGATAACCTTAACCCTAGATGTCGGTTCGCAGAACGGGGAGGATGGGTAGGTCGGTGAGGAATCCAACTAACTAATGTTTCTTACAGATACATATTTACCGAAGGTAAGTAACTTGTTCATCTGAAAGAAGCACGTTAGTTAGATTCCTCACCTTAGAATAGATACCCCAGCAATACCAACCCCGGTGGTGGGTCTACGAACCAAGATCACACCAGAAAGTCCTGGAGAACAGAACGGCCAAAGAAGCCGTCCCTCCGGACTTGGCTGTCCAGGCAATAATGCTTGGCAAACGTGTGCAGCGAGGCCCACGTTGCTGCCTGACAGATGTCCTGCAAGGGGACTCCCCGGCCCAGGGCAGTGGTCGCCGCTGTGGCCCGGGTGGAATGGGCCCTCAGCCTCACAGGAGGCTCCTTTTTAGCCAAGGAGTAACAAGCCTTTATACACAATATGACCCACCGCGAGATGGTTCGCTTGTGTACCGCCCGCCCCTTCTTAGCACCCACGTAGCCCACAAAGAGTTGGTCGTCCACCCGGAACTGTTTCGTGCGGTCCAAATAAAAGGACAGCGCCCGTTTTGGGTCCAGACGGTGGAGCCTCTCTTTCTCCTTGGAAGGATGCGGAGGCGGAAAGAAGGTGGGCAACGTGACAGACTTCCCGATGTGAAAGGCAGTCACCACTTTAGGAAGAAAGGAAGGACAAGTCCGGAGAACAACATTGTCCGGATGGACAGAAAGAAAAGGAGGCTTAGAAGAGAGAGCCTGGAGCTCACTCACCCGTCTAGCCGAGGTGATGGCAACCAGGAAAGCAGTCTTAAGAGTCAGAAGACGAAGGGGACAATTATGAAGAGGCTCAAAGGGAGCGCACATCAGATATGTCAAGACCAGGTTCAAATCCCACTGAGGCATTACGAAAGGGACAGGAGGAAACATGTGAGTAATGCCTTTGAAGAAGCGAGAAACAACAGGGGATTTGAAAAGAGAAGGCTGATCAGGAGCCGTAAGAAAGCAGAAATAGCTGAAAGATAACCTTTAAGAGTGCCCAGAGCAGAGCCCTGCTGGGCCATGGAAAGAAGAAAGAGGAGAACCTCAGAAAGAGGGGCGGAAGGGGATCCACAGCCTTTGCTGTGCACCATGCCACAAATTTGTTCCACCGGCAGGCGTATACCGATTTTGTGGAGGGACGCCTGGCTGCCAGAATCACATCGCAGACTTCAGGAGGCAAGTCAAATGGCATCAACTGTCGCGCTCAATCTCCACGCATGGAGGTGGAGACTGGACAGGTTCGGGTGGAGGACCGTCCCTTGCTGCTGTGACAGAAGGTCCTCCTGAAGAGGCAGTCGTATCGGGGGATCGATTGACAGACTGAGTAGCTCGGGATACCAGTACCCTCGTGCCCAATCCGGAGCCACCAAGATGAATGGGGCCCGGTCGCGCCTGATCTTCTTCAGCACTCTGGGCAGAAGTGGTATAGGCGGAAAGGCGTACAACAGACCGCAACTCCACTCGCGACGAAAGGCGTCCCCGAGCGAGTGCCGCCTTGGAAACTCCAACGCGCAGAATTGCTGACATTGCGCGTTCTCTTCGGTGGCGAATAGATCTAACCAAGGCTCTCCTCACTGCCGAAAGAGGCCTTGCGCCACGTCCGAGTTGAGACGCCATTCGTAATCCATCATGCACCGGCGGCTGAGTCCGTCTGCTCTGGCGTTCAGAGAGCCCGCCAGATTTTGAACCACCAGGCTGATGCCCTGATGTTCCAGCCATGTCCAGAGGCGCAGAGCCTCCTGACAAAGGGTCCACGACCCCACCCCGCCTTGTTTGTTGCAATACCACATGGCGGTGGTGTTGTCCGTGAACACCTGCACCACACTTCCCCGGACAACGGGAAGGAATGCCTTCAGTGCAAGTCGGATCGCTCTCAGCTCCAAAAGGTTGATATGGAGCCGAGACTCCGCCGGAGACCAGAGTCCTCTGATCTCCGCCTCCCCCATGTGGCCCCCCCATCCCAGGAGGGACGCATCCGTCACTACTACGTGCTCCGGTTGGGGTAGGGAGAGGGATCTACCGCTGACCCAATCGCGGTCCGTTAGCCACCACTGCAACTGCTTTGTGGTGCCCTCCGAGATCAAGACATGGTCGGACAGGTTGCCCTGATGCTGGGCCCACTGAAACTTCAGGTCCCACTGCAGAGCCCGCATTCGCCACCTGGCGTGATGCACTAACAGGATGCAGGAGGCCATCAGACCCAGAAGCCGCAGCACCAACCTGACCGAAACCCGGGATAGAGGCTGAAAGATGGGAATCAGAGCCTGAATATCCCGGACCCGCTGGTCCGGAGGATAAGCCCGGAACTGCGCGAGTCCAGAATCGCCCAGATAAAGAGGAGCATTTGGGAGGGACTCAGATGCGACTTCGGCACATTATGGAGAACCCCAGCAAATGCAGGAGGTCGGCCGTAGTCTGGAGGTGGGAGACGACTTGCTGGGGCGAGCCCGCCTTCAACAGCCAGTCGTCGAGATAGGGGAAGACTGGAACCCCTGATCTGCGCAGATGCGCTGCGACCACCGCCATCACTTTCGTGAACACCCGAGGGGCACTGGTGAGGCCGAAGGGGAGCACAGTAAACTGAAAATGCTCCTGACCCACCGTGAACCGCAGGTAACGCCGGTGGGCCGGCAGGACGGGGATGTGAAAATAAGCGTCCTGCAAGTCCAAAACTACCATCCAGTCTCCAGGGTGTAGGGCAGCCAGAACCTGAGCTAAGGTGAGCATCTTGAACCTCTCCTTCCGGAGGAAGGCGTTGATGCTCCTGAGGTCCAAGATAGGGCGTAGGCCCCCTTTGCCCTTGTTGGGAACCAGAAAGTAGTGGGAATAACAACCACGGCCTACTTCTGGACCAGGAACGTGCTCGACAGCCCCTTTGGCCAAGAGGGCCACAACTTCCTCCCGTAGAAGATTCAAGTGATCCCCCGACATGCGGTGGCACTGCGGTGGCATGGCTGGAGGGGTCGTCTCGAAGGGGAGGGAGTAGCCCCTTCGGACGATTTGCAGCACCCACCTGTCCGAAGTGATGGAACGCCAGTGGAGCAGGTGATGGCAAACTCTGCCGCCCACTGGCGTGGAATAGGCCTGAAAGCACGGACTAGAAAGGCTTTGAGGCGGATGCTGCTGGGGTGGATGTGGATGGACCGGCACGTTGACACCCTGTACCGCCTCGGCGGAATCCACGTCCGCGACCGTGTGGAGGATGGTTCTGCAGCCTGTGGCTAGGCGGACGTGAGGGGGCGCCCCTTCCTTGGCCACGAAAGGGGCTAAAAGCAGAAGTTTGCGGGCGCGGGCCGAGAGACCCAAGGACTTGGCCGTAGCCCTGGAGTCCTTAAAGCGCTCTAGCGCACTGTCCGCTTTGTCGCCAAAGAGGGGATCGCCATCAAAGGGCATGTCCATGAGGGCGCTCTGGACATCCCCGGAAAAAGACGTGGACCGCAACCAGGCATGACGACGAAGCGCCACCGTGGACGACATTGATCCGCCAAGCGAGTCCGTCGTGTCCAAACCACATCGGATGGCATACCGCGCTGCGTCCCGCCTGTCGGCAAGAGCCTGGGCGAGCCGTGTCTGGGCCTCCTCCGGGCACAGGGGCAGCACGTCCTCCACCGTATCCCACAGAGAGTGGGAGTAACGGTCCAAGAGACAAGCCGTGTTAATCGACCTCAGCCCTAAACTAAGGGAGGAGAACAGCTTTTTGCCAAACTGCTCCAGTCTCTTGGATTCCCGATCCGGGGGAGCGGACGGGAAGGAGGTCTGGGAAGTAGAGGCCGGGATTGTAGGAGAGTAGGGTCTGCTTTCTATGTTCACCCCCACTTTTTGCTTTTGCTTCACTGGTTTTCGACTTAGATGTGGCTGTGGGCCTGCCAATCAGACCCACAGCCCAGCTGTTCTCTCTCTAAATTCATACTATGTACTTTAGGTGCATAACCCAATTGGTAAGGATCACCTTATTGGCCCCTGTATAGTGTAACTTAGGTACCCAGGGCATAGGTGTACCCTAGGCCTGGCCGGGGCTGCAGCATGTATTATGCCACCCCTGGCCTGGCCTTCCATTTTGACACAACTGGCTGATCACTCAGCTGGGGCAAGGTTGTGTAATCATCCCTTGCTTAGGTGTAGTATTCTTATACCTACCTTATATATAGACACATGTGTACCTATCAGCCACTCCTATGGCAGGCCTTAACAATCCTGGAGGCAGAGTGCTTGGTAACATGTGAGATGGTGCTCTAGCATGAGCTGAGCCTGTCTGCAGCTTTCGGAGCCATGTCCTTATAGCTGTTCTATGATATAGCCTACCATATACTCTTAAAGTACCTTATAATCTTAAACGGTTATGGTAACTATGGTTTGGCTTTATCAAAACATGTCGTGTAAGGTGTCTAACACTTTGGAATAATACCCCCATACCATTTCTGGCAATGAGGATATTGTTCCTCCCTTCTAGAGGGGGAAGACATGTTGAAACCTACTTACCCGGTTAAAGTTAACCAGAGCCCCAGCATCACAAAATGGATGCTGCTGCCACAGACACAAGTCTGACCTACTGCTGCTGGGAGTCCTTCCAGCGAGGGAGGCTTGGACAATAGGTTTCCTGCCTTGGCAGGTGCGAGCACCACCCCAGACAGGATTTAGTGTATTGGGGCAGGGAGGGATGAAAGAAACTAGACACTGCCTGGGGCACACAAGGTGTCCCATGCATAGTCCAGTTCAAACCGGCGCTGGGGCACTCCAGCCCCAGCTCTGGCGCGAAACTGGACAAAGGAAAGGGGGTGTAACCACTCCCCTTCCTGGTCCCACCCATAGGAGGGACCTTGCAGGTAGCCCAGCCCACTAGCCCAGTATATCAGTAGGTAGCTGAGCCCTGCAAAATTAGATTATCCTGAAACTGCAACTTGAACAGAAACTCTGGACCTTCGACATTCGACCTCAGGAAGAAGACTGAAGAATCTCCCTTGTGGCCAAGGAGTGACCACCCTGGGCAACCAGGCACCATCCAGCGACCGCTGCTTGCTTTGCGACTGATCCTACGAGGGCCGACTGCAGAGACTGACCAGCGCTGAGACTTCCAGACACCTCTGAACCAGATCCACCTCTACAACAAAGCTGAGACCCATGGAGGCGACGAGGGACGTGGGACCGGCGACTTGGGAAAAGTGGCTAGTACCTGACTAGCGAGACTTCTGAGGCGTCCTCGAGGCTGTGCTTGGGGAATTGAGAAGCCCCCATCCCGAGCACCATCTGCAAAGAAGATCAGCTCCCCACACTTCACGTGTTCTGCGTGGGGCCCTTCTGCACCTGAGTTGCTTGACGTGTTGTCCGGTTGCTGGCCCGTTGGCTAGTGACCTCTGAGACGACGAACCTTTGATTTCACCTTGCTTGTCCGGCTCCTCCAGACTGACACCCGCTCCTCTGTGAAAGAGAAGCACCCCACACCTTCCTGGTCTGCACCAGAAGCAAGTCCTCCATTCTGCGTGGGTTCCGCTTGCCAAGGCTTGTTGGGTCCTAACTAGACATCGATGCCGCCGGCAGCAACAGCCTTCGTGGGACAGCTCGCCTCCTGGTCCTGGTCGTCCTCGACGTCTCCTGGTACCCGTGGCTGCTGCGACAAGATTCACCTCTTCACCTGCATCTGCACAACATCGCCTGGTTCCTTCCCGGCTCCTGGCTGGTGACCTAGACTCTGTCCCTTCTACTTGCAGGTATCCTTCCTTCTTGATTCCATCCTTGGGATCCACCGGACACTCTTCACTGACTGCCTGTCAGCAACTTTCCTTCAGGCATCCATAGGAGTCAACGACAAAACCCGACGCAAGTTCACACCTATGCACCCGCAGCCCGTGGGCTAGGTAACTTGAGTACTCCGGTGCTCACAAGGGTATTGACTATCCTAGGGTCTAGTTTCCAAGTCTCGAACTCCTAGCTATTCCAGAAGTGTCCTAAAACTGTTAATTTCTAATAACTACTATTTCTATTGACTTTTACGCATTACGCGTGAGTGTTTCCACTCTGCACCTGATTCCCGTGGGCCTCCCACTTCCTAACATTTGGTAGTATAGTGTAGCCCCAGCGATTCCCTAGGCCTAGGCCTATCCTGTGTTCGTGACAGTGGTTCTTATACCACTTACTTAGTATATGGTTTGCGTGGCCCCTAGGGCCTAACTGTATTACTTACCTGTGTGACTTAATGTATGCTTAAATAAGACTGTCTGGTACTTACCTCGAATCTCATAAAGAGTGCTGAGGGTATTTTGACTAGAATAAATACATTCTATTTTTATATATATCTGTTGTGGTGTCCTTTCATTTGGTATTCAAGGGATTACATATGGTATAACAGCTGGCTTCACATGCCATACAGAGTTTAGCCTAAGACTGCTCTTGTCCATGCTACCACTAGGATAGCTGGTCTATAAGGTTGACTTTACAACCAATCACCATAAGGGTTGTTTGGACTGATACAAGGTGTACACTAGAATTAGTGACATCATATATCAGGCCAACTTCTCACAGGGATAACCAGGCTCTCAGGGGTGGGGTGTTGGGACAGAAAACTGGGGTCGCCCGGTGCAGGGCGGTGGCGTCGGGCCACGTTCCGATCCACAGGAGGTACTGTGGAGGGCTTGGACCAGGTGCCCTTGAGAACGTCCATCAGTGCTTCACTAAGCGGCAGCAGAGGCTCTGAGGAGCTTGCTGACGGTTGGAGCACTTCAGTGACGAGGTTAGTCCTCACGGCCACAGTAGGTAGCTTTAGCCCGAGGGCTTCGGCCGCCTTACGCAACGCCACAGAAAAGGTAGCACCTTCCTCCGAAGCCACGGTCGGAGGAGAGATGAAGCCAGTGTCAGGGGAGGTGTCAAGGCCACTGGCAACCCCCAGCTCATCTGCCCAGTCCTGTGATAACTGGCCCTGGCGGGCCAGAGGGTCATCAGACCCCTCCCAGTCGCCACCGTCATCCGATTCCTGATAAACAGGGGTAATGATCGGAGCCGGGAGGAAGATGAAATGGTCACCCATCGGCGTCGGATGCCGTGCAGGACGGCGCCGCACCGGCGCCAGGCCTGGACCGGGGCTGAACCGGTGTCGACGCCGGCGGAGGTGGTGTCGTGACTTCGACCGGCATCGACTGAGATCCAGGCCTGGATCCCATGGGGACCTGCGGCGTCGGGACCGAAGTCGACGACGGTGCCGGGGACGGAGCCGCCGGCTCGCTAGGCCCCCCAGTCGAGCCCGCGGGGCCCGAAGGTGCGCCGGCAGGCGTCGACGGCAGAGCCAGGCCCCTCATGGCCGAGAGGAAGGCACTGATCTCCGCCGGAGTCGCGTCAGTCCCAGGGACCGGCGGGTATGGGGACGGATGCGGCTCCTGCGGAGCCGCGGGGGTGGTACCACCCGGACCCTCGACCAAGTCTCTTGGAATTCTTACTATGCTTCGACTTACCCGAAGACTTGGAACCCAACGAGCGGTGATGGTGGCTCGGGCCGAGCCGAGTGCCGGAGCTCGGGAAGCTTGTGGGACCGCTCCCGCCTAGCCTTCGAGGTCAAAGCCCGGCAGTCGAGGCATGACTCCGCATCGTGGTCGGCCCCAAGGCAGTAAAGGCACCGGCGATGGTGGTCTGTTACCGACATCAGTCGGTGACAGGAGTCACAGGATTTAAAACCAGGCATCCTACCGGCACCAGTTCGAGTCGACGAGTAGACAATAGAGTCCAAAAAGTTTTAGTCAAAAAGTGACTAAAGGGGTAAGCTCTTCCCGGATCAGCGCTGTCTGGCGCGGGAAAAAGAAGAACTGACGTCAGCGCGCGAGGGCGACGACGTCATTCCGGCGCACGACGCCGACGACGGACGCGGAGCCGCAGACGAAGCCTAGCGACGCGCAAGGGGTATTGCTGATGAAAAATCTTTCCGGATCCAGCCTGACGTCTGGGGATATTCTAAGGTGAGGAATCTAACTAACGTGTTTCTTTCAGATAAGAAGGTTTTGCTCACGCCGATATTATACACTTCTTTGAGGCCCAAATTGAGAAGATACGTAATTTAAGTTCTACATCTTCCGGACCTCGTCTGCCTAAACAGGGTATGTCCCCTTTGAAACCTTTTAATCAAGCCATTAACCGTCTTATCCAAAAACAGTATATACATTTCCTCACTGGTCAGCAGCAGGAAATTAATCGCCGCAAGCGAGTAAGAAGACGCTGTATGCTTAGTGGTAAAAGAAAGGAGCTTGACACTAAGTGGATTGGGCTGAGGGAAGCCGCATGGGCCAAAGACTCAAGAAAGTACTGGCACCTGATCGCAGAATATTGCGATTCTAGGTAGAGGGCTCTACCCATACCGATCCTGGAGAAGGACTGGGTGGACTACATCTCCCTTGTATAGAAAAATAACAGCCCAGTTTCTCCTGTGATGACTGATAGGGCTAAATCTACTTTTACTGAATTTGGCTCCCCGTCAGGAGAGGAAGTAGTAAGTTATATAAAGAATGCTGGAACCTCCGGCGCACAAGGGCCGGATGGAATCCCGATTGCACTAATTAAAAAGGAGCCGGCTGATTTTCTAGAGCCACTGTTCAACTATTGTTTTTTTACGAATAAAATCCCCCCCTCTTGGAAGGGGAGTATTATAGTCCCTCTGTATAAAAAGAGACCGAAAACTCTGCCGGCTAGCTTTAGACAGATTGCCTTGCTGGATGTCTCAGGCAAACTATTCACAAAAAGTATATTATGTGTTGGACTTGGCCCTTTTTGCAGGGTCATCCCTGAACTTTTTGCCTTCCTCCTATATTTTTTCTGACCTGTTGTTGGCTGTTTTATGACTCTAGGCACTCTACCACTGCTGGTCAGTGCTAAAGTGCATATGCTCTCCCTATTGTAAATTATTGTACGAATTAGTGATTCCATGATTGGTTGGTTTGGTTTACCTGTCAGACCCTAGCACAGTGCACCAGGAGTGCCCAGGTCTTGTAAATCCAAATGCTGCTGGTGGGCTTGCAGCACTGGTTGTGCCACCCATAGAAGCAGCCTGTAAAAGTGTGTCTAAGGTTTGCCATTGCAGAGCCTGCGTGCAGTCTGGCACTTTCATGCTGAATGGGCAAGTGCACCCACTTGCCAGTACCTAAACCTTCCCTTTTCTTCATATCAGACACCCCTATGGTAGGTCCAAGAGCAGGGTGCATTGTAAGTATAAGGTAGGACATGCCCTGGTGTGTGTGGCATGTCCTAATAGTGAATTACAGCCATTTTCGTTTTTCACTATTGCAAGGCTACCTGTTCTCCATAGGCCAGAATGTGCAGTTTGATTATTACATCTTATAATCCTAACTGACTCAGGGAACATGGAGAAATTTGAATTTAGTATGCCTGAACTCAGAATGATAAAATACATCTTTTAGTGAAGTTAGTTTTAACATTCTGTGTTTAAAAATACCACTTTTAGAAAGTAGGTATTTTCTTGTCTAACCATTCAAACCTGCCTCTGCTAGGTTGTTTATTCCTTGTCTGGAGTTTGAGTGACAGGGCTAGGGGATTCCAGGAGACAGGGTGAGTCCGCCCAGTGGTGAATAGAGAGATCTGCATCTAGATGGGAGGGAGGAGTTGCACCTGGGACCTGAATAGGAGAGTGCCTGCCCCCCACAGTGCTGGCTCCAACCCCTGTGGTGCGTCTGATGTCTCTGCCCTGCACTGTGAAAGGAGAGAAGCAATCATGTCAACAAAGTGCTCCAGGGCTGTGCTTTCCCTCCACAATGCAGGCTCCACCTCCTGTGGTGCGTCTGATGTCTCTGCCCGGCACTCTGAAAGGAAAGAAGGAATCAGGTAAACAAAGTGCTCCAGGACTGACCAGAACCGGTTTGTGTATAAATATTGGGACCCTGATCCCAAGAATTTAGATCACTTTGGGAAAACAAGAAGAACCTCTGCTGAGGGAGGAACCAGAAGAAGGTGAGGGGGAAACTATCCCTGAACCTGGGGGATTGGCCTGCAGTGGTTGCCTTACTGCCAAAGAGAGGAGAAAGGAACTTTGTGTGTACTTTTGCTCAACATGTGAAGGATCTCCAAGGGCTTGGAAAAGAGCTTGCCTCCTGCTGAAGTCTCAGGAACAACAGACTTCACCCCCCCAGCTCCCCAGAGTTCTTTGGAAGTGCCTGCTGCTGCTATTGGGCCTTCTGAGGGACTGCGTTTCGCAAGAAGCTGGAAGCGCGACTCAAGAAGGAGAAGCGTGCCGCCGTCGGAGCTGTTGTCGTCGCATCTCTTAAAGTGTGTTGCCGCTGCAGCATCGCATCGAGTGGAAACGTCTTGCATCATCCAGGAAGTGCCTCGCAACGCCGAAGAAGCGTGTCGCCATCGCAGCCATCGTAGCTTACACATTGCACCGCATCAAGAGAAGAGTCTTGCATCGAGGAAGAAGCGTGTCGCCATCGCAGCCATCGTAGTTGTCGGATTGCACCGCATCAAGAAAAGCGCCTCGCATCCAAGGAGAAGCGTGCCGCCGTCGGAGCTGTTGTCGTCGCATCGCGTAAAGGGGTGTCGCCGCTGCAGCATCGCATCGAGCGGAAGCATCTCGCAACGTCGGAGAAGAGTGTCGCTGTCAAGGCCGCTGTCGTCGCATCGCGTAAAGGGTGTCGCCGCTGCAGCTGAAGCATCAAGTCGAGTCTTCTCACAACATCGGAGAAGCGGGCCGCATCTGGAAGATCTTCACGTCTTTATTTGTTTGCACCAAAAACTTCATCGTATCAACATCGTTGCAACACTTTCGGTGCCCCTGCGTGTCGCATCTAAAAGGTACATTGACTTAAAGTGTCGCATTTAAGAACTAAAGAGAACTAAGCAAAATTCTACAATCTAAAGTAACAGTATTGTGTGTTTTTGTCGTTTAATGGTCTTGTGGTAAACCTATATAAAGAATACTTATTTTTTATATAAAACATGTGTGGTGTCCATTTGTAGTGTTGACACTTGATTACTGTATGTGTTCACAAATGCTTTACACACTGCCTCTGAGATAAGCCTGTCTGCTCGTGCCAAGCTACCAAGGGGGTGAGCAGGGGTTATTTTAGGAGTGTACCCCCTTACCCAGACTAGAGGAGAGGGTCCCTATTTGTCACAAGTGCATACCTGTGCCAACTAGAGACCCCCAAGTCTAACACTGGTGGCAGCGGTGATGATTCTGGACTTGCATTTGTGACTCATGTACAGTGATTGGTGAACACTACTTAGTGAGTGCAGACCATAACGCAACCAATACTTGTTGGTAGATTTCTTTTTGGGACTTTCTATTTTTGAGTACTGCCAAGCTTAACCATGGTTTGAGAAAGCAGCATCCATAGTATCTATTGAGAATGAATGGGAGTGGGAAGAAGAGAAACTGGACAGCTACCCAGTAAAACAGCTAAAGTTCTTCTGCAAGAAATTCAATGTTTCTACTACTGGATGCAAAAATAAGACAGTAAACAAGGCGCTGAGGGCCTAGGTAGAAGGAAGGAATGCCACTGATGATGATAATGCAGAGGAGCAGCTGGAAGGGCCAGTGGGTCCAAGAGGAAGGAGAACCCCTTCCCCTGCCGGTAGC
Organism: Triturus cristatus; assembly: GCF_964204655.1. Lineage (NCBI taxonomy): Eukaryota > Metazoa > Chordata > Amphibia > Caudata > Salamandridae > Triturus > Triturus cristatus. Next base: position 992,097,964 of record NC_140581.1, read on the forward strand.
AGTGTTTCTGGTAAAAGTCTATCTCCAGAGGAGTTGGCAGATAGAAAACAGTGTAGGATGGACGAAATTGAGCTGACCAAGCTCAAGTTAAGTGGGCAGTTAGAATTGGAATTGCAAATTAGAAAGTTAGCCCTAGAGGAAAAGAAAATGGAAATGGAGCATGTGTTGAGTATGAGGAAGCTTGACTTAGAGCTTGAGAGGCTTGAGGCCATGAGTGTCTCAGCCCAGCAACAAGAAATGTGTGTACCTCAGAGATTGAGCTTTGCTGAGTGGGAGGAGGAATCCAGCTCAGATGGTGGCAGCAATATTGAATTTTCTAGTGCTGAGAGAGCAGTACACACACCCAGAGATGTGGCACCTGACTTGAAGGAGGGGGTTAACATACACCAGGAGGTATACGGATATAAGGTAGCTCCAGTAGTGCGCAGTGTCCCTGGGATGGATTGGGGAACTGGCACAGGGGTTCATAGTCCTAGTATTCGGAGGGACACTCAACTGACTCTAAATGAGGGGTGCGGGGAGAGGGGTTCCCCCATGGTTGAAGTCCTGGTGTGTGAGTGTGAAGACCGCCCAGAAGAGTGTGGGTTGAGTGACAGAGACAGTCAGATACTGTCTTGCCAGTCTCAGGAGAGTGGTGTGAAGTACGTGTGCGAGTCACTGGATGGAGAGGTGAAGGATAGTTTGGTTAACCCTGCTAGGGGGCTGTGTGATCCAATTGTGGGAGAGCATATTATAAGTCCCTGTTTTCCAGAGCTATGCCAACACCTGTTGGAGAGTGAGTTCTCTGACCCCAGGGAGCTCATATTGGAGGCAGACCTTTTGGTGGATTCCAGAGGGTCTGAAAAGGCATTGGGGAGTGATCTCAAGATGGGTGGTTCAGGCATCTTCAAACCCAGTGTGGTGGAAGTGGCTCAGAGTAGCCCAGCTAGGTCTTGTAGTAGTGAGAGGGGTGTAGGGCCTCACGTCCTGTCTTTAAGGGGAAGGAGTGAGAATGGGTTATGTCCCGGTAGTGCCCAACCTCAGTCTCAGAGCCTGGATGGTTCTTTAAGGGAACACCAGGTGGGGAGCCTAGTCTGTCCTGAGGGGCTGCCCGTTGTGCGGGATCCCCTAGTGTCTGGTGAATGGGGAGTGTCTGTAAGCAGGCCTCCCTCAGTTCTGGTGTCTGGTAGTACCGCTCCAGTTGGGATGGTGCAGAAGTCCAGATTGAGGAGTGAGAGGGGGGAACAGTCCCCAGTGGAAGAACCAGTGGGTCAGGGGCCAGCCAGAAGGGCTGCGTCACCAGTGAATGACCATGGTGACACCACTTCTGTCCTGGGGGAATCTTTGTGCACTGTCAGATGGACAGGGGTCGGGAGATCTGCGCCAGGCAGACTGTCACACGGCACATGAGTTATGTGTCACCCTCCGGGGGGCATGCGTGCTCCCCAGGAAAATGGTGCGCCAGGCGAGCGTTCAACCGCATGGGTTGGTCCCAGGGTTGGGAAGCCAGGTTCAGATGTTGTCTGACCTGGAGGGAGGGACATCTGTAATCAGTGTCCATACCAGTCTGTCTTCTTGGTGTACCACTCCAGGTGGAAGGGTACAGCCATCTGGAAGGGGGTGCAGAGGGAGGGAGTCCTCGCCTCTGACCCCGGCTCAACTGAAGGGTTTAGACCCTAGGTTGGAGGGCCAGGTTCAGGGTGCCCCCTGACCTGGACGCCCAGTTGCAGGATAGAACCCCTGAACTGGTGGGCGAATTGCGCAGGACACCTGCCACAGGTGCCCTGGCAATTCTGGAAGGGGGTACCACCCCAAGTGGGAGGGTACAGAGCCCCAAGGAGGAGGACCGGGTGTGGGAGAGGCCACCCCAGTCTTTGGTCCAGCGGCCGGGTACAGGCCTGGGGCTGGTGGGTCAGTGCCAGGATGTCATACCTGACCTGACAGGAGGGAGAATGGACAAAGGGTGCCAAGCACCTGGGGATACTGCCGCCCGCTCCCTGGCGCCACAGAGGTTTGAGAGCCCTGAGAGGCATAAGGCCTGGGTCTCATCCCTGACTACTGTCAGTGGCCACTGTGGCATTCTGCTGTCTGTCTGTTGGGACACACCTGTGAGCCAGTTAATTTTAGGTGCTGCACAGGTGGTGGCCACAGGTGAGGAGAAGGGTTCCCCATGGATTGGCTTGGTGGGCCCTGAGAGTATGGAAAGAGGGATTCCAATAGGTTCAGATTGGTATAGAACTGGAGTCTGCCCCTGCAGTTGCGGGCCAGGTCCTTGTTCCATCGCCCAAAGCAAGGAAGCCCATCAAGGTAGTGATTGGTCTACCCTGCGTTTTGGCTGGAAGGGGGTTGTGTTGGACTTGGCCCTTTTTGCAGGGTCATCCCTGAACATTTTGCCTTCCTCCTATATTTTTTATGACCTGTTGTTGGCTGTTTTATGACTCTGGGCACTTTACCACTGCTGATCAGTGCTAAAGTGCATATGCTCTGGCTATTGTAAATTATTGTACGAATTAGTGATTCCATGATTGGTTGGTTTGGTTTACCTGTCAGACCCTAGTACAGTGCACCAGGAGTGCCCAGGGCTTGTAAATCCAAATGCTGCTGGTGGGCTTGCAGCACTGGTTGTGCCACCCACAGAAGCAGCCTGTAAAAGTGTGTCTAAGGCCTGCCATTGCAGAGCCTGCATGAAGTCTGGTACTGTCATGCTGACTGGGTAAGTGCACCCACTTGCCAGTCCCTGAACCTTCCCTTTTCTTTATATCAGACACCCCTATGGTAGGCCCAAGGACAGGGTGCATTGTAAGTATAAGGTAGGACATGCCCTGGTGTGTGTGGCATGTCCTAATAGTGAATTACAGCCATTTTCGTTTTTCACTATTGCAAGGCTACCTGTTCTTCATAGGCCAGAATGGGCAGTTTGATTATTACATCTTATAATCCTAGCTGACTCAGGGAACATGGTAGAAATTCGAATTTAGTATGCCTGAACTCAGTATGATAAAATACATCTTTTAGTGAAGTTAGTTTTAACATTCTGTGCTTGAAAATACCACTTTTAGAGAGTAGGTATTTTCTTGTCTAACCATTCAAACCTGCCTCTGCTAGGTTGTGTATCCTTGTCTGGAGTTTGAGTGACAGGGCGGGGGATTCCAGGAGACAGGGTGAAAAGAGCTTGCCTCCTGCTGAAGTCTCAAGAACAACAGACTTCACCCCCCAGCTCCCCAGAGTTCTTTGGAAGTGCCTGCTGCTGTTGTTGTGCCTTCTGAGGGACTGCGTGTCGCAAGGAGCTGAAAGCGCGACTCAAGAAGGAGAAGCGTGCCGCCATCGGAGCTGTTGTCGTCACATCTCGTAAAGTGTGTCGCCGCTGCAGCATCGCATCGAGCGGAAGCGTCTCGCAACGCCGAAGAAGCGTGTCGCCATCGCAGCCATCGTAGCTGACACATTGCACCGCATCAAGAGAAGAGTATTGCATCGAGGAAGAAGCGTGACGCCATCACAGCCATCATAGTTGTCGTTTAGCACCGCATCAAGCAAAGCGCCTCGCATCCATGGAGAAGCGTGCGCAGTCGGAGCTGTTGTCGTTGCATCACGTAAAGGGGTGTCGCCGCTACAGCATCGCATCGAGCGGAAGCGTCTCGCAACGTCGGAGAACAGTGTCGCTGCCAAGGCCGCTGTCGTCGCATCGCGTAAAGGGTGTCGCCGCTGCAGCTGAAGTATCGAGTCGAGTCTTCTCGCAACTGGAAGATCTTCACGTCTTTATTTCTTTGCACCAAAATCTTCATCACATCAACATCGTTGCAACACTTTTGTTGCCCCCGCGTGTCGCATCTAAAAGGTACATTGACTTAAAGAGTTGCATTTAAGAACTAAAGAGAACTAAGCAAAATTCTACCATCTAAAGAAACAGTATTGTGTGTTTTTGTCGTTTAATGGTCTTGCGGTAAATCTATATAAAGAATACTTATTTTTGATATAAAACCTGTGTGGTGTCCATTTGTAGTGTTGTCACTTGATTACTGTATGTGTTCACAAATGCTTTACACACTGCCTCTGAGATAAGCCTGTCTGCTCGTGCCTGTAGGAGAGTAGGGTCTGCTTTCTATGGTCACCCCCACTTTTTGCTTTTGCTTCACTGGTTTTCGACTTGGATGTGGCTGTGGGCCTGCTAATCAGACCCACAGCCCAGCTGTTCTCTCTCTAAATTCATACTATGTACTTTAGGTACATGACCCAATTGGTAAGGATCACCTTATAGGGCCCTGTACAGTGTACCTTAGGTACCCTGGGCATAGGTGTACCCTAGGCCTACCAGGGGCTGCAGCATGTATTATGCCACCCCTGGCTGGCCTCCCATCATGACACAACTGGCTGATCACTCAGCTGGGGCAAGGTCGTGTAATCACCCCTTGCTTAGGTATAGTATTCCTATACCTACCTTATATATAGACACATGGGTAACCTTTCAGTCACTCCTATGGCAGGCCTTAACAATCCTGAAGGCAGAGTGCTTGGTAACATGTGAGGTGGTGCTCTAGCATGAGCTGAGCCTGTCTGCAGCTTTCGGAACCATGTTCTTATAGCTGTTCTATGATATCGCCTACCATATACTCTTAAAGTGCCTTATAATCCTCGCGGTTATGGTAACTATGGTTTGGCTTTATCAAAACATGTTGTGTAAGGTGTCTAACACTTTGGAATACTACCCCCACACCATTTCTGGCGATGAGGATAGTATTCCTCCCTTTTAGAGGGAGAAGACATGTTGAAGACCTACTACCCGGTTAAAGTTAACCAGAGCCCCAGCATCACAAAATGGATGCTGCTGCCACAGACACAAGTCTGACCTCCTGCTGCTGGGAGTCCTTCCAGCAAGGGAGGCTTGGACAATAGGTTTCCTGCCTTGGGAGGTGCTAGCACCACCCCAGACAGGACTTAGTGTATTGGGGCAGGGAGGGATGAAAGAAACGAGACACTGCCTGGGGCACACAAGGTGTCCCATGCATAGTCCGGTTCAGAACCGGTGCGGGGGCACTCCAGCCCCAGTCCAGGCACGAAACTGGACAAACAGAAGGGGGTGTAACCACACCCCTCCCTGGTCCCACCCATAGGAGGGACCTAGCAGGTAACCCAGCCGCCCAGATTAGTATAAGAGTGGGAGCTGAGTCCCTAGGATTTTGGATTATCCTGAAAACTGCAACTTGAACAGAAACTCTGGACCTTCGACATTCGACTACGGAAGAAGACTGAAGAATCTCCCTTGTGGCCAAGGAGTGGCCACCCTGTGCAAACAGGCACCACCAAGCGACCTGCCGTTTGCTTTGCCCAAGTTCTACGAGGAACCGACTGCAGAGCCCGACCAGCGCCTTGACTTCCAGACTTCTCCGACCCTGATCCACATCCACAGCAAAGCTGAGATCCGTGGAGGTGACGAGAGACGTGGGACCGGCTACCTGGGAAAATTGGCTACTAGCTTCCAGCGCAGCTTCTGAGGCATCCTCGAAGTTGTGCTCTGGGAATTTAGAAGCCCCAACCCCGAGCACCATCTGCACCGAAGATCAGCCCTGCACACTCTACGAGTTCTGCGTGGGGCCCTTCTGCATTTCCCTGCTCGACGCGTCTGTCCGGTTACTGGCCCGTTGGTTAGTGGCCTCAGTGACGACGAACGCTTAACTTTCCACCGCTGGTTTGGCTCCTCCAGACTGGCCCTTGCTTCCCTGCGAAAGATAAGCACCTCAGGCCTTCCTGGTCTGCAACAGAAGCGAATTCTCATCCTGCGTGGGTTGCGCTTGCCAAGGCTTGTTGGGTCCGAACTCGTCAACGCCGCCGCCAACAGCAAGAGCCCTCGTGGGACAGCTCGCCTCCTGGTTCTGGTCGTCCTCGACGCCTCCTGGTACCCGTGGCTGCTGCGACAAGCTTCACCTCTTCACCTGCATCTTCACGACATCGCCTGGTTCCTTCCCGGCTCCTGGCTGGTGACCTAGACTCTGTCCCCTCTGCTTGCAGGTACCCTCCTTCTTGATTCCAACCTTGGAATCCACCGGACACTCTTCACTGACTGCCTGTCAGCACCTTTTCTTCAGGCATCCATAGGAGTCGACGACGAAACCCGACGCAGGTTCACACCTATGCACCCGCAGCCCGTGGGCTAGGTAACTTGAGTACTCCGGTGCTCACAAGGGTATTGACTATCCTAGGGTCTAGTTTCCAAGTCTCTAACTCCTAGCTCTTTCCGAAGTGTCCTAAAACTCTTTATTTCTAAACACCACTATTTCTATCGACTTTAACGCATTACGCGTGAGTGTTTCCACTCTGCACCTGAATCCCGTGGGCCTCCCACTACCTAGTAACTGGTAGTATAGTGTAGCTCCAGCGATTCCCTAGGCCTAGGCCTAACCTGTGTTCGTGACAGTGGTCCTTATACCACTTACTTAGTATATGGTTTGCATGGCCCCTAGGGCCTAACTGTATTACTTACCTGTGTGACTTATGTATGCTTAAATAAGACTGTGTGGTACTTACCTCGAATCTCATAAAGAGTGGTGAGGGTATTTTGACTAGAATAAATACATTCTATTTTCATATATATCTGTTGTGGTGTCCTTTCATTTGGTATTCAAGGGACTGCAAATGGTATAACAGCTGGCTTCACATGCCATACAGAGTTTAGCCTAAGACTGCTCTTGTCCATGCTACCACTAGGATAGCTGGTCTATAAGGTTGACTTTACAACCAATCACCAAAAGGGTTGTTTGGACTGATACAAGGTGTACACTAGAACTAGTGACATCATATATCAGGCCAACTTACCAAGGGGGTGAGCAGGGGTTATTTTAGGAGTGTACCCCCTTACCCTGACTAGAGGAGAGGGTCCCTATTTGTCACAAGTGCATACCTGTGCCAACTAGAGACCCCCAAGTCTAACATTATGCTATCTACAACAATGGCTAATGGTCAGAATATTATACCACCGGAACAAGCTGGTTTTAGAAAGAACCATGGCACCCTGGTTAATATAGCAGTCGTTCAGACTATTGTGGAGAAATATGTTTTCTCACAAGGTATGCCAGTGTATACAGCTTTTATTGATTTCTCCACGGTGTTAGACAAAGTGGATCGCCAAACGCTGTGGAGAAAGCTCCTTCTCCTTGGCATACCACATCACCTTCTGGGCCTTATTATGGAATTGCATACAGCTACCAGGTGTCAAGTTTTGATGGGAGGTTCACGGGGGTTATCATGTAAAATCAGAACATACAATGGGCTTAAACAGGGTTGCCTATCAGCACCTCTTTTGTTTTCTTTGTACATTGCTGATCTCCCTGGAGCTCTGAACTCTGTGAGGGGGGATGCCCCCAGAATCGGTACAGTGCCCGTTGGCTCTCTATTATACGCAAACGATGTTGCAATATTCGATCTAACACCTGTTGGCCTGCAATGTCGTCTGGATGCAGAGGTCCATTTCTTGAAAATTAATATTGCAAAAAGCAAGATTTTGGTTTTCCGCAAGAAGGGGCTTAGAATGAAGAGATGTCTAAAATGGATGCGTGGTTCCGAAAAACTGGAATTGGTTGACTCGTACCTATATTTGGGGAAGGTTTTTTTAAAACAGGCAGAGATTTGGAACACATTAAACACTGTGTTAGTAAGGCTGTCTCCCAGGCGAGTGCATTAAACAGATTTTACAAAACTTGTGGGAGATGCCATTATGGCAATGTTTTATCAGTTTTTAAGGTTAAAATTTCTCTTTCACTAAGATATGCTGCAGAGGTACTGGATACAAATTATTGGCTCTCCTTCGATAAGGTAGAAGGACGAATCCTGCGTCAAATTTGCAATCTAAACTCTTTGGCCGCCCCACATGTACAATGTCTTGAATTTGGTTTAGTGTCGTCTATTATTTTATCCTTGGCAGCGGTTCTGCGGTGAGGTAACTCCCTCTGTGTGTGTGGGGGGGGGGAGTGTACACTTAGGGCTGCCCTGAGAATAGAAATTTTCGACACACTCAAAGATCTATCAACGTTTTTTAGATCCTTTGTATATGCAAATGAAACATTTGGTCTTAGTCTGAATCCCGCTTCTCCTATGCCGAAGTCTGTATTGAAACAGCTTTTAAAGAAGTCCATACCCTCCATCAGTTTGGTGAGAGATGCTGCCTCAAGTCAGTCCAGATCCAGTAATGAGGTGGTCAGTGGGAGCGCCTCGGGGAATAAACCACAGCCTTATTTATCTTGGAATATCCCTCATGGGATCAAAAGGCTGATATTCCTACTGAGACTTAATTTGCTGCCTCTAAGAGAAGTCACTGTTATCTGGGATAAAATACCAAGAGAGAAGAGAATCTGCAAAATGTGCCAGTTACAAATCCAAGATCTAAATCATGTTTTATTTGTATGTACAAAGTTACAAAGTGCTAGGCGTGTGTTTTTAAAGCCATTTTTTTATCAAATTTTAAAATTCACTCTGCCCAGGAGGCCCGATCTTGGGTTCTGTCTCCTCTGAATGAAATGGTTTGTTATAAGATATATCAATTTTTTAAAACGTTTCTGTCTATTTATTAGGAAATTTTTAATAGTAATTTTATTCCTATGTCATAATCTTTGTTGGTTGGATATTTGATTGTCTTTTGTATTTATTGCACTATTTGCACATTACACAGCACGCTTGATAAAATAAATTTCCCTTAAGAGGCAGCGATGTATAAAGGAAGAATTTTGTATTGTATGTAAAGTTTGTCTTTTTTAATCTGTTGGTGTGTTTTTGTAGACCTCCGTCGCAGTTCCATAACAAAATTAATTGAAATTGAATTGATCTATTTTTTCATGCATAGATATATATTAGGAGGACATTTCTTCCCACGGGAGCATCATTAGCAATGCCAAGCTCATCAACAAGTACTCTTAGAAACCTTGGATTAGAATCAACATACGACACACTTAGAAGTTACCTGGCACTATTATTATGTGCACATTATTGTGTCACAGTGCTTCAGATCAAACTGTTTGCATCATCCCGAGTTGCTGCTTCACAACTAACTAAATTTTATTTTTACCACTCTGCTTCCTATTCTTCTGCTCTTGTGGCCCTTGAAGATCTTGGAGGCGTCGACCAGGATGCGAAGATATGCGTTTTTACAGATTTAAAGTCCCTCTGTTTTACAGAATTTATCATGGCGTATTTCACAGTTTGGATCTGATGCTTTTTAATTATGTCAACATGCGCCTTTCTGGATTCCTGCAGAGTAGCTATAAAGTCCAGATATATTGCTATGGACAGTCTGGTACTGCTAATGCAGTGTGGTGTTGTGGTCCTGAAAATTCAAGAGCCAAGCTATGCTCAGCCAGAGAGGGTCTCCAAGGGGCCTTGAGGTCAATAAGCAGTGGGCCCTTACCACTATAAATATGAATTAAATACAATTCGGCCAGCTAATATTATCTCCACAAAGAGCTCACGTCACCCCATCTCCTTAGTTTCAGCCAGTCCTATAACTCTAATGTTGTTGCAATTGTGACTTTGCCTTAAAGTCCATAGCTCTTGCTTAGGCGAGACCTATCGGCTTTGCCAATACTTGTTTTCCACCCTGCCATTTCACCAGCAAAAACGGGGCAAATGTTGCAAGTTGAAAGATAGTCTGGAATGTGAGGAACAAATATGTGCGACCTACAGACATGCCACCCCTCCCCATTCTGGCGGGAGTACCGATTTCAAGGCTAGTCTACTGCCTCTCGATTTCTGCATGCATTAACCCGATTCGTCGTCGGGCTTCTGCAGACAGGGACTGGTCTTGTTTAACTCAGAGTACGCACTGCCTGTAACCTGCTCCTGCCGGCCAGTGCACAACATTTTTGTCATGCTCTCTCTGCCTGCCATTGCGCGTTCTCCGTGCTCCTGACAGGTAAGGTAAAAAAAAAATATATATATGATATTTTCATTTAGTCCCAGTACATGACAATAGACCCAATTCCGGCCTCAACAGAAGTGAATGGGAGAAATGCATTCTCCCGTTTTTTTTATTTATTTTTTTAAATCTTCCATTTTCTCCTTATAAAATGTTGCCATGTAGTGCAGAAACACAGATTCTAGCATTTATTCCCTATTCCGTATACGCTCAAATATCCGATTCATCAGTTTTAAGCCAAAAACGGCTTTATTTTAGCTGTCTCAAGCCTGAAATTGTCTTCGCTTCAATGGAAATCTATGAGGAAAAAACAGTCCCTCGATTTAATTTTAGAAATCTCCATCTTATTCTTTTCAAAATGTTGACATTTATGCTATTCTAAAGATCAAAATCTCCATTATATCGGCTTTTCTAGTGAGAAATTCCGAGCTGATTTTCATAGTAAACTCTTAACGAGGGCGTGTGAGTCTAGCCAGAAAGTGGAACTCACCTCGTATTCAGCCGCATTCACTGACAACGAAGGAACCAGGGCAAATAGCTCATGAAGTGTTTTCAAAATAAGAGGTCGTGGGTCACAGCTCAGCTTCGGAGACAGTGCATTCCACGTTGAGCGGATGTCAACAACCTGGAGGGGAAAAAACGTTTTTTAATTGAGTTTCAAAATCCAAAATAAGCTATTCTGACTGAAATGCAGCGCTAAGTTTGGGATGCAAATTTAAATTTACATGATATTTATTGTTCTCGACTCTGTAGGGACATAACTGATGACAAGCAAGGAACAACATACCCACTTAATATGGATTTTTGGATACCGCCTTGTAAATATCTTGTCTGCTTGATAATAATGCTATACCACCTGAATTTCTTAATTCAAAGAACAATCTGTAAAATCCAACATTGCAAAAATGTGCTGGCTCATGAGGGATGTAAAAAGAATAACTGATGTGAATCGGTCATGCAGAACCACTACAACACTTCTCTTTGAATCTCATGGATCCATGATTTAAACCACACAGCGCCACCTAGACCTAGTGACCAGATATTGCTACTAAAAAGTCTGGATCCATTTGGTGGATGGAAAGAGTGCACATGAGGAATGTGGAGGAACAAACATCCTTTAAAAAACAACTATTGAACAGAAAGAGAAGATTAAGCAGAGTAAAAGCAGAAGAAATTCCAATCCTGTGGCGCTTCTCCCGACTTCTGAGTCGACGTGCTGCTCTCCCGCTGCTGCAGAACACCAGCTGACTCCTGTGTCTGCATGAGGACCCTAATCCCAGTAACTCACTGTTATCTCCATTCATTTGTGTCTTGCAGATTTGGATCTCGTATTTATTACAGTTATACTTTGTGCTGCGAATATTTTGCCGCTCCTGCTGTTTTCTACCACTCCGTGCTCTCCTGCCTCCTACTAGCCCCTCCCACCTCCCAGACAACAGTGCAAACACGTGCAGCGATCGCACCACCGGCACGCCAGAGGCAAGCCCGTCAGCACCCATCCACTCCTAGACCGCACACTGCGCCTGGTACCCTGACTTTTCCACCCCATGCAGCTACACCACCGCAGACCTCTGAGCCCTGGGCCCCAGGCGTTTCAACATCAACAACTGCTGCCATACATCCTCCAGTACCACCAGAGAACCAACTCAAGCCAGCACTGCTGCTTCATCTGCAAAACCAAAGCAACCAACAACACTGGATACACTGAAACGCGACAGCATCCATCATCCCGACTGAGTCCGCCAGAACACAGCTCCAGTGCATTCTACTCACTGCACACTCACTCAGCAAACATGCCATGGAGATCTGGGATATGATCTCATCCATCCCTCATCCTGGACATCAATTTCCTCGGAGACCTGGCTGAACTCCGCCTCTACGACAAACATCACCATCGCCACCCCCAAAGGCTACAAGATAACACACAGGGACCGAACCGACAAACACGGAGTTAGAATTGCCATCATCTACAAGGACACCACCCGCTACATGACCTCCTCAGATGACTGGACCTCAATAATGGAGCATCTCAACTTCCAACTTCACGCAGATGGAATAAACACCATCAGACGTACCCTTGCCTACAGACCACCAGGATCAGGCCCCAGCTCTGGCACCACCATCTCTGACCTCATCGCCCTAGTCGCCATCAACTCAGAGTACTACATCTTCGTAGGAGAACTTAACTTCCACCTCACCGACCCCAGCGGCACCAGCACAACCAACTAGCAGGAAAGCATGAGCAACATCGGCCTCAAGCAACTTGTCACCAACCCCACCCACATCAACCCCATTTTTACATCCAGTAACAGAGTCAAGTACAACCACATCTCACAGCTCACCTGAACTGACCACTACTGCATCCCACCTGGGAGGAATGGTGCCGGTATTGGCAGGCCTGAGATGCCTGTCAACACCGGCACCATGCCCCCCAGGTCCACACACAGAACTGGAAAAAGATATCAGAATACCAGTGGAGCAACGCTCTTAACTCCCACCACCCTGACATAACACCCAACCCAAACCAGGCCGCGAATAACTTCTCCCAGGGGATCACAGAATGCGCTGACACAACGGCCCCTGCCAAGCCAGACAAATTCAGAGGACCCGCCAGATGAACCAGCTGGTTCACTGCAGTGCTGTAATCCATCAAATGTCGCTGCCGGCAACTAGAAAGGAAATTGTGCACCAGCAAAGAGACACAAAATCATACCACTTTCAAGAAGGCACGCAACCAGTACCACCGTCTCCTGAAAGAAACAAAGAAAAATACCCTAGCAGACCGCATCGAAGCCAGCACGAACCACAGCAAGGAGATCATAGCCACAGTGAAGGAATTCTCCAACCCCACAGCCATCGAGAACAACATCACCCCCTCCCAAGAACGGTGTGATACCCTAGCGGACTTCCTTCATGACAAGATCTCAGTCATCTAAGAAAACTTCAACCCACTGCTGCTGACAGCATCAGCCTTCTCACACCCACAAACACTAGCCCTGAACACCTGCTCACCCACTGGGAGCCCCTCACAACTCAAGCAGCAATCTCCATCATGACCTCTGTGCACTCTGGAGCACCCACAGACCCCTGTCCCCACCATGTCTACAACCTCTGGAATAAGAAGATTGGCGATGAGCTCAAAAAAGTCCTGAACCTCTCCATCACCTCGATCTCCTTCCCTAAGGACTAGAAACACACTGAAGTAAGGCCCCTCCTGAAAAAAACATCTGTCGACCCATCAAAACCGAAGAACTACCAGCCCATCTCCCTGTTCATTTTTCTAGCAAAGGTTCTAGAGAAGGTTATCAACCAGCAGCTCACCGAACACCTAGAACACAACAATTTCGTAGACCTCTCACAATCCAGATTTCAAGCCAACCACAGCACCGAGACAGCTCTGATCGCAGCCACCGACATCGGGGACTGCCAGGACTGCGGCAAAATAGCAGCTCTCATCCTTCTGACCCGTCAGCAGCCTTTGACACCATCTCCCATCACATCTTGATCAACAGACTTCACCACATCGGAATTCAGGGAGAAGGCCTCAAATGGATCGCCTCATACCTCAGTGGAAGAACCCAGAGAATCTGTCTCCCACCGTGCATCTCGAAACCCAAGAAGATCATCTGCGGCACCCCTCAGCCCCATCCGCTCCAACACGTACATGACCCCGTTAACCAACACCGTAAGAGCGCCCAGACTCAACATCATCTTGTAAGCAGATGGCACCCAGCTCATCCTCTCGCTGTCAGAAGACCCCTCCAGCACCGGAACCAACTTCCACAGCTGTATGATGAACGTCGTTGACAGGATGAAGGACAACTGTCTCAAGCTCAACTCGGACAAGACAGAAGTCCTCATCTTTGGCAACGACACCACATAATGGAAAAAGGCATGGTAGCCTGCTGAACTCAGCCCATCCCCATCCCCCGCCCCGACAGACCACACCCGCAACCTAGGCATCATCTCCGACAGCATGCTATCTCTGAAGAAACTGGTAAACGCAGTTGTATCCTCCTGCTTCCACACCCTAGGCATGCTCCACAAGGTCTTCAGGTGGCCCCCAGTCAACACCAGAAGACACGTCACGCAGGCCCTCCTCACCAGCAGGCTGGACTACAGGAACACCCTCTACATAGGAATCACAGCACGCCTCCAGAAGAGACTACAGACAATACAAAGCTCAGGTGCAAGAATCATCCTCGACCTCCGGAGACGGACTCACATCAAACCCACCTCAAGAAGCTACACTGGCTCCCAATCCAGAAGAGAAGCCAGTTCAAGATGTTAACCCACGCATACAAAGCCCTGCAGAACGAAGGACCAGCATATATCTACAAACGCATGAATTTCCACCAACCACCTACGATACACCTCGCACTTGCTCACAGATACCACCCAAATATGCAGAAGCAATGGTGGAGCACGGTCCTTCCCACACCTGGCTGGCAAAGCTTGGAACAACCTTCCCCTGCACCTCAGGTCCACCACATTGATTTGGCAATTCAAGAAAGAACTCAAGACCTGGCTCTTCGAATGATCAGATGACCACGATGCAGCAAGCAACCCTAGCGTCCTGAGACCCTCACTGGTAATTTTCCGCGCTTTACAAATCCTAGATTGATTTTGTTGACAGAGGATGAAGACATGTTTAAACACTCTTCACTGGCTCCCAGTGAAAAAACGAACCCTTTTTAAAATACTATGCCTAACTCATAAGCATATGTATGGAACCGGTCCAAAATACTGGCTGCCAAAGTTACCCTGGTATCAACCGTCCAGGATGCTGCACTCTAGTGATATGGCACTGCTGACCCCCCCTTAGAATTCACACTGTTAGGCAAGGGGGTCGAGCGTTTTCTTTTTTGGCACCGGCATCCTGGAATAAAATGCCTCTCTATCTTCGCAGTACTCCACAACACAGCAGTTTCCGCAAAAAGTTGAAGACCTGGCTTTTTGGAAACTAGATCTAGTCCGTCTATCAGAGCCGTCTGCAAGCGCCATGAGACTCGTGTGAGTGATATGCGCACGATACAAATGTTCCTGACTTGACTTGACTTGATATTGTTACCTCAACTGCCCCAATGCAGCTCCTCAGGAAACAGATGTGTGCCACAGTCAACACCTTAATATAAATGTATATTTAATGGTTGACAACGATGCCTGTTACCACCACCAGATTTTCCAACAGCTCCAGATAAAAAATAAAAAATACAGATGATCAAATCATTACAACTGGTATACCACTTGAATAAACATGTGCCTAACTTTAAAAAAATGCATTCGAACAAACTGGGATCCCTTAAATACTAATATAGAACTCCAAGTGCAAAGGATGGAAAGAAGTGCATTACCATCATTCATATAAAAATCTGATGAAATCTAGCAATACAAGCATTGTGGAACCCAACATTCAACAAGCAGAGGGCATCACCCGACACATTAAGACTCAACATCTCAGTGCTACACCTGGGATGAAATTCATAGTAGTTGAGGTGAAGAAGATTCAGAGAGGAGAGACTGAGTAGTGAAGTTGTACAGCAGCACATTTCCCATGTGCTTACTAAAGAAGGGCACATTGTAACGGAATCAATGACAATTGCCCAAATTAACAACATTCGAAGAGGTTTTATTTAAAAATAGAGCGCTCAAAACTTTTCAAAATGTCAGAAAAATTGCCCCGTGACATTAAGACGTGATAGTGGAGACACTATTTTATTATAACCCGAGATGTCGCTTAGACAGTGTAGTTGGAATGCACTAATCAGCAAAGAGGCTTCTTCACTTTTACTTGCAGCCCAAGTAGAATGCTGAGAACTGGCCAGCCAATCAGAATGCTCCCCCTGCGGATGTAGCTACCGTTACACCCACAAAGGTAGCGTTTTGTGGTCGCCAGCTTACAATGTCCTTCCGGTGAGGTTGAACCTTGACATGGGGGCTCAATGACTGATTACCTCATGGCGTCGCGAGGTGGAGCCTGAGGCTGCCTCAATGCTATGCTGAAAAGGCACGGCTTTTCTTATCTGCACAGCTCATGTCTCTCCCCGGGTGCGGACACGGAAAGACACTCCTCTCTGCTTTCTAGGAAGCCGTCTCTGACTCTCAACCACACACCGAGAAAAGTAAACAAACATGTTTTCTGTACTTCTGCGGTGGACTGTAAGAAAGGAAGCAGTGTGTTGTATACTGTATTAAGTTTCTTCCTCGTGCACCGGGGGCTCATCTGTTATCCTATTGGTGGTTACCAACGCACGTCATTTCGAATGTTGATTGGTTACTTAATCTACGTCACCCTCTGACTCACGCATTCTTCCTCGGATGGTGTTCCTGTGAGTTCCGTTCTTCCTCCACCTGTGGCGGGTCTTGTATTTAGGAAATAAATATAAATATTTAAGTATAACGAGTTCTTTAGTTTTACTTTCTGATGATTGACACTTCAAATTGGCGACGAGGTACGGGATATGAGTATCGAGTGAAGACCCGTCATGCTGAAGTGCTTCTGAGCGTCCACTGTGTTCGAGGACTTCTGCAGTATTCTGAAAGGCAAGTTATTGCTGTTTACTGCTTTATTCTGCTTGATCCTTTAGTAATTGGATTTGTATTTCTTCGTTTTATGCCGTAGTCTGTTGTTGACGGAGCTATCAGATGCTTAGAAGTATTTATCGAGTGATGTCCGCTTCAAACTGATCCTTAAGGCAAGTTACTACGTTATTGTCACGGCATGGAAGTTTAAATATTTTCTAATCGCCGTGTATGTGCATATTTTCCTGTCGCACTGTAGGCTGAGGTGTTTTCATCGATCAGTAGTAAAATAACGGCCATTCTGCTCAGCTGCAACGGTTTTCCTTCAACGTTCAGCTGTAACTGTCATCGTAGGTGACGTATTTCCACACGTTCGCATGCATTCTTGTGCACAGCTGTAACGGTTTCCTTTCAACGTCCTGAGGTAATTGACAGTTATTGTGACGTAGTGCCTACGCTCACTCATACGCTTTCATGTTGCGTGACTCCATTTTAAGAGCAATTTTCCAAAAGAAAGACATTTGCTGGCAGTTTAATGTGAGGAGTTCTGTTCTGCAATTATTTTCTTCGGTGTTTATGATAACATATAGGGAAAAACGAGGAGAATTTGTAGAATAGTTGTATACTAGTAGGATTTTTATTTATTTCAACTAAATTTTGGCAATTCATATTTTTAGCTGAATACTTTATAAAAAAAAAAAAATATATATATTTTTTTTTTTTTTTTTTTTTTTTTTTAAAACAAAAAATTACTAGTGAATTTCAAAAAGAGGAAACTTATTCTAATACTAATATGTCAGAAAATTCAAATATTAGTGCACCAGCGCCTTTCTTATCTGATCCAGGTAAACCAGTTATGAAATGGAAAAACTGGTTGAGGGCATTTGAGAATTATTTAATTGCGATAGATGGAAAGAAGTATGAGCCAGAGAGAAAAAAAGCCATTTTATTTGGGTTATTGGGTGCAGCAGGCCAAGAAATTTTTGATAGCCTGCCGGAATTTGAAGTACCTCCTGGTCAGTTTATTCCTATGAATGAATACCAAGAAGCGGTAAAACGTTTAGAGAAACAATTTGGAGAAGAACCAAATATTATGGTGGGCAGACATCGTTTTGCAACACGGAAACAATTAGAAAATGAGACTATTGAAGAGTACATTGCTTGTTTACGAGTTTTGGCAACAAAATGTGAATTTAATGACATGGTTGATGAACATATTAGAGACCAATTTGTTTTTTATTGTTATGAAAAAAAAATTCAGGAAAGGTTGTTAGCTTGTAGAAATCCTTCTTTACAGGAAACAATTGACATTGCTAAGGGAATAGAGCGTTCGCTGGAAAGTACAAAAGAACTTTCTTCCGATAAAAATGTAAAAAATGATGTATTTTATGTTCAAGAGCGTAAAAAGTATGTACCTAGCTACGACAAAAAAGGGAAAACTAGCAAAAGTCCAAATGTAAATGCTTTTGTTTGTTTTAGATGTGGTTCAAAGAATCATAAGGCGGATTTTCAAGGGTGTCCTGCGCAGGGAAGAAAATGCACAAAGTGTTTAAAGGTAGGACATTTTGCTGGTGTGTGCAACAATTTTAGGGTTCAGAAGTTTCAAAAAGTCAAAGTTAGTTCTGTTGATGATTTTGATGAAGATATGTGCTCTAATATTGTTTTGACAGTTGATGATCCTAATGATGACATAAAAGGTCCTCTTGGTGTTGCACACATAGGTAACGTAGAAATTAATATCATGGCGGATTCAGGTTCGCCAATTACCATAATTTCTGACATTAAGTATGGAAAATTTTGGCCTAATACTGATTTATTAGCCTCTGATGTCAATCCCAAAGCTTTTGGGGATTTTGATATAAATATGTTGGGTTATTTTCAAGATAACCTGAATATCAAAGGAAGAATTATTTCTACTAAAGTATATGTTGCGGAGCGGGGTAGAGATATAGTAGGATGGAAGGATCTGGCGCGACTGGGAATTTTACTCAAACCAGGTGCCGATGATCCTATTGTGTTGGATGAAAATTTTGTTCATGCAGTTTCTTTTTCTGATTCATTGCCGCCTGTAGACAAAGTTGATTCAATTCTGAGTAAATATGAGGCTCTTTTTGAAGACCGCATTGGTTGTGTCAAGGGGTTTGAACATACCATAAAGTTGAAGAAAAATGCTATACCAGTTAAGCATAAGGTAAGACCAATTCCGTTATCTGTAAAGTCTGATTTACAAAAACTTCTCCACAAATTAGTTGAGGAAGGGGTGATCGAACAGACTAATTCAGCAGAATGGGTTTCTGCCATAGTTCTGATTAAAAAAAAGAATGGCCAAGTTCGTTTATGTGCTGATTTGAGATCGTTAAACAAAAATATTTTGGTGGATTGTTTCCCTTTACCCAAAATCCAGGAGATTCTTGCAGCTACTAAGGGTTCCAATTATTTTTCCTTGATAGATCTCAAGTCAGCATATCACCAAGTGCAATTATCGGAGGACTCAAAGGATTTAACTACTTTCATTACTCCATTGGGTGCTTATAGGTTTGTTAGACTCCCTTTTGGTTTAGCTTCATCAGCCAGTGTCTTTCAAAAGTTAATGGAATGTGTATTAGAAGGAGTGTTGGGGGTTCAGAAATTTCAGGACGACATTCTTATTCATGCTGATACTATTGAGAAACATAATGAAATTTTAGAAATAGTCCTTAACAGGTTAAATGAGAGAGGCATGACAGTTGCTAAAGACAAATGTAAATTTCTTCAAACTGAAATTGAATATTTGGGCCATGTATTGAGTGGAAATGGTATTAAACCTAAACTAGATTTAGTCAAAGCTATAACAGATGCACCAAAACCTACGGATAAAGATACTCTTAAATCATTTTTAGGGCTCAGTGAGTATTACTCACGTTTTGTCGAAAACTACTCAGATTTAGTTGAGCCTTTGAGAATGTTGCTTCGTAAAGGAGAGAAGTATATCTGGTCTGAGAGTCAAGAGTTTGCTTTCACAAAAATCAAGGAAGCTATTGTTAAAGCCCCAACGTTGAAACCATTTGATCCCGATGGTATCAACATCATCACTGTTGATGCAAGCTCTGTTGGCATAGGTGCTGTTTATTCTCAAAAAGTTGCAGATAAGGTGCATACCATTGCATTCATATCCAGACGTTTATTGGATGCAGAGCGTAATTACAGTACCATAGAGAGAGAAGCCCTTGCTTGTGTTTGGGCTGTTGATAAACTCAAAATGTATTTATGGGGTAAACGTTTTGAGTTGATCACAGATCACAAACCTTTGACTTTCTTAATGGATGGTTGCGGTAGGGGAAACGGAAAAGTTTCCGCAAGGTTAGTAAGGTTGTTATCTAAACTTCAGGAATACAATTTTACTATTAAACATATTGCAGGTAAGAAAAACGTAAGTGCAGACTTCCTTTCACGTCTTCCATTGAACAATGTAGAGACAGAAGTGGAAGAAGAAACTGAATGTGTAGTGTCATTTGTTCACAGTTTTAACAAATTGGAACAGTTATGTAAAGAATCGGAATGGTTAAGCCTCATGGATGAAGATTCAGTGTTAAACAAGGTAAAAGAGTATATATTAAGCAAATGGCCGCCTATCAGAAATGTACATGATTCATTAAAAACATATGTACAAGTAGCTGAAGAGTTAAGCATTGAGAAAGGTTTTGTTTTGCGGGGAGATTTATTGGTTCCACCCACAAAAATAAGAAAACATCTAATTGAGTTAGCTCATAACTCTCATTTAGGCTCAACCATGACAAAAAAAATTTTGAAGCAATATTATTGGTGGCCTGGATTGGACTCTGATGTAAATGAGTTTGTAGAAAAATGTTCTATTTGTCTGAGGTCAGATAAGCATTGGAAGCCTAGAGTTCAAGAAATGCAATTAGTCGATATTCCCTGTTCATCTTGGGTTAAACTGGCTATTGATTTTGCAGGTCCTTTTAGTGTTCTAGAGCAAAATTCTAGATTTGTAATTGTCTTATGTGACTATTATAGCAAATGGATATATGTCAAATTTGTGTCATCTATAGACTCCAAATGTGTAATAGAATTCTTGGAGTCATGTTTTTCTTTGGAAGGTTTTCCGCAGGTTTTAGTCTCAGACAATGGAAAACAGCTTACCTCCGAGTTAATGGTCACATTTTTGAAGAGAAACGGTATATGTCAAGAAAAGACTCCTTGTTATTCACCTAAATCCAATGGTCAAGTGGAAAGAGTCAATCGTTTTCTAAAAGATGGCATTCAGATGGCAATTTCGGCTGGATTTCCAGTGGTTGACTTTACTCGTGAAAGAGTTTATATGTACAACAATACAGTCAATAGTGTAACTGGTTATTCGCCTTTTTTCCTAATGAGAGGACGGCAGGGTAACTCTGCTGTTTCACCTAAGTTTGCTATTATTCAGGACCGTATGCAGGAAGTAACAAGGTTAGATGACTCCGACCTCCAAGTGAGAGACAAGATTGTAAAGCAACAGATTAAATCTAAAGAATACCATGACAAGATTCATAGAGCTGTTGTAAAAGAGATTGGCAAGGGTGATTGGGTCATTGTCAAGAAACCTTTTGTCAGGCATAAGGGAGAGTCAAAGTATTATGAACCCTGTGAAGTTATTGAGGCCTCTAGTGGTTCTGTTCGACTCCATAAATTTGGATGGAGAAACAAAAGTGATGTCATCAAGCTCAAGGATGGACAGAAGGAACTCATGTCATGTCCATTTAATGAGGGTGTAGAGTTGGAACAATGTGAAAATTGGTTTGATTATCACATAAACGAAAAAGACTATTCTCCATCAGTTTTAAGAGAATCTACCAGTGATAGCTCTATTTCAAAAGAGACTTCAAGTTTACCTATGCAAGAGGTGTTTGGAAAAGAAACAGTTCAACACAGTTTAACTATGGGTACATCAGCTGATCTAGAGAAGCAAGAGCCAAGGGAAGCAGCAGAAAATGTAACCCGTAGTGAGAACAATGAAGCGTGTGCTTCTAGTCATGTAGAAGGCTCTTGCACCAGCTCTGGCAGAGCAACTAGCATTCCCAACAGATTTAGAGACTTTATTATGTATTGAGTTCGTCTTATGAAAAAAGGGAGATGTTGTATACTGTATTAAGTTTCTTCCTCGTGCACCGGGGGCTCATCTGTTATCCTATTGGTGGTTACCAACGCACGTCATTTCGAATGTTGATTGGTTACTTAATCTACGTCACCCTCTGACTCACGCATTCTTCCTCGGATGGTGTTCCTGTGAGTTCCGTTCTTCCTCCACCTGTGGCGGGTCTTGTATTTAGGAAATAAATATAAATATTTAAGTATAACGAGTTCTTTAGTTTTACTTTCTGATGATTGACACTTCACAGTGGCGCCGGCGGCCACTAGCGGGGAGGCAGCTCTGCTTTTCTTTCAGCAGCAGCACCTGAAGAGAAGCAAAGGCTGCACATGAAAGAAAACCTGTGCTCCCTCCACCGCCACACTGTCCGTGGCCAAGGAGAGGGCTACTGATGGCCTTAATGCCTGCACAACTTAGTAGAAAACAAAAACGGTTAATTACCTTTCCCTCCCTATGGGCCAATCAATGTCTGCGGTTCAGGCACGTAATATCGCCGGCGTGCAATAAACAACCGTTATTGTTTTAAAACCCAAACAATTACGAGGTAGGTAACTGTGAAAGTAAGTGTCAGTTGGCCATGCCCTTACTTTTCACCAAGTCGTTCAAGTTGCAGGCAGTTTTTGAATAAAGACCACAGTGAAGATTTGTTTTTCTTGATAAGAAGAGATGCTAAATTATAACTGAAACAGTGGCAGCGTTGGCTACTAAAGCACAGGCATTAGATGGGACATCAGTATGTGACCTGGAAGGGGTGACAGATATCGTTTATCAACACAAAATCTATGCATGTCACACAGAAATGTCAGCATTATGGGGCCATATGTATCATGCATTTCACTGGTCGCACAACGTTTGCGACTGGTAAAATGCATTTTAGTATGTATGAATTCCAATTGGCGATTCGGTATCATGTTATCGAATCGCACTTTGGAACTGCAAAAACATAACGATTCGGTATTAGGAAGGGCGTAATTAGGGCATCCCTTCCAAATACCGAATCGCAACGGCATGCAAGAAGGTTTAGCAACCGAAATGGGCCACATAACATTCGCATTTTACCACATACTTCAAGTAGGTGGTAACCCATACACGAATGGGCTAAGGTCCCCATTTGACAATGATAGCGAAAACGTTTTTTCAGAGCAGGCAGTGGTCCCACAGAGCACTGCCTGCTCTTAAAAAATTAAAAGAAAACTTTTACTTGTTCTTCTTTAAACGCAACCCGTTTCCCTTTAAGGAAAACAGGCTGCATTTAAAAAAAAAAAAAGGGCCACATGTATCAACATTAGGAATAGCGATTACCCAACTGCGATTTATTGGGAATCGCAATTAGGTAATCACTATTCCTCATGTATGAAACTTTAAGAGTTTCATTTAGCGATTCTTAGGGGCTCAACCTACCTCTTAAATATTAATGAGGTAGGTCGCAATTTGCGACCCCCTAGGAATTGCTAAAATCACGGGGATGGTGGCTCGCTAGGGTCATCAGACCACCTAGCGGGTGTTTGCTTTTAAATTAAGCAATCATTTTTTTTATGTGGCCCAGCCAGTTATCCTTAAAGGAAAACAGGTTGCATTTAAAAGAAAAAAATTCATTTTTTTTTCATTTTTTAAGAGCAGGCAGTGGTCTGTGGTACCATTACCTGCTCCTAAAAAAACATTTTC
Organism: Triturus cristatus; assembly: GCF_964204655.1. NCBI lineage: Eukaryota > Metazoa > Chordata > Amphibia > Caudata > Salamandridae > Triturus > Triturus cristatus. The sequence continues at coordinate 992,121,150 of NC_140581.1, forward strand.
ACCACCATTCCCAAAGGGGAAAGGTCCCTCAGGAACCCCTTCCCATTTGCAAATGGGTTACCACCAACTTGAAGATGGTGGCAAAATGCAAATGTTTTGCAACCGCATTCAAGGCCAGAAATCATTCATACATACCGCTGCGATTTGGTATTTGAAGGGACGCCCTAAACATGCCCCTTCCAAATACCAAATCGCAAAATAGGGTTCGATACATGGGAAAAACGTTTTTTGTATTTGCAAACGAGCCGATTCTGCTAATTGGCCTGTTTGCGAATGCAAAATTGCTTGGTACACGTGGCCCAAAATTATTGCTTTATTTAAAAGTAATCAGGACCTGGTGGTCTGCTGACCGCAGGAGATCACATCCCTGTGTTTTTAGCTATTCCTAATGGGTCGCAAATTGCGACCTACCTTATTAATATTCATGGGGTAGGTCGATTTGCGACCCACTCATGGAGTTTCATACATTAGAAATAGCTGTTACCTAATTGCGATTCACAGAGAATCACAATTAGATAATCAGTATTTCAAATAATGATGCACATGGCTACATATGCTCAACTCACAGAACAATCAAACTGGCTTACACAAGATTAATGTGCTTGACAAGTAGGAGAAGTCCATGATTTGACTCTTGTAAGGCAGTACTCTTACAGGTACAAGCAAGGTTTACCAGCACATTTGTACAAAAACGAATAACAAAAGGCGGAGTCTAATGCCATAATTTCTCTTCAAGAGCAGCCAATAGCCAGCCAGAGGAATCCGAGACGATGGGGCTCACACCGTAGGTAGGAGCTCTGTAGCCACACAGCTGCAGGTGAGTTCAGCTTCCAGGGCAGCACAAGGAGAGGAGCTCAGACAGCAAGCACCAGTGCACGTAATGCAAATACCTTGTACCACTTAACAAGCGCAGCTGGCAAAACATTTCTAGGCAGGAGTTTAGAGTGTTTACAGGCACACACCGAACAATGAAAGCAACCAGTGGATTACTGGTGGACAGAACAAAAGCCGCAGATAAAGTACCCTAAGCGCGTAATGAAGGCCACGCCCCTTCTTGTATCTCCACACTCTTGTGGAGTTAACAAGTGGTACTAAATAGCAAAGAATAGTTTTTTATATCCATATCAAGTGAGGAATTGATGTGAATACGTAGCGATCTCTCAACCACAATAATGGATGACTCAATTATAGTAAAACCTGTGGGGGTCATTCCAGAGACAACATACACTACGGACACAGCGTTGCTCCTACCTGGGCTCACGACAGCAGCCCGCACATTCTCGGGGTCGCAAGCTTTCCCCGCCGCCTCCCACCACCCGAGGCCGCAGTTGGGAGAAAACTACAGGACCCAGCATCCCTCCCCGCCACGACCACATCCGCCGGACATCGCGCCCGGAGGCGCCACATAGAGCGAGGCTCCCTCTGTGGAGCGGGACGTGCGCGGGCGGTGCCGGGCTGAGCCCGGGCAGAGGGCGGGCCGTCTGTGGCCGTCCGGGGCCGGAAGAGGCCGGGCTGGGCTCACCCCCTAAATCGTTGGTATCTCCATAACCGGCCCCATACAGGTACTGTTGTTGATCCTTGTGATTTCCTGCATATTATAGAGGTTGTGGACTGGGATCGTTAGTAGCGGACTAATCTCCACGGCATCTTTCCTTGAATGTAAGCACTATAGCGTGCGGGTTATTCTGCGCTATTATTGGACTGCTGAGTTTGTCTCAGGGCTTTCTTGTGATTCCAGGTAAAGCCCTGTCTAGTAACAGTAATGCCAACTCGCTCCGGGAAGAGCCTGAGGGGGAACGAGGGGGGTATGGTGGGCACCATGGATCAATTTATCACGCGTGTGGCCAATGTCATTGACAAGGAAATTATTATGGCTGAACGCCGGCTATCCCAAAGTCCGTTGAGTGATAGGCGCTCATCGATTGGCCAGCTAGCCCAAATATCCTCCCCGGTCCGAACTTCGCTCCCCCACGCCCCCCACTCCATAGACCACCCTCGAGTTGCGGCCTTGAGGGCCAACATAGAAGGCCTCGAAAGTCTGTCGGCCACGACACTTAACACCCAAAATCAAGTGGCTCCCATCCCAGCAGAAACTAAGTTAGGCACTTTTTCTTCCTCCCCTCATTCGGTTGATTCCATCATTTCCCTAACTTCGCCTTCAATGGCGGACACTGGGGCTGAAATCCATCCGGCCACTACTAAGAGTGCAAGATCTGCCACCCTCCGGATAACCAGACTGTTAAAGAATCGTAAGAACAAGAGGCGGGTAGGCGTTAGGAGGGGTGATCTCAATAAAGTAGTGGAAGGAGCACTTAGATAGCTTCAGGAAGAAAATAATCTTGAGGGGCCTGTTGCTATTGTGTCCAAAAATCCTGCTGCGGATAGTGCAGCGACTTTCCCCCTAGATTCCCTCCCCACCAAAAAAATGGAGGATATAATAAAATCCTTACTCCTTCCAGTACTTGACAGAATTAAAGGGCTAACTGAGCGTGTGGATAAGTTGGAACAGACAACTTTAGACAACTTTTTTTCCCTAAAATCTTTCATAAAAATGCAGCTGAAGACGAGGGATGTAGGACTTGGGGGGGGGGCATGATGGCAATACGCTGTCAACAGCTCTATATAGCTCAGCCACCTCCACCGACAGGATACCAGTTGGGTTGGGAACACCTGTACCCTACTGTGTTGGTGGAGGACACTGCCAATCATCCAGTTCACCCCTCCCACAAGCACGTGGCTAAATCCAAGACTCCCAAGGTTCCAAGCCATATCTCAGGCAACAAGATGACACGTCCCTTAGTCCCGGTTGGCTCAGGCGACGAAAATTCATTTACTATGTCTACCCCGCCAGCAGCTCGTAGTACAAACGAGACCCCAACCGCTAGTTCAACTGGAATTGCAAAGGCAAACACAGTGGAGCCTGATGAGGCCCCTTCCTTAACGCGGGTCCCCAATATAAATCTGCCTCCTGATTGCCAGCCCTATGTGGTTGTGCTGACTGGTGTACCGGTCCTTAGCCCGGGCAAGAGTGAGCCCTACACTGACTTGTTTAACAAGACCCTATTCTGGCTCAAAGAGAATAGACCCCTGCCCGAGTCATGGGAGGGCCGGATAATCCATGTACGCAGAGTAGGTTGGATTGGAAGTAGGAAAAAATCCACCAAAGGGGATTGTATTATAGTGAACTTTGAAGACCCAAAGGTTGTCAGCTACATATGTAGGGGCTCTAGGAAGGGAAATAGCTCAGCAAGCAGCGTGGGCTCAATTGATACCCGTGATCTTAGTTATTTTAATCCTCCTAATCCGCTCGGGAGCCAAAGTGGACTCGACATGAGGGAGAGCTGGGATAGCTACCTTTCCCGTGGTAACACTTCTAAATTCAGATTATTCAATATAAACCTCAGTCAGCCACAGGGTTGTCCTTGGCAAGGCTATTGACATGCAACTTGCCCTAGACAGGAGTGCCACATTGAAGCACCTGGTGAATTAGTCATCGGTAACCCTCCCATAGGAGATCAATTGGGGAGTCTTTCCACTTGTATTTTCCCGTCTCTACCGATCCCTTGTGGACACTCTCAGGCCACACATGATTCCAGTAGGGATTCGCCCATTAAGAGCCTCTTGATTACTTATGACGTGGCTCCACTTGTTGGTGATGTAAACAATATTACTAACTCTACTTTCACTACAAGTGTATTAGCCCTAGGTCAGGGAAAAGACCCAACTGCGCCTTTGAAGGTAGCTAGCTGGAATATTGCCGGTTTAGCGAGAAACTTAGCCATCCCTGATTGGAATGCATTTATTGAAACCTTTGGGATTTGCCTGTTCCAGGAAACTTGGTGCCTGGAACCACAGCATAAGCTGGGCTTCACTACCTATTTTGTCCCAGCTGTTCGACCCAAGGAAGGCAAGGGGCGCCCTTCCGGTGGGCTTTTAATTTGGGTAAGCATTTCCCTGCGGTGTTCTATTAAATGCATTGCCACTATTTCCCCGGATTTACAGAGACTCTCACTTCGAGGCCCGTGTGGAGGGCGGGTACTTGAAATACTTAATATTTAGGTTAGAGGCTCTAGGGGTGGAGGTTCTATTCTCTCTCCAACCGGCATTGATGAGGAACTTAAAAACTGCGGCTCAAACTCCCTTGTCCTATTAGCGGGGGATTTTAACTGCACTTTCGAACCTCTTGCAGCGGAGGATGTGCTGGGTTATAGAGATGATGATGCAAGAAGAGGTATCCCGCCCCTGTCAATTGCCCCAATTAAAAGATGGTCTCAAAATGCTATAGACCTCAATGCGCTCTGTCTGGAATACGGACTGAGAGCTACCAATGGCAGATCTAAGTCTGATCAAAAGGGGGCACATACCATTCAACAGAATAGGCCCTTCCTCCAGGATTGATTACATTATGTTGAACTTTTGCCTGTGGTCTTTCTTGGTGGATATGGAGGTCCGTCCGTCTATAGACAGTGATCACAACCCCTTACTCTTGTCCTTGTCCCCTTTGTGGAAGGGTAGCCATCCTATCCCAATTCCCCACGTATGGAAATTATCACATGAAGTATGTCCTTCTAACTGCGGCAGGCGCCTGAAATGGAAGACCTTTATTGGCAATGAGGCCAAGATGCGGGAGGCACAATCTATAATGGATAATATCTCATCTCGCCTAGACTCCCCCTCCATCAGTGCACCAGAGGTATCTGCAGTTTTTGTACAAACCACAAAGGCTATAGGTGAGTTATTTATAGCCAAGAATGCGGACAAGGGGGCTAAGAGAGATTCAAGGAAGGGCCCACCCGGGTGGTTCTCAGATTCATGTCGAGCGGCCAAAAGGGAACTATTAAAAGCAGTAAAAGCTAAGAATAGAACCCTTGTATGTGCAGCCAGGGGTAACTATAGGAGGGCACTAATAAAAGCAAAGGCAAATTGGGAAGACCAGTTTTGGTGCGACCTCAAAGCCGCAAGCACAAGGAAGGATGCAAAGGGTTTTTGGGACCTTTTGAGATCCAGGGAGAAACCTGCGGACACAACGATTACTTGTAATGTACCAGAGAGTGCGTGGGTTGACCACTTCACTAAACTTTATTCAATGGCTCAGGAAGTGGGGGTTAGCTTGAGTGTACAACACCCTTACGACTCTGCTCATTTTAAGGATGAGCTTCTGTTTACACCCAAGGAAGTGGAGGGGGCAATAAATAATCTGGTCCCCAACAAAGCAGCAGGTCTGGACGGCATTCCCGGAGACCTGTTACGCGCCAATCCAGAACATTGGGGAAAACTCATCTCTGCCCTATTAAATTCTAATTTTGAAGGGGCAACTTTTCCGACTTCATGGAAGGGCGCTGAGGTCGTCCCTATTTTTAAGAAAGGCTGTCGGAACGACCCAGCTAATTACCGTCCAATAAGTCTCCTAGATACCTCACAAAAGGTGGCTGGAAAGGTAGTTTTAACCAGGATATTGCAGTGGGTGGAGGATAAGGGCATTCTCTCTGACTTTCAGGCAGGGTTTAGATCAGGCACGGGGACAATAGAGCAATCCTTTCGACTAATGATGCTTTACTGGAAGGTTGTTCTTTTGGCCAAGGGCAGTCTATACCTTGCCTTCATAGACTTGCGGACTGCCTTCGACCTAGTCCCCCGTAGCCAACTCTGGAGAGTGCTCGACGAACTGGGTATCCCACCCTATCTGTTAAACCTGTTAATAAATCTTCACGCGGACAACTTTGCACAGATCAGGTGGGGTAGTCAGGGGCAAAAAACAGCATGCATCCCTGTAAATAGAGGGGTACGCCAGGGATGTGTTCTTGCTCCCACCATGTTCTCCTTATATGTTAATGGAGTGGTGGAGCACCTGCTTCAACACCCAGCAGATGCACCATCCCTGGCTGGCAGAAGAATACCTACCCTTCTATTTGCAGATGACACCCTCCTGATCTCAAAATCCCCGGCAGGTTTGCAGAGTTTATTAACTAACTTCAAGTCTTTTTGTGACGCGAGAGGGCTAGTTATTAACACTGCAAAGACCAAGTACTTGGTCCTTAATCCCCCTAAAAAACTGGCTAAACCACCGACCTTAGATTCTGTCGCTCTGGAGAGAGTCACAGAGTTCGATTACCTGTGTGTTCGACTCTGTGACTCTATGAGCTGGAATTGCCACCTTCAAAAGATGTTGTTGACCCATAAGAGGGTGGTGGGTGCCTTGCTCAAGGAACACCGCGCCTCATCCATAAAACCCATCGCTGCTGTTCTGGACATTTACAGGGCAAGGGCTGTTAGCGCTGCTCTATACGGGGCCGAACTTTGGGGGGTCCAAAAGGTAGATCTCCTCTCCCGCTCAGAAAATAAATTCCTTAAAGATCTAATGGGGCTTCCCTATAGCACCCCAACCCTCCCTTTGTTTCTAGATACGGGTATTCGCCCACTGAGCGATCAAGCAAAGCTTTGCCCTCTCCTCCTATGGGCAAGAATATGGAGAACACCAGAACTATCCAGCTACGCAGACGGCCTAACCGATGTGCTGGGTTCATTAGCCTGGGCCAAGATTCCTTGGCTGAGGGAAGTCAAGCGTCTTCTCTTCAACCTTGGCCTTGGCGAAAATTGGACCAATAGAACTGCACCTCCTAAGCTAGAGTTGAAAAAGACCTATTGGGCCTGGGTAGCTGGCAATAGAAGTAGCGATGCCAAATTGTGTAGGTCATCCATGGATTTTCTCCTGATTAAGGAAGTGTATTTCTGTGAACCCTACCTGGACATTATTTCAAACCGCAAAGATAGGGCTTTGTACTTCCAATTCAGAGTAGGTTTACTCCCCGTTGGTGATCTGACATCCAGGTGGAAGGTTCCAACGCAGACAACTTCCTTCTGCCCCTTCTGTGAAAATAGGCTTGAGTCTGTACCCCACCTTCTGTTCGAATGCCCGGCTTATGCAGCCCCCCGGAGTAGATGGCTCAAGCCTCTTTGCAGAGTACTCGGAACCAGGCTCCACACAGAGGCCATGCGAATTTTAAAGAATGATCCAAGGCCCCTTTTTGCCTGTGGGTTAGCCAAGTTCCTAGGGTGGGCTTGGCGCATTAGATCAACTAGGCTTTCCTATCTTGTTTAATTTGTTTTTAGTAAATACATTGGCTTTTACTTAAATTATTGACACCAGCAGCTGTTCTGAAATGTTTGGCTATCTTTTAATGCACTGATGTCTTTTAATATTTTAATGTGTACCTTGTGTATGTATGCTTTTAAGATATATTTATATCGAAATAAAGCCTTCTTGACTGAGTAAAACCTGTAAGACGTTCTATTCTGAATCCAAGGGATTCACTGGGACTGAAAATTAAGGAATACCAGGATCACTTGCAGTCTGAGCATGAGATCGGGAATCAGAAGGAATCCACTAAAACTGCCTTGCTGCAAGGTCACTTTTATCCGTATGAACATCAGAGCGCTGGCCACATAACTGAACATTGCTCGGAGAATCTACAAGAGCTTGGACAAGAGCCTTCCCTTGGACAGCAAGAACCAATCTTGGAGCTGGCAATAAAAAGAGCCAGGCTGAACAGGAATGCGCAAAACGGAGCCAGGTTTAGACTCTCCATTAAAACTACACTATATAGAAAAACATAGTTATCAGTTTGAGAGGCTCGGTAAAGAGTAATTTGCAACAGTTCTCAAGGATTATACAGAGAGGCTAATATCTTGGCTGGTAACTCGCTGATTGTGGCGATTGCAAGGGAAGGGAATATAAAATCTGAATTCGGGGGGGTGGGGGGGTGGAGGGGAGACTTATTTTTACTAAAACTCAATTAAACTAATGAAACAAAAAAATTATAATGCCATTGAAAGCAAGTACATCAAAGCAATGCATGCCCACAAGTTAATGAAGAAAAACCGGTGCAGGCTGTGATTCTGCATACTGGGAATGGATGGAGGCATGCTGCAAGCCAACTCTCACACAGTTAAACATATCCAAGAACACTAGATGGCAAAAATGTACACCTGGTACTCTGATATTATTATTAAAAAAAGTCACCAAACTTGAACAATGGCATTCAAGAGGAACGTTTTAACCCAAAATACTTAATGCAGGTGGCATTTGTATATTGAAGGAAGGATAGCACAGTGCACTTAAAAAGTAATGATAACATTGTAACACTAAACAGTTGGCTTAATACAAAGTACGGTTGAGACTCTGTATAGTCTTGTTTTTTATTTTGCAACAAAAACAGAAAAGTAAATCCTTAAAGAGTTTTGCACCATATCTAGACGGTGACGGTGGTTTAAGTTCACGGATGTCAAAGATGACCAAAGATTATTGCAATGAGTGGGTTGATGAGTGGCAGAAAGTGCATTCTTCTTTCTCGAACTTTTATATAGCGCGAACTTGACCAGAAGGTATGAGAGCGCTTTACATGAGCACCAGTTACGTTACGTAAGGACACATTCATTTTTGTTAGGCAGGCATTAAGTGATTTGCCCAGAATCACAGGATGTTGAACGTAGGTGCCGAGTCTCCAACCCGGTTCCCCAGATTAGAGGTTGACCACCCTAGCCGTTAGGCTACATCCTCTCCCCGAGGTGGTGCAAGTCCTTGCAGCCAAGGCAGTCGACGTAATGTACAAATACTTACTTTCGGTAACGATGTATCTGGTAGAGATGATTCTAGCCGCAGATTCCTTAACGTAGAATTATCCCCAGGCGTGAGACTGGACCCGGAAAACTTTCTTTGTCCCAGCATCCCTGTGTGCCGGGGGGCAGTACCACGCAACTTCGCCCTGAGGTCGTCCGCGGGCATGACGTCAGTGAGGTCACATAAGCCCCGCCCCGGCGCGCTGACATCAGTTTTCTTCGGACAACTTTTCCGTGCCACAAAGCGGAGACATCACAAACAAAACTGTGGAAAGTATAGGAACAGTGTGCGAAAAATCTGTGAAGCAGAAAAGAGAGAAACGAAAGGCGAGAACAGCACCAGTTGGAAAAGCGCCAAGCACTAAGGCACAAAAAGCCATAGCGGTGAAAGCCATAGCAGGGAAAGAACAGAGCACCGCTCTGAGAAACACCCTCGCAAGCAAAGACGACATCCTCCCCGGAGGCAGAAAGCATGGGAAAAACGCCATAGCAGAAGAAAGAGAGGGAGAGAGAGGGAGAGAGAGAGACTGTAATCACACTCGGCAACAGTGAAGGAGAACAAGCCCAGAACAGAGGAGTAACAGCAATACACCCCCAGACGACACCACCAAGGAGGGCCGTATCCCCAGAAAGGAGCGAAAAGGCCGAGGTACAGGCAAAAAAAAAAAACAACGTAGAGGACTGCAAAGGAATCAGAAACCCCAAGCAAGCAAATTGGAGAAGAATAAAAGTAGGCCCCTACATTGGAGAAAAAAACCAGGGTGGAGGCATGCAGAAGCACACATGAACCAACCGACCATGTATCATAAGGGAAGGGTGGAACGATCAAGCAGAACGAAGCATCCTGTCCAGGAAGAAGCGAAGCAGACACCCACAGAAAACAAGCAACCCAGAGGGAGACGAGTGCAGAAAACCAAACAGAAGGTCCTCGCAGAACGGGGAGGAAGGGCGGGCCGTGAAGGAATCTGTGGATAGAATCGTCTCTACCAGATACATAGTTACCGAAGGTAAGTAACTTGAACATCTGATAGAGACTACTAGCTGCAGATTCCTTAACGTAGAATAGATACCCTAGCCATACCCAGAGGGGAGAAGGGCCTACGAGAGAACCTCCCCAGTAGGAAGAAACGCAGGGCCCCAGCAGGGGACGTGCCACCGGGATAAGAAGGGCGGCCCAACTCCCACCAAGCAGAAGCAAGCAAGAGCAAGGCGAAGGGAAGACTAGGAGACTACAAGCCCAGTCAAGGCACAACGGCCACAAACCATTGTAGGGGCAGACAGCCGCAGAGGAGCACCCAGGAGGAAAGAACGACACCAGCACCAGGGAGAAGAGGTGGAACCGGAGGCAGAGCCTGCTGTAGAAATACACACAGCGACAGAGGACAGCTGAACAGGCATCAGCCACAAGGAAGCAGGCAAGGCAGGAACGGCTCCACAGCCAAGAAACGCAGGCATAAGAAGAAAGGCACAGGTGCGCAAAGTCCCAGCAGAACAAGAGGCAGGGGCACAAGGGAACGCAACAAGGGCCACGGCGGTGGACCAGAACGAGCAGGCGGGCACAGCCGACAGTTAACAGTACCATGGAGCAGCACACCCAGAACAAGCCAGGCGCAGGCCGAGGGCAGAGGCCGGGGAAATGCAGAAGTATCCTCAAAGGAGGACCATGCAATAGACACACACCGACCCACGAAGAGAAGTGGGACCAGCCAGAAGAGGAAGAGGAGAGACACGGAGGACGGACCCAGCCGTCAACCAGAACACAGTAAAGCCAGGAGAAACCCAGCCCCCCTGGAACACCAGACAGAGGACCAGGCCGAAACGCCGGACAGGAAGGCGGGAACGCCACAACACGAAACCGTAGACAGCATGTAGACAGCATGCCAGACTGGTCGAGCAATGGAGCGAACACCGAGAATGACAGAACTTGGAGCAGCAGAAGCTGCACCCGGAAAAGACACAAGAGACCACACCAGCGGTATACAGTGAAGCCAGGAAAGGCAGGGAACCTGAAAAAGGGGTGACCATACCTTCCCAGCGCAGGACAAGGCTATGCAATAGCTACAAGTACCCCACATAGGGTATGATACATCCCAAGAAAATATGGGAACACCTCTTAGGGAAAAATCCCGCAGCAGAGGACAAGAACATAAAGGACCTGCAGATAGAACCACAGACGGCTTACCAAGCAGCAAAACAAAAACATACAGAAGGCCCAACACATACGGGTGTACGAACAACCCAAGAACCATAAAAGCCAAAGGGGTTGTACCAGCAGCCAACAGCACAAAAAACACAGTCGGTCCAACCGAACCACTAGACCCCCGAAAAAAGGGTGGGATAACGCCTCCCATAAAGCAGCAGAGGACTGACAGCCAAGTTTACGGAGGGGGAGGAGGAGGACAGAGCCCCGCAAGGAGCCGCTGAATGGCGGCATCCGCATGAGTGTTAAACAAAAGCACACCATCAAAAGGCAGATCGAACAGACGCTCCCTAACGTTCTCAGGGAAAATGCTATCCCTCAGCCAAGCATTGCGGCGGAGAGCAACTGAACTAGCCATAGTGCGGCCGAGAGCATCATAAACATCCAGGGCCGAACGAAGAATAAAGTCGGCCAACTCCCAGCCATCCATGCCGCAGATCAGCGCAGACACCTTCCCTGAGAGGCAGAAGACAGAAGGGACTCCACAGAATCCCACAAGCTGGAAGTAGCCCTGGCCAACACACAAAGCATGTTGAGCGCTCGCAAAGCAGCACTAGAGGAAGCGAAGAAGTTACACCCCCAGGAATCCAACCACCGGGCCTCCCGTGATGGAGGAAACAACACCAAAGGCATGGAAGGGAAGGCAGTCTGCAGAAGAGGGCCCTGGGTAGAAGGGTTGAAAGAAAGGTAGACTGGATCGTGCGGAGCAGGACGGTGGCGGTGGGGGAGCGACTGGGGCACCGGATCCTCCATGGCAGGACGCCCCCAGAAGAGAATTATGGAGCGAATCTTCGAAGGGAAGAAGCAGTTCCCGTCCACCAGAGCCCTGGTGGAGTACCTCCAGTAAATGTTCCATAGGGAATGGGGTGGCGGGGTCACCCATGTGCAACATGCCAGCCGCCGTGGAAATGGCCCGGGCAAAGGCTGCACTCGCCGCCAATGGGCGTCGTGGGGGTGGAAGCAATTCCTCCGTGGGTGATGGCTGTAAACTAATCCGGCCATCCCCGAGTCCAGCCAGAGGAAGAAATGGCCAGCCCCGGAACGATGGAAGATTCACGGACATGTGAGGGACCTGAGGCACCTCCGGGGAAGGCTGTGGCGGTGGGGACGGCAAGGAGCCCTCCCTGGAAGACGCAGAGGAAAAGAGACAAAAAGTTGACGAACTTCCGGAGAGGAGGGGGGCCTCAGGAGACGAGTCGACAACCTGGCGCCGGCACTGCGCCGTGGAGTCCGCCACAGGCGCAGGTGTGATGTCGTCCGGCACCGGAGGGGACACCGAGATGACCTTCACCACTTGCGGCCCCAGGAGAATGGGGCGGGGCCGACCTCCGACGAAGCAGCTGCCTGCGTGGAGAGCCGATAGGGACCCGGGGACACGCCCCGGCCCCTAACAAGCAACCGCGCCGCCGCCAGTGCCGACAGCCGTCGGCGCCTGAGTGGCGTCAGCTCAGCCTCAGGCAAGGCCGCCGCCTGCCCAGAAGACCGAGGGGAACTCGGGGACGAGCACCGAGTCCCGGCGACCTCCCACAACACCACAGGGACCACCTCGGGGTTTGCGGCGAAGCAGAGGTGCCGTGGGCCGAAGAGGGGAACCCCGTAGGGCCGCACCCCGACGGCACCACACCTCCAACACCTGAAGCCGAACTCGTCGGCGCCAGGGCCGGAGCCGCCAGCGACGCCGAGGAAGGCCCCGCACGTGGCAAGTGATCCTCGGACGTCCCAGAAAGAGGAGGAGGAGGGGCCAAGGAAGCCTGCAGAGCCGCAGCAAAGACCTCTATTTGGGCCCTGGTCGCCCCAGCGCCAGGAAACGGTGGGTAGGGTGGCGACGAATGAGGCCGCATGTCCCGCGGAGAACCCGCGCCCTCCGCAGCATGAGGACCAGACCTCGGGGACAAGCTGTAAGACTTACCGACGGGCGAGAAACGCCCTAGGGGCCTCAGTGACAGGCGATGTCGAAAGCAAAAGCCGCGATTCTTGGACCCTTCTACGGCGGACGGACGCGGAGATGAAACAGATCTGGACAACCGGGCTGAAAGGAGCTTCATCCGGCGCCCCGCCAGGACTTAGGCTTCAGATGCTGGCAAGCGTCGCAGTCCGTGGAATCATGGTGCTCTCCCAAACACCACATGCAAATAGAATGAGGGTCCGTCACCGACATCTGATGCGTGCAAGACGAGCACGCCTTAAAGCCCGAAGGCATTCGCACACTGTCCCACAACACAAAGCGTGAAAAAGAAGGCCTGAAAACAGGCAGGGACACGATCCGGATCCATGTTGCACACGGAAAAGAAGGAAACTGAAGTCAGCTTGCCGGGGCGGGGCTTGTGTGTCCTCGCTGACGTCACGCCCGCGGACGGCGTCAGGGCGGAGTAGCGTGGTACCGCCCCCCGCGTGTAGGGATGCTGGGGCAAAGAACGTTTTCCGGGTCCAGTCTCACGCCTGGGGGTAATTCTACATTAAGGAATCTGCGGCTAGTAGTCTCTATCAGATGTACAAGTTACTTACCTTCGGTAACGATGTATCTGGTAGAGACGATTCTAGCCGCAGATTCCTTAACGTAGAATTATCCCCAGGCATGAGACTGGATCCGGACATTTTTTTGCCACAGCATCTCTGCGCGCCGGGGGCGGTACCACGCGACCCCGCCCTGACGTCATCCGCAGACGTGATGTCAGCGAGGTCACATAAGTCCCACCCCGGCACGCTGACGTCAGTTTTCTTCAGAGAACTTTTCTGCACCACAACGCGGAGCCATCACAAACAAAACTGTGAGAGTATGGGAACAGTGTGCAAAAAAATCAGTGAAACAGAAAGGGAAGAAGCGAATGGTGAGGAACAGCACCATTAGGGACAGTGCCAAGCACTGCGTTACTGAAAGTCATGGAAAGGAAAGAGCAGAGCACCGCTCCGAGAAGCAACCCTGCAAAGCGAAGGCGATATCCTCCCTGGAGGCAAAAAAAACATGTGAAAAATGTTGTGGCAGACGAAAGAAAGTCTGCAACCACAGTCTATAACAGTGAATGGCAACAAGTCCAGAACAGATGAGTAATGACAAATCACCCCAAGACAACACTATCAAGGAGTGTTGTATTCCCTTTAAAAAGCTAAGGGCTGAGGCACAGCCAAGATACCCCAACCCAAAGGATTGCAGAGGAGTCAGAAACCCCAATCAATGAAAAAAGGGAGAAGATTATGAGTAGGCCCCACACTGGAAGAACCAGGGTGCAGGGATGCAAGAGTACACATGAACCTACTGTCCAATTACCAGAAAAGAAGGAGTGGAACAAATAAACAGAACAAAGCATCCCGCCAGGGAGGAAGAGAAAGAGAGCACCCGCAGAAGACAAATGCCACCCGAAGGGAGGCGAGTGCAGAAGACCAAGCTGAAGGGTCTTTGCAGAACGGGGAGGAAGGGCGGGCTGTGAAGGAATCTGCGGCTAGAACCGTCTCTACCAGATACATCGTTACCAAAGGTAAGTAACTTGTACATCTGATAGAGATTACTAGCTGCAGATTCCTTAACGTAGAATAGATACCCTAGCCATACCCAGAGGGGAGGAGGGCTGCGAGAGAACCTCACCAGCTTGAAAGAACACAGGGCCCGAACAAGGGATGTGTCATGGGGGCAGGAAGGACGGCCCATCCCCCTCCAAGCAGAAGTAAGCAAGAACAAGGAGAAGGGAAGGTCAGGATACCACAAGCCTACCCGAGGAGCAAAGGGCGTTCGCCAGAAAACCCGGAGGGACAGACCGCACCAAGCGAGTACAAAGGAAGAAATGAACCACCCGCAAATCCAAGGAGAAGAGGAGGAACGGAGGCAGAGCCCACCTCAGGAGAACACCCCCAGCGAAGGGGACAGCTGAACGGTTGTCAGCCCCAAGGCAGGGAACAAGGCAGGAACGGACCCACAGCCGACAAGCGCAGACGTGAGAAGGAAAACACAGGCGCGCAAAGCTAAAGCAAGGGACAGGAGCACGCGGTTCCACACCGAGGCCCCCGGAGGTGGACCATAACTACCAGGCTTGCGCAGCAGACAGCTGGTAATACTATGAAGTAGCGTGCCCAGAACAAGCCAAGCGTAAGACGAAGACAGAGGCAAGGGAACCCCAGAACAAGCCCTAGGGAAGGACTGTCCCAGTAGCACCACCCGGCCCACAAAGAGAAGTGGGACCGGCCAGAACATGAAGAGGAGAAGAACCCCCTCAAGAAGCAGCCGGGGGGGGGGGGCGGACGAAGCGGCCCCCAGGAAGTGAGACATATGTAGTATAGACCGAGAGCCGGCAACCAGAACACAGGAGAACACCAGGAATAACCTAGCCCCTCTGGAACAAAAGGCAGAGGCCCAGGCCGAAACGTCAGATAACAAGGTGGAAACACCAAGACACGACGCCGTAGACGGCATGACAAAAGTCGGTCTGGCGATCCAGAGGCTGAAGAGGGAAGGCAAAACGCACAGAAACAGATATCCCGCAGGAACAAGGGGCAAAATGGACGACAGGCAAGCCCTGTAGAAGAAGGATAGAAACACCATCGGATACTGAGCGGGACAGAACCTGGAGCAGCGCAAGCTGCGCTAAGGCGGAAGAAAAATAAAGACCGCACCAAGCGGTATACAGTGACGCCAGGAAAATACGAGGAAACCGAGAAGGTATCCACACCCTCCCAGTTTAGGACAGAGCTATACAATAGCCAACACGTACCCCACCTAGGGTATGACACGTCGCCAAACAAAACAGGAGAATACCTCATAGGGAAACCCGCAGCAGAGGTCAAGAACATAAAAGACCTGTGGATAACCCTACAGGCGGCTTACCAATCAGCCAAAAAATACACAGATAGTCCAACCTGAGGACCTATGCGGCTTCACTAACAGCCAAAAATCACTCACCACAAAAGCTGAAGGGCTGAACCAGCAGCCAAAAGAAAAGAGGGGCCAACTTAAGGACCCTGAAGGCATTCCAAGCCACACACAGCACACAGACGGGCCAACAGAAACACAACGCCCCAAAGAGAAAGGTGGGATATATGCCTCCCAGAAGACACCTGAGGACCGACAAGCCAAAGCTTACGGAGGCGGAGGAGGACGGAGCCCCGCAAGGAGTCGTTGAATAGCGGAGTTCGCGTGGGTGTTAAACAACATAATGCCATCAAAAGGCAGGTCAACAAGATGCTCCCGAATATTCTCCGGAAAGACGCTATCCCGCAACCAAGCATGGTGGCGGAGGGCCACAGAGCTCGCCATAGCGCGGGCGAGAGAATCAGAGACATCCATGGCCGAACGGAGAATAAATGCAGCTAACTCCCGACCATCCCGCACATGTTGCCACAGATCAGCGCGGGCACCTTCGTGGGAGGTACGAGACAGAAGGGACTCCACGGAATTCCACAGGTCGGAAGTAGCCCTGGCCAACAAACAAAATGTGTTGAGCGTGCGCAGAGCAGCACTAGTGGAAGCAAAAATTTTACGCCCCCAGGAGTCCAACCACCGGGCCTCCCGTGACAGAGGGAGCAACACCGAAGGCAAGGAAGGAAAAGCAGTCTGCAGGACAGGGCCTTGGGCAGATGGGTGGAAAAAAAGGCAGACTGGATCGTGCGGGGCAGGACGGTGGCGGTGAAGGAGCGGCTGAGGCACCGGATCCCCTTTAGCAGAACGCCCCCAGGCCCCGAGAAGAGTTGTGGAGCGAAGCTTCAAATGGGAGAAGCGGCTCCCCTCCACCAGAGCCCTGGTGGAGAACCTCCAACAAGTGGTCCGTTGGGAGGGGAGCGACCGGGTTGCAAAATGCCGGTGACCGTGGAGATGGCCCGGACAAAGGCTACACTCGCCTCCGTAGGGCGTCGTGGGGGATAAGCAACTCTTCCGTGGGTGAAGGCTGCAAACTAAGCCGACCACCCCCTTGTCCTGCTGGAGGAAGAAAAGGCCAGCCCCTGTAGGATGGAAGACCCATGGACGAGTGAGCGGCCTGAGGGGTCTTGGGGGAAGGCGGAGAAGCCTGAGGGGCAGTCAACTGAAAGGTGTGGAAGAGCGGGTCCGGGGGCTGTGGATGCAGAGACGGCATAGAACCTGCCCTAGAAGCCGCCGGGGAAAATGCAACGATGGGGCGTCCAGTCTCCGGTGAAGAGGATTCAAGGAGACGACAATCCTCCGGAGAGGAAGGGACATCCGGAGAAGAGTCGACGATCCGGCGTCGGGACGGCGCCGGGACGTCTGCCACGGGCACCGGTGTGTCCCCGATCGTGTGCTGAGTCAACCTCCAACACCACGTGCCTCATCGGAGAAGGGGGCGGGGTCGGAGCCGAAGCAGCCAATGAACGATGCCGAAAAGGCGCCGGCTCGACCTCCGACGAGGCAGCCGCCTGCGCAGAGGACCGAGAGGGGCTCGGGGAGCGCCCCGGGTCCCGGCCTCCACCCGCGCCACAGCCAGGGAGGAAAGCCGTCTATGCCGGACAGGCGTCGGCTCGGCCTCCGGTAAGACAGCCGCCTGCCCAGAGGACCGAGTGGGATTCGGGGACCAGCCGTGAGTCCCGGCGACCTCCTCCGACACCACAGGGAACCCCGTGGGGTTTTGCGTTGAGGCAGGGACGCCGTGAGTCAAAGAGGGGAGCCACTTAGGGCCGCACCTCGATGACGCCACACCTCCAAATTCTGAAGCCGAAGTCGTTGGTCGCCGCCGGCGAGTCCGCAGAAGGTCCCGCGCATGGCGAGGGATCCTCGGACGTCTCAAGAAGAGGAGGGGGGCCCAAAGAAGCCTGCAGAACCATAGCGTAGGCCTTCATTTGGGCCCTTGTCACCCCAATGCCAGGAAACGGCAGATAGGGTGGCGACGGGCGAGGGCACACGTCCTGAGAGGAACCAGCGCCCTCTGCAGAAGGAGGACAGGGCCTCGGTGGCAAGCTGCAGGACTTACTGGCGGGCGAGCGACGCCCATGGGGCCTCAGGGAAGGACGATGCCGCAGCCAGAATCTGCGGCTTCTGGACCCTTCCAAGGTAGGAGACGGACGCTGTGACGAGACCGATCTGGACAAGCGGGCCGAAAGCAAATTCATCCGGCGCTCCCACCGGGACTTCGGCTTGAGATGCTGACAAGCTTCGCAGTCCGTAGAATCATGGTGCTCACCCAAACACCACATACAAATAGGGTGAGGGTCCGTCGCCGACATCTGACGCGCACAAGAAGCACACGTCTTGAAACCCAAAGGCATTGCACACTGTTACCAACGCAAAGGTGTTAAAAGAGGCCTGAAAACAGGTCAAGGGAACTCACTCCGGATCCGCGTTGCACGCGGAAAAGAAGGAAACTGACGTTAGCGCGCCGGGGTGGGACTTATGTGACCTCGCTGATGTCACATCCGCAGACGACATCAGGGCGGGGTCGCGTGGTACCGCCCCCGGCGAGCAGAGATGCTGTGGCAAAAAAAAATCCGGATCCAGTCTCACGACTGGGGATAATTCTACGTTAAGGAATCTGTGGCTAGTAGTCTCTATCAGATGTATTAATTTATTCACTGCAGACTTAGCTAAGAAGATTAAGAACTCTGGACAGGCTGGAATGTGGACAAGCCTCTGGGCCAGTTAGCAGCTTAAAGGGGCGGGGATGTTGTTCTGGCAGGACTGCCAAGGGACATTACGGGTGTTACACATGCAAAACATAACACACCTAGAAGTTCATATTCTTCTGCGACCGAAAAGCATCTATTTTTAATAAAGTCTGTTAAAATCAATACGGACAATCAACTTCAAATTATAGAAAATGAAAAAACAAACTAAACCATTATATCAACAGGTTACAATCTAATCCACACTATAATGATAACATCTAATCAGCCCAAGATCCACTGGAATACACTGATGTGCTAACTTGAAGACCCACCTCCCTCCAAAATCACAAGCATATGACGAGCGCGCTATGTTCCTTAGACCGGCGCGCGCCCGGTTTCTAACTTCAGGTATCTGTCCACAGAGCTAGCATTAGCACTCAATTAGAACAGAGAACAGACCCCTTTTATCATGTGTTACATCAGAGCCTTCAGATATTCGCCACACTTCATAGCAGAACACCTGGTTCTACTCACAGCTTCTCTAATGCAGCCAAGATTTCACACCCTAGAGGTGATCAGGCTGTGGGACTCAAAAACGAACACCTTTATGTCTTGGAAAGATGCATGGTATGTGGACTTCTCGGGTGATCCTGATAATGGCAAACATTTCTTGGCTCAGGGTAGGTGAGAGATGCTTTGGATCTGCTAAAACGTGCTGTTGCAGAGGCATTTAAATCAAGGTCATTGCCGGTCAAGTTTGAATGAAGATTGCACGGGGCCAGTGCTACTGACAGGTATAATTAACACAAGTGAAAAACACACACCCATCTATCCTGCAAACCTCTGTGTACACGTATGCTTTTCATCAGAATAGTGGTGCGCCTTTTTTCCAGCTCCACGACGTGTGCATTACATTAGGGGTATGGTGCCAGGAAATTCCAAACATTTCTTCAGATGCCTTCAACCTCAAAGAGTTCCGAGTTCTCAGACATGTGGGGTCACGTTCTGCGACAACGCAGACCAATTTCTTTCTGATTACAATTTGTGACTGACAGGTGATATAAGGCAGCTGCGAAGAGCCCGACAGGAAAAGCTCTCGTCGCCGAGCACGAGGAAAGAGTTTAATAGCGAAAAAAACGAAGGAAAAAAAATCAAAGTAATATCACATACTCGGTGCCGTTTATTAGTATCGGCGTCTTTGGGTTTTGCTTCGTTAGTTTGTTTTTCTCCGTTTCACCACCTGTTGTGTTGCGATTCCCACTTAGGGGTAAGGTGAGGATGTGATGTTGCCTCTGTTGATAGTGACGAGGATCTATGATCACAGTCTGTGCACTCAGGTGGGAAGATATCACTGGTGAAGCAGCCGGTGCAGTGGCACCAGTCACAACTCTATCGCAATCACGGCTATCTTGCAACAGCCAATAGGAGGCCGGGGGCGTTTCTTTACTGCATTCGAGTCTCCGGAACCCTTTCTCGGCCACTGTGCGGACTAACACTTAAAATATATGCTCGCGACGTAACGTCAAAGTACAAGAAAACGCACATTCCGCAGACCACCGGCCTTTATTACAATCAACGCCATGCTTTGGCCACACAAGTGACATTATCATAAACTTCACCCACGCAGCACCAACATAGCAACCAAACATCCAACTAAGCAGCAAAGTTCGGCTAAAAAGTAAGGCACCGGATCTTTACACGTAACAAAAGAAAGTTTTAGTTTACAGAATTTCACAGAGGAACCACTAGTTTTTTTGTTGTTCACAGGCATCTACATATTACAAAAGAAATACTACAAGAAAAAAACAAGCATTGACAAGCCCAGTAGTAGTTCTAGCAAGCTGGTGTGAATTTATTTTTTGCTTCAACTATTTTTATTCCAATGATGAGCTACAAAAAAAAAAGCATTACTTCATCTAAACGTGGCAGCCATATGCCTGCAACAATTGTTTTTAAATTAAAAAAACAGGTGAACCATGAAGAGTAATCGGAACATTTAATTTTATTCCATTTCATAGGAAAACGTTATTTTTTTAAAAAACAACCTTATTCACGACAAGAATAATTAGTGTCATATTTCATTCGATAGCAGTATACATATCGGCTACCATTATTACGTTTTACAGATAACACAGTTCGCAACATTTAACAAAGATTGCTACTATACCCTTTTTGGCAGAAGGCCATAAAAGTAACATCGCGTCTTTGACCTCAAGGGTGATGGGACATCTTTGCCAATCTTAACTGCCTCATAATATAATTTACAAACAGGAACTGCTGCATGAGGCGCGGGGTAATTTCTTATATAATTGACAAATGAGGCCCCCACCCTCTCAAATTTACTACGCATATTATGGATAGTCACTGCCAACATTTCCATAGAATTGACATTTCCAAAAGTGGACCTCTATAACCTCAGTGAGGGCGTTGTGTGGCACCTCCCAACACATGCGAGTGAGCCCCTGACAGCCAGGATCATGTGCAAGTCATTTTACCCATTGCTGTCGTAAAGGTCTCCTGACGAAGAGAGTCCTCTGGATCATTTAAAAAACAGGGCATAGTGTCTGCTAAAACTGCAAATTTATGATGGCCTTTATTCATTATTATAGCGGCTTCCCAGCCTGGGTACCCGCTAATGATCACGCCACACAAGATGCTTAGTATTTCAAGTCTTTATTCTGCTGCGTATAACTGCAAACTCATTATTCTAAAACAAGCTTTCATGGCATTGCGCTCTGAACCCTACATAACAGCTCTACGGATTCAGTTAGGAACCAAAAGGATTCAGTCATAAAATAGCGCAAGACACTACAGTTGTTACCTTCGATGTAGGGTTAGAAGAGATTGCACCCACACTAAGCTCTAACGTCTAGGCGAAAAAGGGGGGGCGGGGTTGGGGAGTGAGGAAGCAGTCAAGCCAGTTTAATTCCCCTAGTTAAGTGGATACCCACAGCACATACATTTATTTTATTTTTTTGTCGATTTCCATACGTAGTTCCAAATGATATAGGTTTTCCTGTTTTGGCCAACGTATGTTTTGTTGAGAAGGCGGATCAGAAATAGAATTTCAACTTGGTCAATTGCCGTCTTAGGACAGGAGTATTAGGCCATGCTCAACTATATGTAATAAACTGACGGCAAAGCAAAACTGTCTCAGGTTAGTCTTTCCCTAATGAATCCCCAGTGATATTAGAGTAGGCTAGAAATGATTAAGATGTGGGACTAATATTTTGGTAGATATTATAAAGTAATTGATTAGCAGCGTTGCAGAGGCCTGTAGGAGCCTCGATCCACCAGATCTTTATCTGCTTTTAAGAGTAAAGTCAGACCACACTCAATCATTGTTTTCGTCACCCGTTTCGTGTGTAGAAAATACTTCAACGCTTTTGTCTTGCCATGGCATCAATCAGGAGGTCCTGATGAGAATTCTAGAAAGTATCTGAAGCCAGGAGACCACTAATGGGGTAGGCTTTGTATTGCCGCTCTGATTCCGGAGCCGTCTAAAGGAGTCTCTAGTTGGGCTCTGGAATCTTCATCGTGATACAATAAGGGAAACATCCAGTCCTTGGAAAGTGTGTAGGGATTTGTAATATTAGTGAAATGCTTTGCAAATGTTTACTGTTGTGTTTCAGGGGAGGCCCCTATCATCATAATATAATTAAGCAACTGTATCTTTTGGAATTTGTAAGCCAATAATCGGACGACCATGTCACCTTGCTCACAATACTATTGTTTAGTAGAGAACATTTTGAATGCTGCCTCGCCTGACAGTAAGTGTTCAAGCTCATTTCTAGACTTTCTGAAGGTCCTATATGTCTTTTGGAGGCAGCCATTTTTATGTTATCACTCAAGTTTATGAATTAAGGTCTCCAAATCATGTTTCTTTTGTTCTCTGTGTCGTAATTGTGTCTCAGTCAGAGTAATAAGAGCCCACCTCTGCATCCCTCACTAAATGCATGCATAGTTTCCAGGTCCACTGTTTTTTTTAAGGGGCTACAGGCGGCATCTTTAGGAACAAATTAAAGAGGGACAGCTCGCATGAGACTTACCCTGCTGGCCATTGCCAAATAATCAGAGCACCCTCCTCCGAGAAGGTGAAAAGCATAAGAGGTATTGACATAAGCAAGGTTCTGAACTTGTGTTGTGAGCAGGAGGTGTGCACCAAGCGAGCCCTCATGGACTAACAGTGGACAACTGTTTCGATCATTAATTTAGCACATAGAGCGGCGGTGGCAGAGTACCCTGTTTTGTGAATCCACACTGGTGAGTAATTAGTTCCACATTTGAATTATGGAATGTGTATTAACATGGAGCTATTGCAATCAAAACAAAATAGTTATGATGTGTTTTAATTTGTTTTTCTGGCTTAGACTAAACTAGGTCTCAGTTAGGCCTCAGCTCCATCTTTGAAAATATGGCTGTCATTTCATGTTTATTGTATGTTTCTGTTTCTCACTCGGCCCCATACACAGCTGAAAGCGCACCGTTTAATTTAGGGTGGCATATTGTTTTCGAATAAATCACAGTGGAAGTTTTTTGCTACTTTCCAAGGCTCTTCCTGCTAACACACTGTATTGCAGTCACTCATAATTGTTATCTTTTTTTTATGTAACATGTTCATTCTGACACCTCTGGATGACAATCGGTCAGTGGCGGAGAATCAATGTTTATGTAGTGGGGTAGTGCTAAGATGGGAGGTTTATGTGACGTAAATGTAAAACTTTTATACACTGTTCCAGCTCTTAGTGGTAACACCCGGATTGCATTTTGTGTGTGTTTATGTGTATGGCCCGTGTGATACATGCATGTTGTTTGTCTGTGATCCAAAGTAATGGAGTCTGTGGGATCCATTTTGGATACTCCAGGCCTCAAATTCGCACAAGATAGAGGTTGATATTGTTTTCCCAGAGAGTGGGCGTGTATTGCTGATATTCCTGGATGAAAGAGAACTAAATACTGAAGTGAGGGGGGTGAAGACAGGGCTACTCTAGAAACTGCACTGACCTTTTGCTAGGAAGGAGTTGCTAAATGAACTTCTTTATTACTGCCATTTAATCAACACAAAACAGTCTGGCCAACTACAACATATCTAAAGAAAATTCATTCAAGGAAAGTGGAGCTGGGTGATTAAAATAATGCTTGCCCAACTTCCACAACTGATTGGGCGGAAATTGATACTAACTAAGATTATTAATACGACTGTTAATAATAGGAATGCTGTATCACTATGCCCTTTGGTTAAATTAGATGCCTTTTCCTTGATGCACCTAATTGTATTTTGCACATTTTAACATAGCTCACAGGAAATAATTGCTTCCCTCTCAACACATAAATTGAGGTCGGTTCTTTGAGACTAATGGGATTTGTTTTTAGTAAATTATTGGAATTGAATCTCAAAGACTGCAACCTGGACAAGCAACCCCACAATACTCCAAAACTTGTTTATGACTATAAACTAATTTCACCATGAACAATAACAATCCACCCCTTCATCAATGTCTCAACAGAGGGAAAAAGGAAACAGAAGGCAAGTGAAGAGACACTGGGGAAATACCAATCAAAATGTGGTCTCTGCCGGATCTAAACAGGCAGCAACCGTGACAGTCAAGACCTACCTTCACAACTGGGAGGGTGAGAGCAGGAGTATAAGACCTACAGGAGAGGTGATCTGAGACAAACAAACTACACAGCTCCAGACACCTTATTTTTGATGGCTATTCAATCCAACCGCACATTCCTCAGCTTTAGAATATTCCTCAGGTGTCAGAAAGGTCCCATGCAGCATATAAACCCCACTGCGTCAATGCCAGTTTCTTGCTTGACTCTTTCCGCACTGTCGGACACGGAGCACAACACAATTAGAGGTACCGGTGTGCAGATCTTTAATTTCGGACCATTTAAGATAGTAAAAGGAGACCACTCCAAAGAGTTGGGAGTTAGGAAGGCAGTGAGAAATCTGCTGTTACACAGAGTATCCACTAAAAAGAGTGTTACTGATGGTAAGTAACTTGTTCTCTGATGGTTATTTCTAACCAGAGACTCCCCCCCCCTTTAGAACAGATCCCAAGGCGGAAATTCCACACAATGGAGGTTCTGTGGAGTGGGCTCAGATCGAAAAGACTTGCAGGAATGAATGAGCAAAATGCCCTTCCCATCGGACCCTTTAAAAAAAAAATGTAATTATATTTATTGGTTTTGAATACATTCCATCAGCGTCAATAATGCACTTTATAGACAGCCAATTGAGCAAGAACAATGCACAGTTCCAAATAAGCATTATACATCTGTAACAGTACATTGCCTGGCAGCCCAGGCTTAGTTTGTCACAACTGCATTAAGAGCAAAAATAAACAGTTGAACCAATGAACTAAACTCTACCCAGTATGGTGTAGGCACCAATCATTGATCTCCACATACTCTGCGGTCTATAATGTTCCTGAGAGCAAGGGGCCAGAACTTGGGCGGCACAGGTACAGCGGTGGGCATCAGCGGTCTACCCGGCAACATCTCCAGTGGCCAACTGGTGCAATAGTTCCTTCAAGCATACCCCCAAGTCAGTCCCCAGGTTGTAGGCGTTGCTGCCGCTAGCACTAAACAGGGTAAGAGGCCACACGTTTTGGGTGGGGTTCATGCTACTGGTCCAGTTCTAAAAATAACTAGTGCCCACCTCACCATACAAGTCAGCCAACGGTCGTCTGCCTATCCCCCTGTAATCTTCAGCACGTAGCGCCTCCCATTCAGCAGTTGCCCAAGTTTGCACGTCAGCCCACCATCTACTATGAAGTGGGCCAAAGGAGGAGTTCCATTGACGAACTATGTACCTGCACACTACCCCAAAGGCCAAGTCCAGCAACCGATTTCACGTCGCACCTGGTTCGCAAGGCAGTAGTGCTTCGTGAACATATGCACGGACACCCACATCCCAGCCTGACAGATGTCACGGACAGGCACTTCACTTGCCAACGCAGTGGTGGTAGGACGAAGTGGCTCTAGGACCTTCAGGAGCTGCACTTTGGCCAATCTTAATGCAGAGAACTATCCACCTCAACTGAGTTCTTTTCTGCAGTAACTTCCCTTTCTTCGACCCAAAGAACACCACAAAAATCTGATTGTCCACCTGATGTTCCTTGGTACAATCAATATAAAAGCTCAAACCTTTTTAGGGTTCAACTGATGGAGCCTCGCCTTCTTTTTTGAGGGCTGAGGTGGGGCAAAGAATGCTGGGAGAGTGATGGAATGCCCAACATGGAACTAAGGCACAACTTTTAGCAAGAAGGCAGTCATAGTCCTAAGAACCAGTTTCTCTGGAAAAAAGTTATGTTAGGGCAGTTGTACCAATAGAGCCCGAGTTGCTCACTTGACAAGCTGAAGTGACCGCAAAGAGGAAGATAGTTTTTAAGGTCAGAATATATGCATCAGCTCGAAAGGAGTACGCTTGAGAAATTTCAGCACCAAGTTAAGGTCCCACTGTGGCATCACAATGGTTTGGGAGGAAACGTGTGTCAAACCTGAATCAAAACAGGTGATTTAACGAAGGGCGGTCTGGCAAAAGTAAAAAGGCCATGTGGCTGACAACCTTTAATAATGCCCAGTGCAAGGTCTTGCTGGGCCAACCACAAGACAGCCAATAGCATCCAACAGTTTACCTTGCAAGAGGTCTGTCTTACGGACTCCATACCAGGCTACAGATTTGTTCGAGCCCCTCGTGTTAATGAACAAGTTACTTACCTTCGGTAACGATGTATCTGTAAGAAACATTAGTTAGTTAGATTCCTCACCTTAGAATATCCCCAGGCGTCAGACTGGATCCGGAAGATTTTTCGTCAGCAATACCCCTTGCGCGTCGCTAGGCGTCGTCTGCGGCTCAGCGTCCGTCGTCGGCGTCGTGCGCCGGGATGACGTCGTCGGAGCACTTAGACGCCGCCCTCGCGCGCTGACGTCAGTTCTTGTACATAGCCTTCCGCGCCAGGAACGCAGAGCCATGCAAGATACCGACACTGGTGCCAAATAATACTAGGGCCCTGAAAAGGATAACCTTAACCCTAGATGTCAGTTCGCAGAACGGGGAGGATGGGTGGGTCGGTGAGGAATCTAACTAACTAATGTTTCTTACAGATACATCGTTAACGAAGGTAAGTAACTTGTTCATCTGAAAGAAACACGTTAGTTAGATTCCTCACCTTAGAATAGATACCCAAGCAATACCATCCCCGGTGGTGGGTCTGCGAACCAAGATCACACCAGAAAGTCCTGGAGGACAGAACGGCCAAAGAAGCCATCCCTCCGGACTTGGCTGTCAAGGCAATAATGCCTGGCAAACGTGTGTAGCGAAGCCCACGTTGCCGCCTGACAGATGTCCTGCAAAGGGACACCCCGTCCCAAAGCAGTAGTAGCCGCTGTGGCCCGAGTAGAATGGGCGCGCAGCCCAACAGGAGGGTCCTTTTTTGCCAAGGAGTAACAAATTTTGATGCACAAAACGACCCACCGAGAGATGGTCCGTTTGTGCACAGCTTTCCCCTTCTTAGCACCCACGTATCCAACGAAAAGTTGGTTGTCCACCCGGAACTGCTTAGTGCGGTCCAAATAAAAGGAGAGCGCATGTTTTGGATCCAGACGGTGGAGCCTCTCTTCCTCTTTGGAAGGATGCGGAGGCGGAAAGAAGGTGGGCAAGGTGACAGACTGCCCAAGATGAAATGGAGTCACCACTTTCGGAAGAAAGGAGGGACGAGGCCGAAGGACAACCTTGTCCGGATAAACAGACAGAAAAGGAGGCTTTGAAGATAAAGCTTGGAGCTCACTCACCCGTCTAGCCGAGGTGATGGCTACCAGAAAAGCAGTCTTAAGAGTCAGAAGACGAAGAGGACAATTATGAAGTGGCTCGAAGGGAGCGCACATCAGGAATGTCAAGACAAGATTCAAGTCCCACTGAGGCATTACAAAAGGGACAGGAGGGAACGTGTGAGTAATGCCTTTTAGAAAGCGTGTAACTACAGGGGACTTGAAAAGAGAAGGCTGATCAGGAAGCCGTAAGAAGGCAGAGATGGCAGCAAGATAACCTTTCAGGGTGCCCAGGGCAGAGCCCTGCCGGGCCAAAGAAAGAAGAAAGAGGAGAACCTCAGAAAGAGGGGCAGAAAGGGGATCCACAGCCTTTGCAGTGCACCATGCCACAAATTTGTTCCACCGGCAGGCGTATACCGTCTTTGTGGAGGGACGCCTGGCTGCCAGAATGATATCACAGACTTCAGGAGGCAAGTCAAATGGCATCAACTGCCGCCGCTCAATCTCAACGCATGGAGGTGGAGGCTGGACAGGTTCGGGTGGAGGACCGTCCCCTGCTGCTGCGACAGAAGATCCTCCCGAAGGGGCAGACGTATCGGAGGATCGGTCAACATACTGAGTAGCTCGGGATACCAGTACCTTCGTGCCCAATCCGGAGCCACCAAGATGACTTGGGCCCGGTCGTGCCTGATCTTCTTCAGCACTCTGGGCAGAAGTGGTATAGGCGGAAAGGCGTACAGCAGACCGCAACTCCACTCGTGACGAAAAGCGTCGCCGAGCGAGTGCCGCCTTGGAAATTCCAACGCGCAGAACTGCTGACATTGCGCGTTCTCTTCGGTGGCGAATAGATCTAACCAAGGCTCTCCCCACTGCTGAAAGAGACCTTGCGCCACTTCGGAGTTCAGACGCCATTCGTGATCCATCATGCACCGTCGGCTGAGTTCGTCTGCTCTGGCGTTCAGAGAGCCCGCCAGATGTTGAACCACTAGGGTGACGCCCTGGTGTTCCAGCCACGTCCAGAGGCGTAGAGCCTCCTGACAAAGGGTCCACGACCCCACCCCGCCCTGTTTGTTGCAATACCACATGGCGGTGGTGTTGTCCGTGAACACCTGCACGACACTGCCCCTGACAGAGGGAAGGAAGGCTTTCAGTGCAAGCCGGATCGCTCTCAACTCCAACAGGTTGATGTGGAGACGAGACTCCGCCGGAGACCAGAGGCCTCTGATCTCCGCCTCTCCCATATGGCCACCCCATCCCAGGAGGGACGCATCCGTCACTACGACATGCTCCGGTTGGGGAAGGGAGAGGCTTCTGCCCAAGACCCAATCGCGGTCCGTGAGCCACCACTGCAACTGCTGTGCAGTGCCCTCCGAGATCAAGACATGGTCGGACAGGTTTCCGTGATGCTGGGCCCACTGAAACTTCAGGTCCCACTGCAGAGCCCGCATGCGCCGCCTGGCGTGATGCACTAGTAGGATGCAGGAGGCCATCAGCCCCAGAAGCCGCAACACTAGCCTGACCGAAACCCAGGATAGAGGCCGAAAGATGGGAATCAGGGCCTGTATATCCCGGACCCGCTGTTCCGGAGGATAGACCCGGAACTGCGCCGAATCGAGAACCGCTCTGATGAAAAGGAGCTTCTGAGAGGGACTCAGGTGTGACTTCGGCATGTTGATGGAAAACCCCAGCAAATGCAGGAGATCCGCCGTAGTCTGGAGGTGGGAGACGACTGCCTGGGGCGAGCCCGCCTTCAACAACCAGTCGTCGAGATAGGAGAAGACTGGAACCCCTGATCTGCGCAGATGAGCTGCGACCACCGCCATCACTTTCGTGAACACCCGAGGGGCACTGGTGAGGCCGAAGGGGAGCACGGTAAACTGAAAGTGCTCTTGGCCCACCGTGAACCGCAGGTAACGCCGGTGGGCCGGCAGGACGGGGATGTGGAAATATGCGTCCTGCAAGTCCAACGCTACCATCCAGTCTCCAGGGTCTAGGGTAGCTAGAACCTGAGCCAAAGTTAACATCTTGAACCTTTCCTTCCGGAGGAAGGCATTGACGTTCCGGAGGTCCAAGATAGGGCGCAGGCCCCCTTTGCCCTTCTTGGGAACCAGAAAGTAGTGGGAATAACAACCACGACCCACTTCTGGACTCGGAACGCGCTCGACGGCCCCCTTGGCTAAGAGGGCCGAAACTTCCTCGTGGAGAAGATTCAAATGATCCCCCGAGATACGGTGGTGCTGCGGTGGCATGGCTGGAGGGGTCGTCTCGAAGGGGAGGGAGTAGCCCCTTCGGACGATTTGCAGCACCCACCTGTCCGATGTGATGGACCGCCAGTGGAGCAGGTGATGGCGAACTCTGCCGCCCACTGGCGTGGAATGGGCCTGAAAGCTCGGACTAGGAAGGCTTTGAGGCGGATGCTGCCGGGGTGGATGTGGGCTGACCTCGTCGTCCTCCAGAACCGCCTCGGCGGAAACCACGTCCGCGCGCAGGTTGGTTCTGCGGCTGGTGGCTAGGCGCACGTGAGGAGGCACCCCTTCCTTGGCCACGAAAGGGGCGAAAAGCGGAAGATTGCGACCGCGGGGCCGAGAGGCCCAAGGACTTGGCCGTAGCCCGGGAGTCCTTAAAGCGGTTCAGCGCACTGTCCGCTTTCTCGCCAAACAGAGAGTGCTCTGGACATCGCCCGAAAATGACGTGGACCGCAGCCAGGCGTGACGTCTAAGCGCCACTGTGGTAGAAATGGCCCTACCCAGCGAGTCCGTGGTGTCAAGCCCACAACGTATAGCATGTCGCGCGGCATCCCTCCCATCGGCCAGAGCCTGGGTAAGTCGTGTCCGAACCTCCTCCGGACACAGGGGCAGCGCGTCCTCCACCGCATCCCACAGAGAGTGGGAATAATGGTCCAAGAGACAAGCGGTGTTCAAAGACCGCAGGCCCAAACTAAGGGAAGAGAACAGCTTCTTGCCAAACTGTTCTAGTCTCTTGGAATCCCGGTCCGGCGGGGCGGTCGGGAAAGAGGATTGGGAGGTGGAGGCCTGGATAACCAGGCTCTCAGGGGTAGGGTGTTGGGACAGGAAACTGGGGTCGCCCGGAGCAGGGCGGTGGCGCCTGGCGACGTTCCGGTCCACAGGAGGAACTGTGGAGGGCTTGGACCAGGTGCCCTGTAGAACGTCAATGAGGGCCTCATTGAATTGCAGCAGAGGCTCAGTGGAGCTTGCTGCAGACTGAAGCACCTCAGTAAGGACTATAGGCCTCACATCACGGCAGGCAGCTCGAGCCCAAGGGCTGCGGCCGCCTTGCGCAGCACCACAGAGAAAGCAGCGCCCTCCTCCGAAGCCACAGTCGGAGGAGAGACAAATCCAGTGTCTGGAGAGGTATCCAGGCCACTGGCCTCCCCCAGTTCATCTGCCCAGTCCTGGGACAGTTGAGCCTGAACGGCCATAGGATCCTCAGATCCCTCCCAGTTGTCCCCATCATCCGACTCCTGGTATAGAGGAGAAAGTAACGTAGCCGGGCGGTAGACATAATGCGTCTCTAGCGGCGTCGATCTCGGCGTCCATCGGCGCTGGACCGGCGCCGGGCCCAGAGTGGGACTGAACCGGGGCTCGACGTCGAGCGGAGTCGACGTCGGCGTCGGGGGTGGTACCGGTGTCGACGCCGGCGGAGGAGGCGTGACGAGGTCGAAAGGCGTCGACGGGGACTCGAGAACGGGTCCCTCGGGCGCTTGCGGCGTCGAGGCCGGAGCCGTCAACGGCGCCGGGGCCGGAGCCACCGGCAGGCAAGGCAGCCCAGTCGGGTCCGCGGGGCCCGAAGGCGCACCAGCGGGCGCCGACGGCGGAGCCAGGTTCCTCATGGCCGAGAAGAAGGCACTGACTTCCGCCGGCGTCGCGTTAGTCCCAGGGACCGGAGGGTATGGGGACGGGCGCGGCGCCTGCGGCTCCGCCGGAGCCGCGGGGGTGGAACCACCCTGACCCTCGGCCTAGTCGAGCGACCGGCGAGGGGAGTCCGAAGAGCGATGTCGCCTCTTGGACTTCTTGGAATGCTTCGACTTACCCGAAGACTTGGATCCCGACGACCGATGGTGACGTCGGCTGCGGCTCCGCGACCGATCCTTGGACCTCTTCCTGGACCTGGATCGAGAGGCGCGCGGAGCCGAGTGGCGAATCTCGAGAAGCTTACGGGACCGCTCCCGTCTAGCCTTCGAGGTCAGGGCTTTACAGTCCGAGCACGACTCCGCGTCGTGGTCGAGGCCCAAGCAGTACAGACACCGGCGGTGATGGTCCGTAACCGACATCAATCGGTTACAGTCCGTACAGGCTTCAAACCCAGGCATCCTACCGGCACCGGTGTTGATTGACAGGATCAAAAAGGATCAAAAAGTTAGTCAAAAATTGACTAAAGGGGTAGCTCTCCCGGATCTGCGCTTACTGGCGCGGAAAAAAGAAGAACTGACGTCAGCGCGCGAGGGCGGCGTCTAAGTACTCCGACGACGTCATCCCGGCACACGACGCCGATGACGGACGCGGAGCCGCAGACGACGCCTAGCGACGCGCAAGGGGTATTGCTGACGAAAAATCTTCCGGATCCAGTCTGACGCCTGGGGATATTCTAAGGTGAGGAATCTAACTAACGTGTTTCTTTCAG
The DNA here is from genome assembly GCF_964204655.1 of Triturus cristatus. Lineage (NCBI taxonomy): Eukaryota > Metazoa > Chordata > Amphibia > Caudata > Salamandridae > Triturus > Triturus cristatus. The sequence goes on from NC_140581.1 coordinate 992,152,921, forward strand.
ATGCACTCAGTAGAAGGACACCTGGCACCATGGATGACATTCACTACCTTAGGTGAAAGATTGAATGCAGTCAACTGCTTCCTCAATCTCCACGCATCGAGGTGTAGATTGTAGTTTTAGGTGCAGAACGTTGCCCTGCTGCTGAAACAGGAGATTCTTCCAAAGTAGTAGCCTGAGGGGAGGACAGTTGGTCATACCCAGACGTTCCAGGTACCACACTTTCCTGGCCCATTATGGAACCACAAGGTTTGAATTGGGCCGGTCATTCCTGGACTTCTTCAGAAGTTGAGGGAGAGGCGAAAAAGTTTACAGGAGTCCAGTGTTCCACTACAGCCAGAATGTGTCTTCCAGAGAGAATTTTTGCAGGACCTTGAAAGTGCAAAAGTCCTGACAATTTGTGTTCTGAATTGTAACAAACAGATCTAGTAAGGGTTTCCCTCACTGATGAAAGATGCAGCGGTATGCAAACGTCATCTGCAATCCATCGGGTGCGATCAGCTGAGCTCCTCTGCCCTGCCTTTCAGGGCTCCCAACAGGTGGTTTATGATAAGGGGGATGCCCATTAGCTTCAGCAAACTCCAAAGGAGCAGTGCCTCTTGGCACAGGATGAAGGATCACAATCGGCCCGGCTAGTAGCAGTACCACACTGTGGGAGTGTTGTCGGTGACAACTTGTTCCAACTTCCCTTCGATGTACGACAGGAAGGCCTTCAGAGGGGGACAAATGGCCCGCAAAAATAGATTGATATGGAGCGGACTACACGTCACAGAGCACCAGTCCTCCAATCTCCACCTCCCCCAGATGACCTCCTCAACCAAGCAGTGATGCATCCATCACCACCATCAGCTCCAGGTAGGGAAGGCAAAGGGGTCTGCCGTTGGTCCAACTGCGGTCAAGCAGCCACCACTGCAGACCGCGTGCAGTCTCCTCCGAAACCTGGATATCATCCAACAGCTTTCTTTGGTGCTGGGCCCACTTTGTCTTCAGATTCCGCTGTAGAGCTTGCATATGCTGTCTGGCATAGTTAACAAGTAGAACGAAGGAGGCTAACAGGCCTAGAAGCCTCATACCAGCTATGACAGATATTCAGGGTCGAGGCTGAAACATCAGGATCATAGCCCTAATGCCCTGAGCTTTTTGTGACGGAGGAAATGTCCTGAATGGCACCATGACCAAGACACCTTCTATAAAGGGAAGCCTCAGCAAAGGAGTCTGATGCGACTTCAGCTTGTTGATCAAGAACCCAACAATGTCAAGAGCTTCGCTGTCTTCTGAAGGTGGTCTTGGACTGACTGTGGCGAGCCTGCCTTCAACAGCCAGTCAGCGAGAAAGGGGAAAACTGGTGGCCCCAATCTCTGAAGATTGACAGTGACCAAAATCATCACTTTCGTGAACAATGAAGGGGCACTGGTGAGGCCGAAGAAGAGCATGGAAAATTGAAAATGGTCTTGGCCTACACCTTGGACTGCAGGTAACGCTTGTTGGACAGCGGCAAGGATGTCTGAAAATGCATGTCCTGTAGATACAATGCCACTATGCCATTGTCTGGATCCTGGCAGACAGAATCTGGGCTAATACAAACATTTTAAATTTGTCTTTCCTTAGGAAGTCATTCAGCTGGCAAAGATCTAGGATAAGCCAAAGTCCTCCATCCTTCTTTGGCATGAGGAAATCATGAGTGTAACAGCCCATCCTGACTTCTAAGTCTAGAACCCTGTTGATGGCTCCATTGGAAAGCAGAGCTGGCATTTCTTGCAGGAGCATGGATAGGTATCGTTAGAAAGCCTCTCTGATATGGGAGGAAGGTTTGACAGGGTGGAAAGAAATGGGAGGGCATAGCCATGTTGAACGAACAAGGAGGACCCATTTATCAGAAATGATGGATCAGCACCTTGGAAGAAAGTAGAGGATCCTTTCTCCCAGATTGGATGTGCGCCGCTAAGGGTAAAATAACATGGTTTGGAGGCTGTTGCATTGGGAAGGGAACTGGGAGGACCAATGCCTTTGGTAACCTGCAAGTTGCCTGCCAGATCCATAAATGCGGCCACAAAAGGGCTGGGATGACAGCAGTGAGGTCGGAGAGACTGAAGCTGTCTCCATGCAAACTCCGCCGCCTACTAGAGTAACGTCGAGAAGGATGAAACTGGTGAGGAAGTTGTCCGGTAGGAGCAGAAAGTCCCAAGAAGAGTAGCATGGCCAGACTCTTCTTCATGCTGTAAGGCAGAATCAGCTTTCTCGCCGAATAGGTAAGAGTTATCGAAAAGCATATCCATAAGGTATGCCTGTACATCCCTGAAAAACCTGTGGTTCGCATCCACACATTGTGATGAGACACAACACTAGTGCTGACTGCCCACCAGAGGCAATTAGTAGTATCCAGGACAGTACGGTTCACATATTTGACCCCCATCTTGGCCATCCGGAATTGTTAGAGCCAAAGGGGCTATCTATTCTTCCAGGAGTGCTGACAAGATCTTGCTGGCCATGTCCCAGAGTGTGTGCATATAGCAGCCTAATAGGCAAACCGCATTAAACGACCTCAAGGCTAGGGTAGCCAAAGAAAATATTATATTGGTTTCCTAAATAACTCAATCCTCTTTGACTCCCTGTCCAGGGTGGGGGGTCAAAGGAAACGAATTCGGGTTCACGTCACTGTTGGAAGCCTGTACCAACAGATTCACAAAGGTAGGATACTGCGTAAAGAAATAAGGATCGCCAAGTGCCAGTCTGTGATGTCTGGCCACCTGACAATTCCCTGGTGACCACAAGCAAGGCTTAGACCAAGTGACCATCAAAGTGTCGTGGAGGGCCTCACTGAATGTCAGTAAGGGGTCAAAGAATGCAGGCTATGTTTGCAAAACTTCTGTAAGGAAATGTATCTAACGTCAATAGAAGAAATTAGTAGGTCCCGGACCTCAGCAGCATGTTCAATTGCCACAGCAAATGAAGCACTTTAGTCCGTAGATGGCCCAAAAAGCTAAATAAACCCTGCATCAAGGGAAGTATCAAGCCCACTGGCATCCTGTAGGTCCATATGAAGATGGTCATCATCATAGTGAGGGGGTGAATTGTTCCCCTCCTCACTAATATCATCCCCAAGAGATGACAAGCTCTGGTCAGAGTCAGGGCCAAAAAGATAATGGAGCCTCTGACAAAGGCTCCACAGTACTGAAGTACAGAATCCGAATCCAGTTGTATGGGAACCATGTGCTCTGTAGTGGATTCAGAAAGCGCAGAATGAGACCTTGGTTGGGGTCTAGATGAAGTCGGTTTGGGGTCAGGCAATAAGTCAGCACCGGATCCTCCTCTAGGGCCGGCAGCGTCTGTATCAGCGTTGATGAAAGAGGGAGTGCTGTAGGTCTTGGAGCTAGAATAGAAGTTGGCTCCAGAGTGAGTGCAGAACCAGACAGGTTCCAGGGGCTCAGACAGCATAGAAGATGGATCCGCTTTCGGTAATGTAAGACTGGAGGAGCCTGCAGCTCCTTTGGGTCTGATGGCATGCCTTGACCGGCTGTGTAGTCGCTATTGACCAGGGAAACTCAGGATTGGCTCCTCAACTAGAGATCAGGGGCAAGCTCGAGTGACACCTTGATACCCTAGTGCCTTGTTTTTCAGCAGAGAGTAGGAAGATGAGGTCGAGTCCTGCCTAGTTTCTTATGTTTCCTTTTTGACTTTGATTCACCAGATGACTTCAACCGTGACAGAGACCTCTTGCAGGAAAGACCTCAGGAATGGGAGTGGGTGTGCTACCACGACTTGGAGCGCGACTTATATGAGGACCGTGGTTCTTCCTGTATTTGGCAACATACAGCTTTGCTTCATGGTCCGGGATCATCTTCTAGTGCATGTGGGAGCACACATCACACGACTTGGAATCGTGCCCTGAGCCCAAACACCAAAGGTACACCTTGAACAGGTCTGTTACCAACATCTGTTTTCTGCAGTTGCGACACAGTTTGAAACCTGTAGTTTTAGGCGGGGACATTGTCACTTGCATGCTAGTTTTCGTTTAAGAGTCAAAAAGACAGATGAAAGAGGGGTCAGAGCTCAAGATCCACATTTGAAGTAATGGAAAGAAGGAACTGACGTCGATGTGCAGGGGTGGCACTTATATGCCTCTCTATCACTTCTGTGGTGGAACAAAGCCAAAGCAGGGCTGTTGGAAGCACTATTAAGAAAAACTTCCAGATCCAGTTAGGCACCTGAGGAATATTCTATAGGCGAGGAACCTGCGGACAGAAATATCCATCATAAATGGATGAGCTGGAGTGGCAGAGAGTACAAGAAGTCTAGTAAAACCTGAAAAGACTGCTCGGATAGATAGAAGAGAAGTCTGAGGGATAGCAGCATTGCCAATATTGCAGACGAGGAGAGATGGCCATCTGCCTCTAATTTGTGAAAAGACTTCTCAAGTTAACAGGTTGGCTATCCTGGAATGTTGAGGTGTAAAAAGCCAAACCCCTACATAGTCTTTTAATCTGTCAGGGCGCAAGAAAAGTATTAAAAACAGTAATGAAACATGTATTTATTGTTTCAAAAGGAAACATCCAGGAATAGCAATGGGAGGAGATTTCCCTCATACCACGAGATAGGAATGCAACACGTTATGACAAATCGGCTTACAAATTTTTAACATAAACGTAGAGCTGTAAACCTTAACTTTCTAGAGGTTTGTGAAGATGAGGAAGGTGCGTTTTCTATTAAAAATTGTTCAGAGCCTTAGTGAAAAAACATCCTCAAAGGTATTAGTAAGTGATACAGATTAAAACTACAGAATTCCACTTGCAAAGAGTATACAGGCCCGAAAATAATGGCAATAACTGCAGGTGAGGAGGCACAAGACTGGATGTCAACAGCAGCCAGGAGGCGTAGTACAATTAGCAGGGGACTGTCCTATTCTGTTCTTCCCTGGCACATACCAGGCAACAAGAAACTAGGAATAAAGCACCAGAGGTACTGAAAAGAAAGTTTGTGGCTCATATGGTACAGCCCCAAAGTGCTACTCCTCATATATTACAGCCACTGAAGGGAAAAAGTAAGTGTTTGTACTGCGTAAGTTATCACAAACCTGTACCTTATTCACATGATTTCAGAAGTGTAAGATATCTTAAGGAAAATGGAGCAAAAGGGACCAGGAACACTCACAGGAGGCTAAAGGGTCATAGTCTGAATAGGAAAAAACATACTGGGATCTCCTATACGAAATGCCCCCACCATCAATTTGCTTATATATGTCTCCAACTTTGAGAGTCTCATGGAAAGCAACATTTGCAATTAACACCCCATCTACAGCTTTTGAACAGTGGACTTACCAGTTCTGGTAGGGAAGCTGTTACATCTATGAGTCTTTCTAGAGGTGCATTACACTTATTCAGACACACTGCTACTTAGATGGAAGGAGTGACGTTGATTACATGACAACAATCATCCAATATATTATGTATCAAAACAAATCTTCAATAAAGTCAAGCTGATACAAGTAATCAATGTCTTCTGGTTTATGAGAAGGACAGCTAAGAAATCAGTCCTATTGATATAGTAGTTGAATGCCCTTTTTACATTCAGTGAATACAGCACTCATCGCATCTTAAACATTGACAATCTAGGAACACCCAAAAGGACAGTGTGGTGGAGCTGAAGTAGACACCTATCTCTGACATGAACTTTGTATGCGTCAGTATCAATACCTTAGTAGGGTAAAATTTGGGCTGTGGAAGTATTAAATATGGAACAAATCATGGAATTACGTAAACCTTCACCAATCTGGCGTCACCACATTGTCCACATAATCCAGTTCAGAAGACCTACCGGGGAAATTCACCTTCCCAATCTTTAGAGATCTTGTTACCTCCCCCACCCCCACCAGCAATGCTGATTCCCAGGCAGCCATTTGCTGCTGCTCCCAGTCATGAAAAGGTCTATTTTCCGGATACACCACTGGCATCTTTCCACTGGATTCTGTCCCCATGCAACAAATGAGACCTGCTCAGCCAGGCTGGGCCAACGTTTTATAGTCTCATCCTAAAAAAGTTCTCATGGGTAGTGCCACAGGTCTGCTATCACCCTCTTCTAGGGTGCCGCCATGACCCAAAGCTCTGTTGATTCTTGGGAACTGGTACTGATAGTCAAATGGAAGAGTGAAGGAGGGCTGTTTTTAGAACTCTTGTGTCAGCCTTTACGGAGCAGAATGCCTCATCAACTTCACTGCCGAAACCTGCTTTGTCATTGAAGGGCATATCTAGCATCCTGCCTGCTTTTCCAGGAAGGAACCAGAGGAAGACCTGCACAAACCACGTGTGACGCAATCCCATGTTCACCATGTCAAGGGACATCTCAATTGCATGCTTGGAGGTCAAACAGCCCCCGCCAACTTCTTCATCTACGAATGAGCTGTTTTTCCATGATATTTATCCTCCTAAAATAGAAGCTAAATAATTGTGCAAAGAACAGTGTATAACCCTTTAGTTTATCCACATATATTTTGGATGTCCTTGTGTCTTTTTAAAATCATTTAATGAGCTCCTATTGTGGCAATGATTGGTGACGTTACAAATTAAGAAAAGATTGTAGTTGGTAATTACACAAAGAGAGTTTTAACATTTCATATTTTTTAATAATGCTGTCTCTTTTTTATAATGATATGGAACTCTAAAAACAATGTTTTTCTTAATTTTCATACAATAAACTTGAAGACTTTGTTTTAAAGAAAACATTTGTGATTAACAGGAGGCACAAATTAGGAAACGTTGCCCCTAAATCCTACAGCTCAGCGGTTGACTCAGATGTATTTTGACAATATCCCAAAATAAATATTACTAACCTCAGCTTGGCAAAGGGCATGTAGACCTTGCAAAACCAACACTGCGGGTGTGGCTTGGTCAGGCTTTGTGCATTCATTCAGTACTTGAGAAATAGCTGCCAACATATCTGCTCCATGCTGATATGACCTATGAAGACAAAGAAAAAACACATCTGTACACGGATTCAACCATAACTGCAGAGCACGGCATGCTCCAACTCCTGTGTTCTTTCTTAAGTTAATGTCTTCAGATGTATAGGAAGTTGCTAGACCAGACAGCCTTGAGTGGTAGTCCCCCAAACGTTTTACCTTCATTCCTCCTGTTTTGCTGAATTAATTTTTGTTGGCTTTAGGACTCTGTGCACTTTACCACTACTAACCAGTGCTAAAGAGCATTTGCGCTCTCCCTAAAACATGGTACAATTGGCCTACATCTAATTGGTACATTTAATTTACGTGTAAGACCCAAGTAAATCGTACTACATGTACCCGGGGCCTGTAAATTAAATGCTACTAGTGGGTCTGCAGCATTAATTGTGCCACCCACTAAAGTAGCCTTTTGAAACATGTCAGGCCTGCCACTGCAGCCTGTAGTGCAGTATTAAACGGCCATTTCGACCTGGCAAAATAAACCTTTAGCCAGGCCTAAAGTTTCCTATTTAAGTTTGAGATCTTTTTATTTGTCTTAAAAGAGACATGCAGTACATCAACAGCCCACCTACATCCATCGGCAGGGTGGTGATCTATTCAACTATAAAGCTTGGACACTGCAGTAGAGTAGGTTCAGGTGATCTATTCAACTATAAAGCTTGGGCATTGCAGTAAAGTAGGTTCTATGAAACCAACGGTAAAATAGAAGACATTAAAATGACATATAAGGGAAAGGTAGGTCAGAGTACTATACCATTCAGAGCAGAGGTTGGCTGGAGAGGAGGGAAATGGCTGATGCAGTGATGATAACTATGAGGGAGGGTCATTTAAGGAGGTCAGTCAGAGGATTGTAAATAAAGCGGACAAGACAACTCACAAAAGATGTTTTGCACTGCAGTCAGCTGACGAAGAGTCACAAGCAAACTGGACTACATATAGGAGATTTCTAGATCTTTAACCTGGTTTTCTAATTGGAGCCGCTTCCCACGCCTGCCACTATTCTAAAGTGTGGCCACAGCAATAAAGTGGCCAAGTGTACCAACCTGTAAGGTTTTCCACAGAGTCGAAACAGAGGTACCTGGTGTATCGTTAAGCTGTAAGAATGAGGCAATAGCTGTCAAGATGTCTATGAGTATGTGGTCGTATGTGAGAAGCTTCACATTGAGTCACCAGATATGGGGGCTGGCGGGCCATTGTGGTGGGGGTATTAAGCGCTACTGGAGAATGGTCAGAAAGGGCTGCATCTCCAATATCCACTGACGACACACCCTGTGTAATACATGGAGAGGTTAGAAAAAAGTTGATGCATGTGTACGTTTGGTGGGCAGTGGAGAAAAAAGTGCATTCTGTATTTGTTGGGTGAGTATGCCTCCATACATCCGTGAGACCCACATCCATCAGCCACTGTCTAGCAGCCGGGGTGATGTCTTCAACTTGACCCATCCTAGGTGTGGACCTATCCCTCCGCACATCCATTACTATCTTAAAGTCTTCACCCACAATATCCTCACCCAGTGTAGTTAGCACTCAGCTCAGGACGTCCTTAATAAATGCTTCTTGATGGTCATTGGGAGCATAAATAGTTACAAGAGTGAATCCATGCCCTCCTCAGGTCTATACGCAAAGCCAAAAACCTGTCAGGTAAATCGGTATAAACCTGTGTCACCCGTCCCGGAAAGTGTGTTGCCAGAACCTGTGTCACCCGTCCCGGAAAGTGTGTTGCCAGGAGAGCTGCAACCCCCGCCTTCTTAACCATCCCAGAGGAAAAATACTGGTGGTCAATCCGTCTCCAGTCCACCCAAAGCAGGTGGGTCTCCTGCAAAAAACAGACGATACACTTGGCATCTCTAAGGAAGGAGAGAAGTGCTAGGCATTTTACTGGGACACTGAGGCCTCTAACATTAAGGCGAAGTATAAATATCATCATTTGTGCATGTGTGGTCAGGCAATGTGGGACTTGATTGAGACGAAGTTAGTCCAGCCTGAACTACAAAAGACAGTGATAGGTATGCAAAAAGAGTAGGGCTAGAGACAGAATAACAAGGAGGAGAAGTACAGAGCAACAGATTATGAATGTTCCCTGCCTGGGAACAACAATAACTGGTATATGAGGGTCCATGTCGCTGGCAAATACACACTTCAGTCGACCACACTATGTAGCGGTGGAGCTCTGCCGTCAAGAACTATAGTCAATGAACGGGGGTAAGTCCCATTCCAGGAGTGAAGCATCTATCACTACTGTGAGATCTGGTTGGGGAAGGGACAGGGGTCTGCTCCTGACTGAATCGCGGTTTGTTAGACACCACTGCGGACCATGTTGGAGAGGTTCCCATGATGTTGTGCCCATGGAAAGTCCCACTGCAGAGCCCGCATATGCCACTAGGCATGTGTTACAAACAGGATGCAGGAGGCCATGAGTCTCAACAGCATCAGGATCTGCTTGTCTGCAATCCAGGATAGAGGCTGAAATATCGGTATCATAGCCGAACTATCCTGGACTAGCCAGTGGAGAGGATAATACCGAAACTGCACTCTGTCCAAAAAAGCCCTGATGAAAGGGAGCATCTGAGAGGGAGTCTGGTGTGACTTTGGCAGGTTGATAGTGAACCCCAACGAGCACAGGAGGTTTGCCGTAGTCTGGTGGTGGGAGATGACAGTCTGGGGCGAGCCCGCTTTTAAAAAGCCAGCAGTCGAGATAGGGGAAGATCAAAACCGCTAATCTCCGCAGATGAGCTGCAACCACGCCTCTACTTTTGTAAACATCCCTGGGGCATTGGTAAGGCACAGTGAACTGAACGTGCTTGTGACCCACAGTGAACTGCAGATAACTTCGGTAGGCAGGCAGGACGAGAATATGGAAAGCGTCCTGCAAGTCCAACGCTGCCAGGGCAGACAAGACCTGAGGTAGCAAGAGAATCTTGAATTTCTCCTTTTTGAGGAAGAAGTTGAAGGCTCGAAGGGCTAGAATAGGACGAAGGCCCTTGCCCTATCTGGGGGACCAGAAAGTAGCAGAAATAGCAACCACAGCCTATTTTCTATGGCTTCCTTGGCCAAGAAATCCATGACTTCTTTGCAAGGCAAGGACAAATGACCAGCCATCAGCCGTGAGATAATCGCATGGAGGAAGTCTTGAAGGGGAGGGAGTAACCCCTTCTGATAATCTGCAAGAGCCATCTGTCCGATGTTATGGACTGCCAGTGGGGCAGGTGATGGCAGATCCTGTCACCAACTGGATGGCCATGATCGTAAAGGGTCAGATTAGGAGGTCTTGGAGACTGTAGCGGCCAGGGGGAGGTGAAAGGGCATGTAGGACCAGACTGCTGGATACCTAACCCACGAGGTCTGTGGGTACCACGCACTCTTACAAGCAAAGGCATGAGCTGTTCGGTGGCTGGTAGGTTATTGGTGCAGTTGGAAGCCCCTTCCATAGCTACGAAATGCAGTCTGGGGGTGACGTGGGCAGTCAAAAGGCCAAAGGACTTGGCCATAGTCTGGGAGTCCTTAAAGCGCTCAAACACCGAGTCTGCCTTGTCTCCAAAGGGATGGGTGCCATCAAAGGGCATGTTCATAAGGGAAGCTTGGACGTCCCCCAAAAAGCCAGTTGTCCTCAACCAGGCGCGGCACCTCAGGGCACCGTTGATGAAACCAATCTACCCAGTGAGTTGGTCGTGTCCAATTCACAACAAACTATGAACTTTGCTGAGTCTCTTCTGTCGGCAACAGTTTCAGAGAGTACAGCCCAGGCCTCCTCCGAGGACCGGGGCAGCACTTATGCAGCCAGGTCCCACAGAGTGTAGGAGTAACTAGTCAAAAAGTAGCAGCTTTTCAGGAAGCTTCGTGGAGAGTCGTCAAATGGAGCCAAAGTTATGAGCAACACAAAAAACGTTTTCCTATGAAAAAAGTAATTCTAACTATAACTACCTAGTGGTGACAGCCACTAGGTAATATATATATATTACCTTCTTGCAATAGCCAGGAGGTAGTTATAGTTAGGACCAAAGTTTCCATAGGAAAAGGGTTTTTTGTTTTGCATATTACTTTGGCGTCGCTTGACGAATCTTCCTGAAATTTTATAAATTTCCCCAGGGCTTTCAATTTAAATAATGCGGGTCCGCGTGGACCCCTCTGCCCCCTGCCACTTCCCAAGAGCTTTAACCAAAAAAAGTGTGGCGGGGCTCACCCTGCAGCCCTGGAGATCACTTTCTCGCCGGAGCTAAATCAAACAATGGAGGGGGTCATACAGCCCCCTCCTGGAGCCAATAAGGGCACTGGGGACCGCCAAACCCAGGGCCAGCACCTGCAATGTCCTGAGTGCCCATCCCTAGGGACATTGCAGTTTGCTATTGAACCAATAGCAAATTCTGCTATGCTTCATGGAAGCCAGAGCATGTAAAATGTTCTCGCTTGCACGAAGTGGAGCAGAATTACATTTGGACAGAGGGAGCTGCATGTTTAGCAGCTCCCTCTGTTCAAAAGCAATGCCAGCTCCCCCAAGACGTGGGGAGCCAGTAGGGACAGCGGGGGCTTTCAGGATCCCTGCGCAGTCCCCAATAGATGAGTGGGTGCCTTGGGTGGGACCAGGGCACCCACAATAGAGGGTTGGCCCCAGGAAATGGGGTCACCGGGGCTGAATTTGACCCAGGAGGGGTGTTGCGTGGCCCCCCCTACCATGTTTAAAAAACAAAGGTCAGGCCCTGGGCCCAAAATAGGGCCACACGGCCCCTCTTCCTTCATTAAACAAAAGAAAAAGCCGGGCCCCGTGGGATGGGGTCCCAGAGGCCAAAATCGGCATGGGAAGGGGGGCCCCTTCCCTTATAATTTGAGGGAAAAAAAGCTACCAGTACGACACTGGAGGCCCTCTCCTGTTACCCCCAATTACTACCTCACAGTGGGATTTCTAAGAGGTGTTCGTAGGCCACGCCTCCTTCCTAAACCACTCTGCCAACGCGCCTCCAGGGGCACTACTGGTTGGAGGATGAAGATCACTTTACTCCTGAAGGTCCTTGGGGGCCAAGAAGCCTTCCTGGTTGCTCCTGTACGGACTACACAGCGGGACTCCTGAGAGCTGGTTGGAGCCCCCCCTCCTTTCTCAACCACTCTGCAAACACAACTACTACTTAAAAAAACATAGAAAAATTCACTGAAAAAAACAAAGGATACAGAGACGTTTTAGTTAGGAATTAGCATTTAAAAAACCTTAGAAATTCACACAAAAAACAAAGGTTACAGGGAAGTTATAGTTAGGCTCAGGATTCACTTGTACGAAACCAGTGAAACTCAGCCGTTATAGTTAGTGAGCTATCTATAACTCGCACCCCCGCAATACACGCACTGCTATATATATATATATATATATATATATATTCACTTAAAAAACCATAGGTTTCACACATGTTATAGTTAGCTGGACATTTCCCTCGTAAAAAACCAATGAAATGCTCCCGTTATAGTTAGTGCAGGCAACTATAACTCACGCGACCGCAATCCTCTGCTGATGACGTCAGATATTACATCACTGTATTTAGACACCTATTTACCCATGTCTTCTTCCATTAATCTTTAGCTATACATATATTACAAATATTTATTTTTCAGAAAGACACATATGTAATCAGTGATGTAATATCTCCTATGGTTTTTTAAGTGAATTTGCAAGGTTTTTTAAATGCTAATTCCTAACTATAACGTGTGTGAAACCTATGGTTTTTTAAGTGAATTTGTACGTTTTTTTAAATGCTAAGTTATGTATTTATTAATATTTTTTTTTTCAGGTTTTTCACCGTGCGCACACGGTGTGAGGCTATAGATATGTATGTACTTTTAACTGCAATTTTCTCAGAAACTAATGAACAGATTGACTCCAGATATGCAAAAGGCACATCCCTGACCCGAGGACTACCTCTTTGCCAAATTTAAAGTAATTCTGTTCAGCCGTTTGGGCTGTACCTTGGACTAAAGGTCCCTATGGAAAATTGCATGGGAAAAACGCGTTTTGGGACCCCCCTTTTTTCTCAGCCCCCGCTTGACGAATCCCCCCGAGACTTTCAGGGTAGGAGCGGAGCGCCCCACCTATTTTGAACATTTCGCGAGGATTCATCAATCGGCGCCAAAGTTATTCCAAATAGAATGTTGCGGATTTCCTATGGAAACACGGTCCTAACTATAACTATCTACTGGCGACCGCCAGTAGAATATATATATATATATATATATATATATATATATATATATATATATATATATATATATATGTATATATATATGTATATATGTATATATATATATATATGTATATATATATATATATATATATATATATATATATATATATATATTCATCCACAAGCGGCGCAGTAAAAGCCACAGAAGGACTCACTCATGGGTCAGTTCCTCATAAATCCTTTATTGTGCGGACCCCCCCCGCACCGACAGACGCATTTCGGCGTACAACGCCTTTCTCAATGTCGGTGTTCTCAAGTCAGGAAATGGCTTAAGTACAAACCCATTGGTGCATGTGATACAATAAAAAATAGACATAGAAACAGTATTGACGGCCCAAACTTGTGGCAACCATCTTAGAACATGCAAAAATCATATTAATCCGTGATAATAGTGAAAAACTAAAATGATAGCTTTTTTAAGGGGATAAAAATGCACATTCGTCATGTAATTCAATTGAGATAAAATATACCACTATTCAGAACTGTTCATTGAAATTGCATTTTTAGGGAAAATCTCACAATCCCCTCATAAGTGCGCCCTGTATGGCTAAATTCATTACAATATACAATTAATCTTAGTTGAGCTGATGTTGAGCTGAAAAATTCATTAGTCCCACACCATCTATGAACAATTAGATACATCTTAGCTTAAGCAAGCAAAGCATATCATTGAATCATGTGTATGTGTTGTCAAATGGCAATTTGCTGGCTTATGTTGAGTCACTCATGAAAATTCCTACATATCTTACATCTGTATGTACAGTAGGTGGGAATTTTTTTTTTAGAAAAAGAAATCTAGGGCAGTAGTGGAGAGAAACTACAGAAGACGGTATTTCTTAAAGTGTTGTTAAAAAATGTGCAGCAGAAGGTAATCCTAGTCCAAGTGGACCCACATTTCTTCATCCCCATTTAGACCATTAGGGGTCATGGTCTGAAGTTTGATAATATACTTTTATTCCAGGATCCTCAATTTCTTAATTCTATCTCCGCCCCTTTCATTCTTTTGTACTTGATCTAAACAAAAGAAACTGAGTAGATCTCTATTACTCCTGTGGGCTTCCTCAAAATGGCGGGCAATAGGATAGTTGACATCTTTATGACTAATCGCTCGCATGTGCTCGAGAATTCGCTTTTTGGCGGGATGCATCGTGCTGCCAATATACCATTTACTGCAAGGACAAGTCAAGCAATAGACGGTATACTGCGAATTACAGTTCAATAGCAGGTTTATTTTCCAAAGGCTATTGGGATCATCATTTTTGATCCTGTAGCTGGAATTTTTTTTGCTATATTTGCACGCCTTGCAACGCATACAAGGAAAGAAGCCTGTAACTGTGTCTTTTCTGGGAAAGGAGGATTGGAAATGGCTATGCACAAGATGGTCGCCCACAGATTTCCTTCTTCTCTAAGTAATCATAGGTCTGGGTGAGAGGTTTCCACGCAATATCTGATCAGTTTGGAGAATTCCCCAATTCCTCTTGAAGATCTGCATGCTCTGAGCAGATCTGCTGTTAAACTGTGTGATCATTCTCACCGGTTCTGTAGTATTACCCACTGGGTCTCTCCTCTTTTTGATTTTAGTCATCAATAGTTGTGTCCTGGGTATCTTATTAACTTTTGCTTCTACTGTTCGAAGGCCATTGGTGGAATATCCCCTGGAACAGCGTTCATGAGCACCTGCCTTTGCCAGATGAAATTCAGCATCTACCGTACAATTGCGTTTAATACGTAATAACTCTCCGTACGGTATATTAGAAATGAGGCTCTTGGGGTTGTGACTTTCCGCGTGGAGAGTAGAATTGCCTGAAGTGGGTTTTCTATACAGTCTGGTTAGGAGTTTATTGTTCGCAGTATATACCTCCAGATCTAAATAGAAAACTGTCTCACTGCTAATGGTAGCAGTGAAAAATAGATTTAACTCGTTGTCATTCAGCGATTTGACATACTCCTCAGCCGAGGAGCGGTCGCCTTGCCAAATGACAAACAGGTCGTCTATATATCTTGCCCACAGTATAATACTGTCGACCCGTTGTTCGTTCCTTCCTGCCCAGGCCACGTGCTTCTCCCACCAGCCAACGAAAAGATTTGCATAGCTAGGGGCGAAGCACGTGCCCATCGCAGTACCCCGCTGTTCTCTATACAACTGTCCTGCGAAGATAAAGATGTTATTTTCTAAGCAGAATCATGTCATGTCCAGAAGCATTTGATTGTGTTGCTGGAATTTAAGTGGCCTTTTACCTAAAAACCACTTAATTGCACGCAGGCCCTGAGTGTGATGAATACACGTGTATAGACTTGTGACGTCTAAAGTAATTAGCATCATATCATTCTCCATTGCTATCCCATCTATTAGTCTCAAAAAGTCTTGTGAATCCTGTACATAAGAGGCAAGGTCTCTCACCAATGGTGCTAAAAAAAATCAATGTAGATCGAACAGTTTTCTAAGAGACTTTGCATAGATGCCACAATTGGTCTTCCTGGGGGATTCACAAGGTCCTTGTGGACTTTCGGTAAGTGATAAAATGTAGGCAGAACGGGATTCTCGCAGTTAAGGAAGACGTATTCTTCGTGGGTGATCATTCCTTCGGATTCCCATTGCAGTCGAAGTCACTGGAGAGGGCGAATACAATCATTGTATTCCATTTGCGATATATGGATGTAGCATTTTCGATCATCAAGTTGTCTCTTGGCTTCCCTATAGTATTGTTCCTTGTCCTGAATGACAATATTACCTCCTTCGTCGGAGGGCTTAAAAATTAAATTTTCATCCCTTTTTAGTTCTTGTAATGACTCCCATTCTTTTTTGGTGAGATTCTACTGTGGATGGTCAGGAGTTTTGTCACTCATCATCTTTTTTAAGTCGTTGATGATCGCTTCATTGAAAATGTCAAGTGCATAGTGTGGGGTTTTGGGTATAGTTCTAGATTTTGATTTAAGATTACTTTGTCCACCTACTTGGGTGATCTCCCTCTCTCTCACGTGATCCGTTGGAGTTACTTGAATGTTTTGTTCTTCAGCGATGTCGTCATCCCCTAGGGAGATTAAGTCTCCTAGAGTTGTCAGGTCATGTTCAGTGATCAGGTCAGAGTCTATTCCTGAATTCCCCAGGTTAGTAGTTCTCGTGCAGGGGTGAAGCAGATGGATTTTCTGTAGCTTCTATTTCCGGATATATTTAAAAAGATCGATTCTGATCTGTGTGTAATCTGGTTCCAAAGTTGGGCAGAAAGTTAGACCATATTGTAGAACAAGTGTATCATCTGGTGTCAAGGTTCTCTTGGATAAATTGATAACCGTCATGGTGTTCTGGTGGGTTACCATTTCCCTTTCTTTCCCCGACTGAGTGTTACTCTCTGGAAGGATTCCTCTCCTCCTTCGTTTTTGTCCCCCTTGCTTTACGTTTCTTCCTTGATATTGCTGAGGGGGGTGGGTTCTCGGTGCCGGTCTCTGGTTCGTCTCTCGCATCAGCTTGTACTCCCAAAAAAGCCCTATTTCGCTGGTACTTGGTACTTCCTCAGTTCCTGAGGTTTGTTCATTTTCGGAAGTTTCAACTTCTGACTCAAAAGTGTCTCTAGATGGGTGAGTCAGTCCCTCTTGCTGCCTCATCTTCTTCCTCGGGCATCATATTTGCGTGCGAATGTTAGTATTCTGCCAGATATACAGTCTTGTTCATCCCTTTGGAATTTAGTTTGTTTACGCTTCCTGATCACTGCCACATACTCCTTGAGTCTTTTTATCTTATGTTGTTTTAAGTCGTCACTCTGTTTTTTATCTTTCTCTTTACCAATCAATTCCTCCAGATTATGAATTTCAATGAGCAATCTCTCTCGATCGCTCCATGCATATTTGATTAAGATTCTCACCATCCCCTTTGCTGAGTTGGTGGTATACTCAGTCCAGTCCTTAAGTAGCTCCGGATCGGGGTTTTTGTAAGATGGAACAGTAAAGATTCTCAGTCCCCCCGGGGGATACGTTCTAAGTACTTTTGTAAGGAGGTTGCCTCCCACCATTTTCGTATCTCTTTTTCATGGGTTTTTTCCAATTTTTGATACAAGATTTTCAGGTTGCTATATGGAATATATATGCATATACATATAACACAAAATACCTGCAAACCACATTTAGTTCTGAAATTTAAATTTTGAAAAACTTTGAAACTTTAATAGAATTTCACAATGTTTTTTTTTTAAATACAAAATTTCACTGACCCCTGAACAAAATGAAAATCAGACTAAACAGCAAAAATCCAACACAACTTATGTACAATGTAAAGTGAGTTAGGCTTTATGATTAAAGTGCTTACAGGTGACTGTAAAATAGTAAGAAAATTGAAATTTAACACAGACACATCACCTTTCAACGTTTACCATGAGCTACAATAGCTGTAACATACAGTATTAAATATGAACAGAAGCTCTGTGCCCTACTTTGTTCTGCGGCAGACAGTGGCATTGTTGTTTATTCACATTAAGCCCATTGCAGATTGAGATCCGCATCCCACACACTAATCCAATATACAATGAACACTGTTTAAAGTTCTGAAACTACAGATGGAGTCAGTTAATGATAACAAACCACTACACCAACACTCTTTACCTTTGCTTGCAGATATCCCGAATCGAAGCAGCTTTTGCAATGGTCTTTTCCCACAGGATATCCTTCCCGACAGAGGTAGACGGTATATCTGACCTGGCCATGAACTTCTGGAGTTCAGGGTAGACCCGATCCTATCAAACATCAATGGAGAATGAAAAATAAAGATTGGACTGCATTCACAAAATCCATTCCTAAAGCACAATTTACTACTTGCGTAACGATATATCTGTAAGAGACATTAGTTAATGATAGATTCCTTACCTTAGAATATCCCCAGGCGTCAGACTAGCTCCGGAAAGTTTTGCTAGCAGTACCCCTGCGCGTCAGTAGGTGGCGTCGGGCGGCTCCGCGTCCATCGCTGGCGTCGTAAGCGCCGAAATGACGTCACGGAGACTACTTAAGCGCCACCCATGCGCGCTGTCAGTTCTGTACACGACTTTCCACGCCAGGAACGCAGAGCCATGCAAGAAACTGACCACTGGTGCGAAAAAACTAGGGCCCTGAAAGGGATGACCTTAACCCTAGAAATCAGTTCGCAGAACAGAGAGGATAGGTGGGACGGTAAGGAATCTATCACTAACTAATGTCTCTTACAGATATATCGTTACACAAGTAGTAACTTGTGCATCTGAAAGAGAAACGTTAGTGATAGATTCCTTACATTAAAATAGATACCCCAGCAATACTAACCCCGGTGGTGGGCCTGCAAACAGATTACACCAGAACGTCATGGAGAATAGAACAGCCAAAGAAGCCGTCTCTCCGGACCGGACTGTCAAGGCAGTAATGCTTGGTAAACGTCTGCATCGAAACCCACGTAGCTGCCTGACAAATGTCCTGCAAGGGGACGTCGCGTCCCAAGGCAGTAGTGGCTGCCGTCACCCTGGTAGAATGGGCACGCAGCCCCACAGGAGGCTCCTTCTTAGCCAACCAGTAACAGGCCTTGATGCAGAGAACGACTCACCGAGAGATGGTCCGCTTGTGCACAGCCCGACCTCTTTTGGCACCCACGTAGCCAACAAAGAGCTGGTCATCCACCCTGAACTGTCGTGTGCGCTGCAGGTAGAAAGAGAGCGCATGTTTTGGGTCCAGACGGTGGAGCCTCTCTTCCTCTTTCGAAGGATGCGGAGGCAGAAAGAAGGTAGGCAAAGTGATGGTCTGCCCGATGTGGAAGGTCGTGATAACCCTTTGGCAAAAAAGGAGGACGGGTCCTCAAAACCACCTTGTCCAGATGAACAGAAATGAAAGGAGGTTTGGAAGAAAGAGCCTGCAGCTCACTCACTCTTCTGGCAGAGGTGATAGCTATCAGGAAAGCCGTCTTGAGAGTGAGAAGATGCAAAGGACAGGTATGAAGGGGCTCGAAAGGAGCGCACATCAGATATGTCAAGACAAGGTTGAAGTCCCATTGAGGCATTATGAATGGCACGGGAGGAAACGTGTGCGTAATGCCTTTTAGGAAACGGTTAACAACCAGGGACTTAAAAAGAGAAGGCTGATCTGGAAGCCGTAAAAAGGCGGAGATGGCCGAAAGATAACCTTTGATAGTGCACAGAGCAGAGCCCTGCTGGGCCAAAAAAAAGAAGGAACAGAAGGACCTCGGAAAGAGGGGCAGAAAGGGGATCCACAGCCTTTGCTGTGCACCATGCTACAAATTTGTTCCACCTGCAGGCGTATACCGTTTTAGTGGAGGGATGCCTGGCTGCCAGAATGACATTACAGACTTCGGGAGGAAGATCAAAGGCTGTCAACTGTCACCGCTCAATCTCCACGCATGGAGGTGGAGGCTGGACAGGTTCGGGTGGAGGACCGTCCCCTGCTGCTGCGACAGAAGATCCTCGGGGGATCGATCGCCATGCTGAGTAGCTCGGGATACCAGTATCTTCGTGCCCAATCTGGAGCCACAAGGATGACTTGGGCCCGGTCGCGCCGAATCTTCTTCAGCGCTCTGGGCAGAAGTGGTATAGGCGGAAAGGCGTACAACAGACCGCAACTCCACTCGCGACAAAAAGCGTAGCCGAGCGAGTGCCGCCTTGGAAATTCCAACGCGCAGAACTGATGACATTGCGCGTTCTCTTCGGTGGCGAATAGATCTACCCAAGGCTCTCCCCACTGCAGAAAGAGACCCTGTGCCAGAGTTCAGACGCCATTCATGATCCATCAAGCACCGGCGGCTGAGTTCGTCTGCCCTGGCGTTCAAAGAACCTGCCAGGTGTTGAACCACCAAGGTAATGCCTTGATGTTCCAGCCATGTCCAGAGGCGCAGAGCCTCCTGACATAGGGTCCAGGACCCCACCCCGCCCTGTTTGTTGCAATACCACATGGCGGTGGTGTTGTCTGTGAACACCTGCACCACACTTTCCCGGACAGAGGGAAGGAATGCCTTCAGTGCAAGTCGGATCGCCCGAAGCTCCACCAGGTTGACATGGAGCCGGGACTCTGCCAGAGACCAGAGGCCTCTGATCTCTGCCTCTCCCAAGTGGCCTCCCCATCCCAGGAGGGACGCATCTGTCACCACTGTGTGCTCCGGTTGGGGAAGGGAGAGGAATCTGTCATTGACCCAATCGCGAATTGGGAGCCACCACTGCGATTGTCGTGCAGTGCCCTCCGAGATCTGGACATGATCGGACAGGTTGCCCTCATGCTGCGCCCACTGGAACTTCACGTCCCACTACAGAGCCCGCATATGCCATCTGGCATGTGGCACTAGCAGGATGCAGGAGGCCATCAGGCCCAGGAGCCAGAGGGTCATCCTGACAAACTCAGGATAGAGGCTGAAAGATCGGAATCATAGCCTGAATATCCCTGACTCGCTGCTCGGGAGGATAAACCCGAAACAACGTTGAATGCAGAACCGCTCCGATGAAGGGGAGCTTCTGAGAGGGACTCAGGTTCGACTTCGGCACGTTGATGGAGAACCCCAGCAAATGCAGGAGGTCGGCCGTAGTCTGAAGGTGGTTGACGACTGCCTGGGGCGAGCCCGCCTTCAGCAACCAGTCGTTGAGGTAAAGGAAGACTGACACCCCTGACCTACAAAGGTGAGCCGCGACCACCGCCATCACCTTCGTGAACACCCGAGGGGCGCTGGTAAGGCCGAAGGGGAGCACGGCAAACTGAATATGCTCTTGCCCTACCGTGAACCGCAGGTGACGCCGGTGGGCCGGGAATGTGAAAATATGCATCCTGCAAGTCAACGCTACCATCCAGTATCCAGGGTCGAGGGCAGCCAAGACCTGAGCTAGAGTCAGCAATTTGAACTTCTCCTTCCGGAGGAAGCGATTTATGTCCCTGAGGTCCAAGATGGGGCGCAAACCCCCCTTGTCCTTCTTGGGGACCAGAAAGTAGTGGGAATAACAACCACGTCCTAGTTCTGGCCCAGGAACGCACTTGATGGCCCCCTTGGCCAAGAGGGCTGTGACTTCCTGCTGGAGAAGTGCCAAGTGTTCCCCCGACATGCGGTGGTACCGAGGTGGCATGGCTGGAGGGGTGGACTGAAAGGGAAGGGAGTAACCCTTGCGGATGATCTGCAACACCCACTTGTCCGATGTGATAGTGTGCCAGTGGGGAAGGTGATGGCGGATCCTGCCACCAACTGGAGTGAGGTGCTCCACAAAGCACGGATTAGGAAGGTTTGGAGGTAGAAGCAGTGGGGGCGGAGGTGGACTGACCCCCACGCTGATTTCCAAAGCCGCCCCTGCGGAAGCCGCATCCGCGCTGAGGCTGGTTCTGCACAGGCTTGCTGAAGGAACATGCCTGGGTGCCTCTGCCTTGGCCACGAAAGAACCGAAAATCAGGAGTGGCTGGGCTGTTCGCAGAAAGACCTAAGGACTTGGCCGTGGCCCGCGAGTCCTTAAAACGCTCCAGTGCACTGTCGGCCTTATCGCCAAACAGGCAAGTGCCATCAAAGGGCATGTCCATTAGTGAGCTTTGGACATCTGGCGAGAACCGGGTAGATCTCAACTAGGCGTGGCGATGAAGCGCCACAGTCGTAGAAATCGCTCTACCCAGTGAGTCTGCGGTGTCCAAACCACACCGAATGGTGAACTTAGCCGCGTCCTTACCCTCGGCAATAGCTTGGGACAGCACAGCTTGGGCCTCTTCAGGAAACTGAGGCAACACCTGTGCAACTGCATCCCATACCGCGTGGGAATAGCGGCAATAGGCAGGTGGTGCTCACCGACCGCAGCCCCAAGCTGGCTGAAGAGAACAACCGCTAACCAAACTGCTCCAGCTTCTTAGAGTCCTTATCCGGCGGAGCCGAGGGAAAAGCATTCTGTGGCGTCGAGGCTTGGATGACCAGGCTCTCAGGCGTAGGATGAGTGGTCAGGAAAGCGGGGTCACCAGGTGCCGGGTGGTGACGCCTGGCGACATTCTTATCCACAGGGGTCCCTCTGGCTGGCCACCACCAAGTGCCCAGCAAGATGTCAGTGAGGGCGTCGTTAAATGGCAGCAGGGGCTCCGACGAAGTGGACGCCGTCTAGAGCACCTCAGTGAGGAGATTCGTTTTGAGGGCCACCGTAGGGAGATCAAGGTTGAGGACCTCAGCTGCCCGACGGAGCACCATCGTATAGGAGGGGCCCTCCTCCATGGTAGGCGGGGGAGACACAAACCCCAGGTCAGAGGAGATGTCGAGGTCACTGGCATCCTCCAAGTCATCCGCCCAGTCCTGCTCGGAGTCACACTGCCGGGCAAGAGGGTCCTCGGACCCCTCCCAGTCGTCCTTCACCTCCGTCGCAGGCGGAACAGGCCGCTGCGGCAGAGCAGGAGCCAGAGAAGGAACAAACTACGTCGGGAACGGCGCGGAAAACGGCGCCGGCCGGGGCCGAGCCGGCGCTGTGTCCCAATGCGGATCCCAGGTAGGAACAAAATGGTCCTGGAACCTGCGCAAGGGCGGAACAAATAGCACCCATTGCGGCACCAGAGGCGGAGCCGAGGGTGGCGCTGGGGCCGGAGCTGGCAGCACTGGACCTTGTGGCGCCGAAGCTGGATCCACCGGCGGCCCAACAGGATCCGAATATGGGACCGCGGGGCCCGAAGGCGCGCCGGCGGGAGCCCGAGGCCTAAAGAAGCGGTCCATGGTAGCAAGAAATTCTTGCACATGTGCGGGAGTCGCCGATGGACCCGGGTAAGGTGAGTAGGCCGCAGGACTCCCAGGCTCCAAAGGAGCCGCCGGCGCAGAACCCTTGTCCCCCTCGTCCGCATCCGGGGACCGACAGGGGGACATCGGAGAGCGAACACGCTTCTTCGACTTTGTGTCGTCTCTTACCCGAATCCGAGGGTGAAGACTTGGAGTCTGAGAAGTGACGACTTCGGCCCCGCGAGCGGTCCCTGAAACAGCCCCTGGACCGGGAACGGTGCTGGGACGGGTGCCGGACCTCCAGCAGCTTCCGGCTCCGCTCCTGCAAGGCCTTCGGGGCCATGGCTCGACAGTCCCGACAGGACCGGGAGTCGTAGTCGGTCTCCAGGCAGTAGAGGCAGACATCGTGGGGGTTCCCCACCGACATATTGCGACGGCAGGCCCCACAAGACTTAAATCCAGGCATCCCTACGTGCACCAAGGAAACCAAAATTGTACAGGAGACAAAAGTCTCAAAAAGGGTAGTCAAAAAGTGACTAAGGTTCGTCCTCTAACCGGATCTGCGCTTGTTGGAGCGGAAAAAGAAAGAACTAAGTAGTCTCTATGACGTCATCTCGGCGCTTACGACGCCAGCAACCGACACGTAGCCGCATGACGCCACCTACTGACGCGCAGGGGTACTGCTAGCAAAACTTTCCGGATCCAGTCTGACGCCTGGGGTTATTCTAAGGTAAGGAATTTATCACAAACGTGTCTCTTTCAGATGATTGTTTTAACGGATTCCGATAAAAAAACATTAGTTACATCTATACTTAGATAAATGTCAACTTTCATTTTGGTACCAGTAGAAAGGATTAGGATAAAGCTACTAGTCTTTATACATACATATGCCCCAATCACAACTGCTTGTGCTGTTTACTTATGGTACAACACAACTCTCTGCCCTTCCACAGTTCAAGTTACTTTTATGCTACAATGCGCTTCCCCCCATTACCAGTCATTGGATATTGAGCCATGCTTCTTTAAAAAATAAAAAATAAAAACAATTAAAATGATGCACAAAAGGATCCATACTTAAGAAATCCACATTTTCACTGGTGGCTTAAATACCTGCAAAATCTGTACATGACCCGAGATGGCAGACATGAAGTGGGCCAGTTAAGGGGCTGCTAAGCACTTAAGAGGTGGCGAAGGAGAATGGGTAGTGAGCGGAGATTATATAGTATAAGGAGAGGATGAATGGATTAGGAGCACTGGAATAACCACACCAGTTAGGTTTTTTGTATTCTTATTTCTACAGTCTACAATTCTACTATTTGCTTGAGGAGCTAGAACACAACTCCATGTTTACCTGAACATATTGTAAAGAACAGCACGGTCAATTTGAAAATCACCACTGTATGGGGTGCGGGTTATTTGGAAAGCTTCACTAGAGGCTGCCCTAATTGGAAAATGTTTCTGCCAGGGCACAGATGCTACGTTAGCCATGGTGCAACGACCATTAATTGCTCCTGAAGAGAAAGTCAACTGAATATCCTACTATATAATATGAACACCCTACCCTTTTCACAATATGCTGTCATGAAAGAGTGAGAGGAAATCAACAGGGTTGTTACAATCCTGCCTATTAGAAATGACAGACCAAAGAGGTGATATCACCAAATGCCCATTGGAGGACAAGAATAAATCACTTGATTTTGTGGAAGATAGATGAGCAATGGGAACAAGGGGCTATCTGGGGGCACTGTTTGGTGGGAGAACTCCCATTTCATGGCACATCACATGGACACAGCGACTGAATTCTGATGAATGGCAAAGCACAGGATGTGGTGGAATACATGATTACACTAGAAATGCCACTGTGAGTGGGAATCAGAGATGCTCAGTGAGCTGCAGAATTTTGAGGGCTTCTACAAATAGGACCTAAATGGCATCTCAAAACTGAGTGACATTTGGCGGCTGCAGGGACTTAAATCTTTCAGAGAACTAGCAGAGAAACCGGAACTGTTCGACTCACAGCAATAGATATCTCAAAATTAAACATACACTTCAAAAACACTCAATACACATGCAAGGAATTGAAGAGGAGTCCCTACTGGGATATAGAATAGCTCCCTGCTTTGCTGCACAAACATACAGTATCCCTTGTGCATAGAACTCTAGTTAACAACGGGCGAGGGGAAAATGGGAAAAAATATATGGCCACGGGGGACAATGAGTGGAGTGAGTCGTGTATGCACCTATGGGAGTGGCAATCAGGGCAGGCCTCAGAATGGTGCAACTCAATATCCATGTACATTAGGGATTGCGAGATGCACACCTTTGTACTCCTTAATGTACTCAATTTAAGCAATGTTCATTTTAAACTCTATTGCTCGCTTGCTCCGTGCCCGTCCAATTGCGCTGCAATGAAGAAATGAACACGAAGAGGCCCCCTTTGGACCTCATCAAGCTGCACAGCCTTGTATGAATCAAATAAATGGTTTTGGATGCGAGAAATGTTATTTGGGGTTAATGGAATGATGACTTGAAACTTGTTTTAATTGAGCAACAGTCGCAATGAAATTGTTTTCAGTGGCACTTCGTCATTTTGATTTGACTAAAGAATATGTTTAGTGGAACAGAATGAACATTAAATGAATTGATGGTTATGTATTTAAATGTTTGTGTTACAGATAACCCCAATGAAGGGTTCATCCCAAAATGCATTGGGTTTTTAATAAAATCATGATTTGTGGAAACAGGTAAATCTCCTGTCGTTGATGAACTATGATTAAACCTAAGAATGAGTGGAATGAATTGATGACAGAGAGTAGGAAAGAAAAAAAAGGAACAGAGTAAAAAAATGGAGAAAAAAAGTGGAATAATAGAATATATAGAAAATCAATTTATTTGATTCATACGAGGCTGTGCAGCTTGATGAGGTCCAAAGGGGGCCTCTTTGTGTTCATTTCGCAACTCATTATCCTCCATGAATCAGAGAAATTATTTTCAGAAGGCAGAAAGCCTGGAACAACCCACTCCTCCCCCAACCACTTAAATGTGTGATTCTAAGCTAAGGTGACACCAGTAGATATTTTAGTTTTTCAGAACTATTTCTACACCAAGTTAACCCTTGGTGAGATTTCTGAAGTGACATTTTTACAACTAATATAGCAAGGTGACCTCAGCAAATTCCACTACTTGGTAATCAGATATTGCTACAGTACAAAACATTTTAAAGACATTTCAAAATATGTTTTCTTAAAGATCTTCAGCTCAAACCAAAGGCCCAACTAAGCAGCCAGACATTAAACAGGAAGCTAAAAGTGTAATATCCTATCCATTAAAAAACACTTGTGAATGAAGTGTATTGGTTAGGTCAGAAGATACTCCATTGACCCAGATTACAGTTTAAAATATGATCTAAAACAAATTGGCTGAATTAGTCTTAGATTCTTCCTTACACCTTCAGTTTTTTTCTGACATCTGAATTGTAACAACTTGTAAATAACTATTCCAAAATTGTAAAAGAAACACACCTGAAAGATGAAGAAGATTATTAATTCAAAGGAAGCTGGATTGAACATAAAGTCCACACATCTGCAACGAATAAAACTAGGGAAATGACATTATTTTATAAACAAAACTGTAGGGGGGCGTGGCCGAGATGGCGGCGAGATAGGACGTATCTCGCTGCCTCTCCTGCCGACCGCCAAGCAAAGCACCGGCCTTCGGCCACCAACAGCCCCAGGAACATCGGGAGGAGGTGTCCCGCTGCAGCGCAATCTCCAGGAGCCCGGGAGGCATTGAGCCGACGACTGTAGGTGCTGTGATTTCGGCACAGAGCCCGGAGCTGCTGGGCTGCGCCGCTGATCCCTGGGCGACGTCCCGGAGCAGCAGACGGCAGCGACCCCCGGAGCGACCTGCGGAGCGAGCCCGGAGCACCCGCAGGGGTGGGGAGCAGGCTACAGTGAGCCGCACAGCCGACCCGGCGACCTATCAATGGATGCTCCACTGAGGGGTGAGGACTCAGGCCTTGGGGCGCGGTCCTGTAGCAGTGAGGTCCGACTGTAGACGCAGGCTGGGAGGCCCATCTGCCATCTTGGCTGGTAGCGAGGAGACGAGCCCGGCGTTGAGGGGAACAGGGGGTGCGGCCCTGATGACCGTGTCACCTTCAGCTCAGCGATATCGCAAGAAGGTGAGAAGGCGGCACTCGAGGCCCGACCGCACCGGAATAGCACGGAGAGAGGGCGGAGAGCCAGTCCGGGCCTAGCAACGGGCCCCCTGGGAGGCCGGTGTGCGGCGATCCATGCGCCTAGAGTGTATCTTTGCCCAGCGGCTCCAGAGCGCCGAGTGGAGGAGAAGCCCGCCATCAGGCGGGAGATGGCCGCAGGCCGGCATGCACTGGCATAGAGTCTGGGAGGAGGCCTGGATGCTCCTCAATATATGGGCACGCGCCGCAAAGAGCCAGCACACAGTCGGCACTGCAACAACTGGGCAACATTCCCGGGAGAGCACCCCTGGCATCGTCTCGTGTCTTGATATTACCTGGCATCATTGGTAAAGCGATCTGGCCTTGAGGGGGATAGCAGCTGAAGCCGGCAGAGCCCGAGCGTGGTTGCCATTAGAGGTGGTCACCGAGGGCGGGGCCCCGCACCCTACGGAAGCGGCCCGGGTGCGGCTTGTGGGTGCGCCGCACGGCCCCCCACTTGGCCCTGGTTCCGGCCCGATACTCCTGTGGACACTTGCTGGCAGCCCCTTCCCTGAGGCCGGACTGGCCATTGAGCCTGTAGGCTTGGTAACCACCGACGCGACAGGAGTTGAGCGGCGGCAATCCAGATCGCCACATCGCAGTCCACCCTCTGTGATACACCCAGAAAGAGACTCCATAACTCCCGGACTGGAGGAGCACCTGTGACACGGGTGGCCACGATAGGGAGGACCCGAGTGGAGGCTCTACTCGATATCCTTTGGCTGAGGAACGCCAGCAATACCTGGTGCCCGTAAGCACGAGGAAGGGAATACTGGTGGTCACTCAAGCCGGACGGGAGAGGTGCCCCCTCAACCTTGTTCTGTAGCGCACAGAGACCGCCACGACTCCGGCCGGGATTTCTGGCCTCTTAAGGTGGTAGCTAACCACAGGGCTGACGTGCAGATAGAGTGGACTGGTTGCGGCAGGTCGGATTCTCAGAAAGCCACACACGGAGTTTCCCCGCATTTGTAGCCCATCCCGGGGGTTCAACTTCTGGGTCTGGACTGGCCCTGAGGGAAGAAGGATAAAACACTCAAGGAACTGTTCGCACACCCCAGGATGGACTTTTGATGGACCCCCTACCATCGGGCGAATCTACCACATCGCAGATGGATGGCCCTATAGAAGAACCGGTGACTCTGGCCTTCCTTGAATCTCTATTCACGACGCTGCGTGAGGATCTCCAAACTGTCAAACGAGATCTCACATCTGAAATCAAGGACATTCGTAGAAATATGGACAACATTGGTGAGCGGGTTGTTGCTCTGGAGGACAAGGGCGATCACAGGGATACCAAACTGGCTGCCCTACAACAGGAGGTCATTCGTATACATGACCAGCAGGTAGATCTCCAAATTCACCTCGAAGACTTGGAGAACCGCTCCCGTCGACACAAAATCAGAATTAGAGGAGTGCGAACGAATGAGGAGGCTGGCGACATCTTCACCTACGTGAGAGAACTTTTTTATCACGTCTTGGGTAATCTACTCGACATGGACCTCAAAATAGACAGAGCACACAGGGTTCGATAAAGCCTCACCATCGGACATATTGGTATGTGTCCAAGATTTCCGTACAAAGGAGGAAACCCTTCGCAAAGCCAGATCCATGCACCCGATCACCTTCCGAGACCAGACCCCAGTTCTGTATCAGGACCTTGCTGCGCTCACCCTGCAGAAGCGCAAGATCTTTCGACCTATTACTGCACATCTGTGCCAGCGCAACATCTCATATTCCTGGGTACATCCGTTCCGAATTATCTTCCGATTAGATAGCAAACTCTATCAACTCCGCTTCCTCTCTGAAGCAAGCCAGCTGCTGGGAGTTGACATCCCGGAGGAAGACGATGGTGGCAGTAGCACAGGGGCCAGAGATACACAATCACATTGGCGGCAGCAAGGACGCCGACGCCGCACCAAACGACCTGATCCAGCAGAGATCACGAAGGGGCAGCAGGCATTGCTGGACCCCCTGCCTGAGGCACTGGCAAAGACGCAGACCTCGTGAGCACAGCATGGGCTGCACGTCCTTCCTTTCTTTTACATGGGGACTTGGGGGGGGCAGGGAGACAACTTTGGCCACACTATGGTCTCCTCAAAGATCCGTTGCCGATCGCCTCTGGATGACGGACTGAACTTTGAACTTCAAACTTTTTGTTGGCGTCAGTTACGTCAGTTTTTCATTGTTTTTTTGTTTTTTCTTCTTGTTCTTTGGGTCCCCCGTCCACTGCTCCCCGAACCCCATAGTCTTTCTGCTAGTATACTAGGCTCACTCTACACCTGCACAATGGCCAGAGCACTCGGATTTCATCCCAGACCCCCCAGCGTACACATGCCTAGACCTCTAGATTCCTCTAACTAATCTCAAGGTTCTCACGCTTAACGTGAGAGGGCTCAATAACCCCGTCAAACGTAGGGTGATCCTCTCGTATTTAGAGAGTACCAGAGCGGATATTTGTCTCCCACAGGAGACGCACCTGCTCTTGAAAGAAAGAATGAGAGGGGGTATACTACAGGGCGCGGCACTCGGCAAGCAATATGGGTCTCACAGAAACCAAATTAGCCACTTACTGGTATTACACTCCGGAGTGTATGCATCAAGCCAACAACCCCACGTATAGCGCAGCATGCTGGAGAAGGTGTGGGAAAACAGGAACGTTGGTTCACCTCCTGTGGGAATGTGAGTATTTACAACAGTACTGGTCTCATATTTTGGATGAAATTGACAAACATCTAAACACAGAACTCCCCAGATTTCCAGCCTACATCCTCTTGGGAGTCCTGTACCACCTTACATATCCCCTCAAGTCTAGAAGAGGGCGCCAGATAGCGATAGCGCTAGGTACGCCCACTCAAAACATATTACTTAACTGGAAGACACCTTGGATTACTACCCACACGGGTTGACTTCAGCGATTGTGGCACATACTGGGAATGGAGAAGATATCACTCACGTTGGCAGGGAAGGGCTCGACTTTTGGAGAGCTCTGGCAACCATTCTTAGCTCTCCTGGTCCAAGAATTCAGGGAACTTATGTGCCCCAGATACCACCGCCTCTTACGTCTTACATCGCTGGACGCTATTACTCAGCGGAATCCGCCACAACGCTGAACCCTTTACATCTAGACACGATTCCCAACACGCAGTGGACGGGGGGAGGGGCGGGGGCGGATATTGGGGGGGGGGGAATTATTATTTTTACTGTTATTCCTCTTGTTTTTACATCTTCAGTTAGTGCTTTGTGCTAAATGTTCTCTCCTGGGTTCTGCGTAGCCCAAATATTGAAGTCTTCGCATGTCACATTGCTGCACTGGCTGTTGACTCAATAAAAAGATTTAAACCATAAATAAAACTGTAGATTAAAATACTGTTTGAGTAAAGAGATAGGGAAGGAGGTGAATTATTGCAAGACTACTAGTGAACTGAAGAGGAAAAAAGTAATCCTTGAAATATTTATCTTCTTAATGACACCTCATCACCAGTTATTCACTCCTTTGCTCAAGAAATACTCAAGGAAATAACGTATGCATTGTAGGTCGCTACAACGTTTTGTCATAAGGAATATGACAAAATGTTAAACGTATAAAATCTATGGGAATAAGGAATGGAAGAGATACAACAATGTTAGGAGAGCCTCAAAACACACTTGGAATAAGTGGATACTTGGAAGTTGTCAATTCGACTGCATGAGATTACACTTTCTAATTGTGCCTCGCACCATCCATTCTCCAGAAATGCCTATTTTCGACTTGATAATCCAACAACTGAAAAATCTACCCATGCTACATTAGAGGGCATTTTAATTTCTAATTATGCACCAATTGACCTTGCAGTGGACGTTGAGGTGGAATCAACAGGAAGCAGACAAAGGAGGTTGGATACAATGCACTTGAGAAGTAGAGATCTAGTCTAATCAATATCAATCAATCAAGTAGTACTTGTATAAGTGTGGCTTATCACCTAGAGGTCTAGTCTAATCAATATCAATCAATCAAGTAGTACTTGTATAAATGCGGCTTATCACCCTAAAGGGGATCCAAGCGCTTTGCTGCAGCTATCAGTCGGAGAGCCAGGTCTTGAGGACCCTCCTGAAGAGGGTCAGCGAGGGTGCAGAGGTGAAGGGTGAGGGGAAAGGCGTTCCAGGCTTTGGCGGGCAGGTGGGAAAGAATCATCCTTCGAAGCCAGTGAATGTGGTACCTGTGCAAGGGTGAGGTGTGCGGAGCGGAGATTCCTGGTCAGTCAGTGGAAGTGCAGGTGGTAGTTCATGTATGCAGTTCCTTGGTCGTGAAGGGCTTTGTAGGCATGGGTCAGAAGCTTCAACCGGCATCTCC
Source organism: Triturus cristatus (assembly GCF_964204655.1). Lineage (NCBI taxonomy): Eukaryota > Metazoa > Chordata > Amphibia > Caudata > Salamandridae > Triturus > Triturus cristatus. The sequence goes on from NC_140581.1 coordinate 992,184,322, forward strand.
TATGTGCATGGTGCCAGTGGAGGACCTTTTGGTGCTGGGTGATGTGTGTCCTCTTGGGCAGGTTGAGGATCAATTTGGCAGCTGTGTTCTGGATCATCTGCGGTGGTGCCTGCATAGAGTGCGTTGCCGTAGTCTAGTCGGCTGGTGATGAGGGACTCTGTCAACGTTTTCCTGGTGCTGATGGAAATCACCTGAAGACTTTATGGGGCATGCAGAGCAGGTGGTAGCAGGCTGAGGAAACGGTGTTGACCTGATGTTTCATGGAGAATTCACGGTCCAGGATCATGCTGAGGTTTGGGGCGTGGTCCGTCGGTGTGGGGCTGGGAACAAGCTCCGCCTGTCTCCAGGAGTCATTCCAGACAGCAGTGTGACTGCCGAAGATCACAACTTATGTTTTGTCCCAGTTGAGCTTCTAGCAGTTGTCCTTCACCCAGGTGGCAATATTCTTCATACAGTTGTGGAAGTTGGTCTTCGTCGAGGTGGGGTCTGCTGAGGGCAAGAGGACGAGCTGGGTTTCGACAACGTAGGACATGATGTTGATTTCGTGTGATGTGGTGATGTATGCGAGTGGTGTCATCTAGACGTTGAAAAGGGTTGGATTGAGGGATGATCCTTGGAGTACGCCACAGATGGTGTGCTTTGGTTGCGAGGTGAAGGGGTAGAGGTGGACTTTCTGGGTGCGTCCCGTGAGATAGGATGCCATTCATCTGAGCGCATCGTCTGTGATTCCTATCTAGCATAGTTGATCAATGAGTGTGTGGTGGGAGAAGGTGCGGAGTGGTCCAGGACGATAAGGGTGGCTGATTTTCCTCTGTGGAGTAGGATGCGGATGTCGTCAGTTGCTGCGATCAGGGCTGTCTCGGTGCTGTATTTGGTTCTGAAGCCCGACTGGGAAGGGTCAAGTAGGTTGTTTCTCTTCAGGCATGAAGAGCTGAATTTTTTTTTTTTTAAGGAAACATTGGGTTCTATTAAAGATGTAAAGCTGGATAAACAGTGCCGCGAAGAATATTTATGAAAGTGGTGGCAGTTAAAAAAAAATCTAGAAAATTAGAAGAGGAGAAATTAGGCGAGGCACAGAGTATGAGAATATAAACTGAGATTGCATTTAAAAGATCATAGCTGCAGGAAGGAAATCAAAACTTTGCTCCGAGAAGAACACTTTCCTTAACAAGAAAGCAGAAAGAACCCTCTTGGTGATCCAACAATCCTTCCAGGAGAAGGCAAAAAAGTAGGTAAGCTCCTGGCTATAGAGAGATGAAAATGGAACATGGAATTAAAGATAATTTAGGAAAAATATACAATAATAAAATCAGAGTCAATTGAACTTTCATATTATTTATGCTGATGCGTGTTAAAAAAAAACCAAGCTGATTCCACAAAAATAATGGAATTCTTTTATTCACTTCTAATACCTAAGCTTTCAGAGGATGAAGTATGTTCTGTTCTGATCTGTGACCAAGATATACATCAAATCAAACCATATTCTCACTAAAAGATGGTCAAAATACTGGGACCAGATGATTTTACCAACCATTCTAATAAAACCTTAGAACTGAACCTGACCCAAGTCTTAATGGAGATGTCCAACACTAATATTGCTTTCAAATGTTTCCACACAGCTTTAAAATATATTAAATAGCAATGAAGCTATAGACTTACTATGTTGCAAGAATTATAGACCAACCTCATTTAGCAATATTTATGCTACAATCTTCCCCAAGATATGGGAAAAGTATTAAAACACATTGTTAATAAAGACTAATCTGGATTTATTCGTAACCGTTACAGTAGAAATAAGTCTGCAGTTTGTTATCATCATGTGCTACTCCAAAGAAGGAAACATAACATGTACTTTCTAAGCATACACTATGATAAATCCTCTGATTACATAGAATGGTGCATTCTTTAGAAAAAGCTACAGATTATGAGCTTTGGAGAGAACTTCAGAAATGAAACACCTTCTCAATGCCAAGGCAGCATGCCTACAATTTCGACAAATAAAATCCTTTCTGAAAAAGCAATGCTATTTAAAGGAATTAAAGGAATTAAACATTATTATTTGCATTTGTAATGCATTATTTGCATTAGAGGCTGAACCTTTAGCAATAGCTATTTGTAATGAGAAAGTTTTTTAAAAAGTGGTGATCGGAAATGTATAGATGAAGATATTGCTCTTTCCTCATAAGGTGATACTCACTTTGACATAATTAGTTCTGGCTCTACCATGGCTGCTAAATAGCATAAAATCCTTTGGTATACTTTCAAATATGTAGTGAATTGTGAAAAATGGAGCGCTTCTACATTATCAAGAAACACAAGAAAAGGATTTAGATTCTTGTGGAACGAAGATGGTATTAAATAATTTGAATCACAATGATATAACGAAAATAGTTGATCCAAATTTAGACTCATTCACTGAGCAATCATAAAGGGATTTCACAAGAAAAGATGAACCTATAAATGTCGGATAGTAAACATACATTTAAAATGTACAGTAACAGGCTCAAATATATTTTGAGTAATATTGTTGTTACATGTCCATAATTAAAATATATATTTTTTTAAAACATTCTTTTTTAATCAAGGTAACAAGGTGAATATTTCACTAAAAACCTACAGATTCCTACATCTGAGGGAGAACTGGGGTTCCCATTTATGAAAAATGTCATGGTGCGTTCACACTACAACAGTTTAAGTCATCTATTAATATTGAATGGTTACAATGACCTCGTGTGACAGATAAAGAAATACAATATAGAAAAAGAAGCAAACAATTTGGTTCAATGCACCCAAAACTAAGTAGGACAAGGAAATGTGACCAATTCTTTATATCCTACAGAATGTCTGGAGAGGAGGCTAGCTATGAAAATGTATATAAATCTGAATATCTGTAGGTTTGCTATTTTATGGTGTACCCACATATACAATGGCAACATTTTGCAATGGAATATATGTAAAAAAGTAATTAACTGCATCAACATTCACCAAATATGGGTATATTCGACAACAGGCAGCGTCAACAGCTACCTTCGACAAATATGCACTACCAACATGGCTCTCCAGCTGTAGGAGAGTAGGATCTGCTTCTTATAGTTACCCCCACTTTTTGCTGATGTTTCACTGTTGCACAAGGTACTACTTGTGTAGCGATATATCTGTAAGAGACATTAGTTAGTGATAGATTCCTTACCTTAGAATATCCCCAGGCGTCAGACTGGATCCGGAATGTTTTGCTAGCAAAACCCCTGCGCGTCAGTGGGTGGCGTCATGCGGCTCCGCGTCCGTCGCTGGCGTCGTAAGCGCCGAGATGACATCACGGAGACTACTTAGGCGCCACCCATGCGCGCGGACGTCAGTTCTGTAAACAACTTTCCACGCCAGGAACGCAGAGCCATGCAAGAAACTGACCACTGGTGCCATGAAACTAGGGCCCTGAAAGGGGATGACCTTAACCCTAGAAATCTGGTCGCAGAACGGGGAGGATGGGTGGGGCGGTAAGGAATCTATCACTAACTAATGTCTCTTACAGATATATCATTACACAAGTAGTAATTTGTGCATCTGAAAGAGACACGTTAGTGATAGATTCCTTACCTTAGAATAGATACCCCAGCAATACCAGCCCCGGTGGAAGGTCTGCGAACGGATTAAACCAGAAAGTCATGGAGAACAGAACGGCCAAAGAAGCTGTTTCTCCGGACCTGACTGTCAAGGCAGTAATGCTTGGTAAACGTGTGCAGCGAAGCCCATGTAGCTGCCTGACAAATGTCCTGCAAGGGGACGCCGCGTCCCAAGGCAGTAGTAGCTGTCGTCGCCCTGGTAGAATGGGCACGCAGCCCCACAGGAGGCTCCTTCTTAGCCAACGAGTAACATGCTTTGATGTACAGAACGACCCACCAAGAAATAGTTCGTTTGTGCACGGCCCGACCTCTTTTGGCGCCCACATAGCCAACAAAGAGCTGGTCATCCACCTGGAACTGTTGTGTGCGCTTCAGGTAGAACGAGAGTGCACGTTTTGGGTCCAGACGGTGGAGTCTCTCTTCCCCTTTGGAAGGATGCGGAGGCGGAAAAAAGGTAGGCAAAGTGATGGTCTGCCCGATATGGAAAGGCGTAACAACCTTTGGCAAGAAAGAAGGACGGACCTTTAAAACCACCTTGTCCGGATGAACAGAAAGGAAAGGAGGTTTAGAAGAAAGAGCCTGGAGCTCACTCACTCTTCTGGCATAGGTGATAGCTACCTGGAAAGCCATCTTGAGAGTAAGAAGATGCAAAGGACATGTATGAAGGGGATAGAAGGGAGCGCACATCAGATATGTCAAGACAAGGTTTAAGTCCCATTGAGGCATGATGAACAGCACAGGAGGAAACATGTGCATAATGCCTTTCAGGAAACGGTTAACAACCGGGGACTTAAAAAGAGAAGGCTGATCTGGAAGCCATAAAAAGGCAGAGATGGCCGAAAGATAAACTTTGATAGTGCCCAGAGCAGAGCCCTGCTGGGCCAAAGAAAGAAGGAACAGAAGGACTTCAGAAAGAGGGGCAGAAAGGGGATCCACAGTCTAAGCTGTGCACTATGCCACAAACTTGTTCCATCTGCAGGCGTATACCTTTTTAGTGGAGGGACGCCTGGCTGCCAGAATGACATTACAGACTTCGGGAGGAAGATCAAAAGCTGTCAACTGCCGCCGGTCAATTTCCATGCTTGGAGGTGAAGGCTGGACAGGTTCGGGTGGAGGAACGTCCCCTGCTGCTGCGACAGAAGATCCTCCCGAAGAGGCAGTCGGATCGGGGGATCGATCGCCATGCTGAGCAGCTTGGGATACCAGTATCTCCGTGCCCAATCCGAAGCCACAAGGTAATGCCTTGATGTTCCAGTCATGTCCAGAGGCGCAGAGCCTCCTGACATAGGGTCCAGGACCCCACCGAGCCCTGTTGCAATACCATATGGCGGTGGTGTTGTCCGTAAACACCTGCACCACACTTCCCCGGACAGAGGGAAGGAATGCCTTCAGTGCAAGCCAGATAGCTCGAAGCTCCAAAAGACTGATATGGAGCCGGGACTCTGCTGGAGACCAGAGTCCTTTGATCTCCGCCTCTCCCAAGTGGCCTCCCCATCCCAGGAGGGACCTATCCATCACCACTGTGTACTCTGGTTGGGGAAGGGAGAGGGATCTGCCATTGACCCAATCGCGATCCATGAGCCACCACTGTAACTGTTGTGAAGTGCCCTCCGAGATCTGGACATGATCGGACAAGTTGCCCTTATGCTGTGCCCACTGGAACTTCAGGCCCCACTGCAGAGCCCGCATATGCCATCTGGCATGTTGCACCAGCAGGATGCAGGAGGCCATCAGGCCCAGGAGCCGGAGGGTCATTCTGACTGAAACCCGGGACAGAGGCTGAAAGATCGGAATCAGAGCCTGAATATCCCAGACTCACTGCTCGGGAGGATAAACCGGAAACTGTGTCGAACCGCTCCGATGAAGGGGAGATTTTGAGAGGGACTCAGGTGCGACTTCGGCATGTTGATGGAGAACCCCAGCAAATGCAGGAGGTCGGCCATAGTCTGAAGGTAGGTGACTAATGTCTGGGGCGAGCCTGCCTTCAACAACCAGTCGTCGAGGTAGGGGAAGACTGACACTCCTGACCTGCACAGATGAGCTGCGACCACCGCCATCACTTTCATGAACACCCGAGGGGCACTGGTAAGGCCGAAGGGGAACACGGCAAACTAAAAATGCTCGTGGCCTACCGTGAACCGCAGGTAACACCGGTGGGCCGGCAGGACAGGGATGTGAAAATAGGCGTCCTGCAAGTCCAATGCTACCATCCAGTCTACAGAGTCAAGGGCAGTCAAGACCTGAGCCAGAGTCAACATCTTGAACGTCTCCTTCTGGAGGAAGCGATTGACGTTCCTGAGGTCCAAGATAGGGCGCATGCCCCCTTTGTCCTTCTTGGGGACCAGAAAGTAGTGGGAATAACAACCACGTCCTACATCTGGCCCAGGAACACGCTCGATGGCCCCCTTGGCCAAGAGGGCCGCGACTTCCTGCTGGAGAAGCACCAAGTGATCCCCCAACATGCGGTGGCACCGAGGTGCCATGGCTGGAGGGGAGGACTGCAAGGGAAGAGAATAACCCCTGCAGATGATCTGCAACACCCACATGTCTGATGTGATATCGCGCCAGTGGGGGAGGTAGTGGCGGATCCTGCCACCAACCGGCGTGGGGTGCTGCACCAAGCTCGGATTAGAAAGGTTTGGAGGTAGAAGCAGGGGGGGGGCGGAGGTGGACTGACCCCCATGCTGATTCCTAGACCCGCCCCTGCGGAAACCACGTCCACGCTGAGGCTGGTTCTGCACAGGCTTGCTGAAGGAACTTGCCTGGGCGCCTCTGCCATGGCCACGAAAGGAACGAAACCCAGGAGTGGCCGGGCTTTTTGTGGAAAGACCCAAGGACTTGGCCGTGGCCCGAGAGTCCTTAAAACACTCCAGTGCACTGTCGGCCTTATTGCCAAACAGGCAAGTGCCATCAAAGGGCATGTCCACGAGCGAGCTCTGAACATTAGGCGAGAACCCGGTGGATCTCAGCCAGGCGTGGCGACGAAGCGTCACCGTCGTAGAAATCGCCCTGCCGAGTGAGTCAGCGGTGTCCAAACCACACCTAATGGCGAACTTAGCCACATCCTTGCCCTCAAAAACTGCTTGGGACAGCACAGTGTGGACCTCCTCCAGACACTGAGGCAACACCTGAGCAACCGTATCCCACATCGCATGGGAATAGCGGCCCAATAAACAGGCGGTGTTCACCGACCGCAGCCCCAAGCTTGCCGAAGAGAACAACCGCTTTCCGAACTGTTCCATCTTCTTAGAGTCCTTATCCGGCGGAGCCGTGGGAAAGGCACTCTGCGACATCAAGGCTTGGATGACCAGACGCTCAGGTGTAGGATGAGTGGTCAGAAACGCGGGGTCACCAGGCGCCGGGCGGTGACGCCTGGCGACATTCTTATCCACAGGGGCCCCTGTGGCCGGCCTCGACCAAGTGCCCAACAAGACATCAGTGAGGGTGTAGTTGAAGGGAAGCAGGGGCTCCAACGAAGTGGACGCCGTCTGGAGCACCTCAGTGAGGAGATTAGTCTTGAGGGCCACCGTAGGAAGATTGAGGTTTAGGACCTCAGCTGCCCGACGGAGCACCATCGTGTAGGAGGCGCCCTCCTCCATGGTAGGTGGGGGAGAGGAAAACCCCGGGTCAGAAGAGACATTGAGGTCACCGGTGTCCTCCAAGTCGTCCTTCCAGTCCTGCTCGGAGTCACACTGACGGGCAAGAGGCTCCTCGGACCCCTCCCAGTCATCCTCCACCTTTGTCGCAGGGGGAACAGACCGCGGTGCCAGAACTGGTGCCGGAGAAGGAACATACGGCGTCGGAAACGGCGCCGAACGGTGCCGGCCGGGGCCGAACCCGTGCCACCTCCCAATGCGGATCCCAGGTTGGAACGAAATGGTCCTGTAACCAGGGCAAGGGCAGGACAAAAGGCACCCACTGCGGCGCTGAAGGCGGAGCCGAGGGTGGCGCTAGGGCCGGAGCCGGCAGCGCTGGACCTCATGGTGCCAGGGCCAGAGCCAGTGGCGCAGGATCCTGTGGTGCCAAAGCTGGATCCGACGGCGGCGCTGACGGCCCAACAGGATCTGGACACGGGATCGCAGGGCCCAAAGGCGCGCCGGCGGGAGCCCGAGGCCTAAAGAGGCGGTCCATGGTGGCAAGAAATTCTTGCACCTGTTCGGGCGTCGCCAACGGACTCGGGTAAGGCAGGTGGGCCGCGGAACTCCCAGGCTCCAAGGGAGCCACAGGTACAGAACCACTGCCCCCTCATCCGCATCCGAGGACTGGCGGAGGGCGTCGGAGAGCGAACACGCTTCTTCGACTTCTTTTTATTTCGTCGCTTACCGGAATCCGAGGGCAAAGACTTGGAGCCCGAGGAGCGACGACTGCGGCCCCGCGAGCAATCCCAGGAACGGTCCCTGGAATGGCGTTGGGACGAGTGCCGGACCTCCAGCAGCTTCCGGTGCCACACCCTCAAGGCCTTCAGGCCATGGCCCGACAGTCCCGGCAGGATCGGGAGTCGTGGTTGGTCTCCAGTCCAGGCAGTAGAGGCAAACATCATGGGGGTCCGCCACCGACATATTGCGACGGCAATACCCAGAAGACTTAAATCCAGGCATCCCTACGTGCACAAGGAGAAAGAGGAAGACAAAAAGTCTCAAAAGTGTAGTCAAAAAGTGACTAAGGTACGTGCTCTAACCGGATCTGCGTTTGCTGGCGCAGAAAAAGAAAGAACTGACGTCAGCCGCATGGGTGGTTCACGACGCCAGCGACGGACGCAGAGCCGCATGACACCACCTGACCTGCAGGGGTACTGCTAGCAAATCTTTCCGGATCCAGTCTGACGCCTGGGGATATTCTAAGGTAAGGAATCTATCACAAACGTGTCTCTTTCAGATTTTCGACTTTAGTCTGATGGATCCCTGCTAACCAGGACCCCAGCCTAGCTGCTTCCTCTCTAAATTAATTACCAGTACTTTAGGTACACTCCAGACTGGATTCTGGGGTACCCTTATAAGTCCCTAGTATATGGTATACTATGTACCCAGGTCATAGGTACCCCAGAGGCCTACCAGGGGCTGCAGCATGTATTATGCCACCCCTGGGAAGCCTTCCAAAATGACACCATAGGTCTGCTACTGCAGCCTGGGTAAGGTGGTGCATGCACCCCTTACTGAGATATAGGTTCACTATATCTCTCCATATCACTGCACATGTAAACCTATCAGTCACCCCTATGGCAGGCCTTAACAATCCTGAAGGCAGGGTGCTGGGTTTCATGTGAGAGGGTGCCCATGCATGAGCAGAGCCCCTCTGTAGCTTTCGGAACCTTTATTATGGGGTTGTTTGTGATGCAGCCAGACCATATACTCTTAAGTGCATTATAACCAAACGGTAAATGCTAACTTTGGAATGGCTGCATGGAAACATGTTGTGTTTGGGGTCAAACACCTTGGAATCATACCCCCACACCAGTAACTGGTGTGGGAGTATGATCCCACCCTTCTAGAGGGAGAGACATGACAGCACCGGTATACCCGGTACAGCTAACAGAGCCCTGGCATCACAAAATGGATGCTGCCAGCCACAGACACGAGTCTGCCCTCCTGTTGCTGGATGAAACTCTGGCAGGAGAGGCCTGGACAATAGGTTTTCTGTCACAGGGAGGTGTCACCACCTCCCAGACAGGCTTTAGTGTATTGGGGCTGGGTGGGTGCACTCCAAAAGTGCTTTGAAGTCTGCACTGGGGGCACATTTGGTGTCCCTGTGCATAGTCCAGCTCAAACCGGTTGCAGGGGCTACCAGCCCCTGCTCTTGCGCGAAACTGGACAAAGGAAATGTAAATCTATCAGTCACCCCTATGGCAGGCCTTAACAATCCTGAAGGCAGGGTGCTGGGTTTCATGTGAGAGGGTGCCCATGCATGAGCAGACACCCTCTGTAGCTTTCGGAACCTTTATTCCGGGGCTGTTTGTGATGCAGCCAGACCATATACTCTTAAGTGCATTATAACCAAACGGTAAATGCTAACTTTGGAATGGCTGCATGGAAACATGTCATGTTTGGTGTCAAACACCTTGGAATCATACCCCCACACCAGTAACTGGTGTGGGAGTATGATCCCACCCTTCTAGAGGGAGAGACATGACAGCACCGGTATACCCGGTACAGCTAACAGAGCCCTGGCATCACAAAATGGATGCTACCAGCCACAGACACGAGTCTGCCCTCCTGCTGCTGGATGAAACTTCGGCAGGGGAGGTCTGGACAATAGGTTTCCTGTCACAGGGAGGTGTCACCACCTCCCAGACAGGCTTTAGTGTATTGGGGCTGGGTGGGTGCACTCCAAGAGTGCTTTGAAGTCTGCACTGGGGGCACATTTGGTGTCCCTGTGCATAGTCCAGATTAAACCAGTTGCAGGGGCTACCAGACCCTGTTCTTGCGTGAAACTGGACAAAGGAAATGGGTGTAGCCACCCCCCTTTCCTGACCCTCCCATAGGTGGGTCCCTAGAGTTTGTCCCACCCCTTCCTTGGGTATAAGATAGGAACCCCTGGCTACAGGAATTTAGATTACACCTGGACGCAACTCTGATACAGAATACTGGAACTTCGACGATCTACAAGGTGCTAGATGACTGAAGAATCTCCCTTGGAGTAAAGGAGGTACTCCCCTGCAAGGCAGGCACCTAAGACGTATCTGACCGGTTTGCATCTCCGAAGCTCCCGCCGGACTCCGAAGAATTTGCAACACAGGAGGTGGCTTCCCAGACTTCCCAGAGGTTGACCCGAGCTCCCACCAAAGCTGAGACCCGTAGCCCTATTGGGGACCGTGGAACCGGAACCCCTGGAAACCGTGCACATTTGCAAGTGCATATGCTTCTCATCGATCCTTGAGGCTGTGCTTTGGGCTACTTGTAGTCCACACCCCGAGCAGTGTCTCCACAAAAGATTACTGGCCTACACTCACCGAGTGTCCCGTGGGCTGGTATTTTGTGATTCCTCTCGAGGTCACTTCGCGATCCCTGGTCCGTCGAATGGTGGGTCCCTGTGAAGGCAACTCTAACTTTAATTGGGCTTACCTGGTTGCTCTAGACGTGCCCTGACAATCCATTGCTTGGGGAGTCCCCAGGACCTTGCTGGTCCGCACCGAAGCATCTTTTCTCTTCCTGCGTGGGTTGCTGTTGCCACGGCTTGTTGGGTTCAATCCGAGTACTGACACCGCAGCACTCGACATCCTACGTGGAACAGCTCGAATCCAGCTCCTGGTCGTCGTCGAGGCCTTCTGGTCCTCGTGGCTGTAGAGTCAAGCTTCACCACTTCGCACCTGAAACACCCGACATCGGTGGGCATTCGTCTATCGTGCCCCTGGTCACTGGCAAGTGACCCAGACTCTGTCCCCTCTGCTTTCATGTTCTTCTGACCTTCGATCCAGGCTTGGATCACACCGGACACTTTTCCTCTTCCCGGCAGCAGCACTTTGCAGCAGATCGCCATTGAAATCAACGACGATTTCCAACACCATTTGAAACCTATGCACCCGGCTTCCCTGGGTGAGGTAACTCGATTGCCCCGGTGCTCCCGTGGGTGCTGGCCCTAGAACCCCCTAAGTCTAAATGGGTTTGATCAAAGTCTTCTCCTAAGTGTCCTTAACTTCTAAAATACCAACCACGACTTTCCAACAGAATAGTACAGGACTTGCGCCTGTGTTCTCACACTGCACAGGTCCCCCGTGGGTCTCCTGTGTCACTACTTTGGGTGGTTCCTTGGGGTCCCAGTGATTCTACGTGCTCTAGGCACTGTGTCTAGTCAAGTCGAGGGTTCTTATACCACTTTCTTAATATATGGTTTGGCCCTCCCCTGGGGCCCATTGTATATTGTGCTATTTACTGTCGTTTTAGAACTGTATTATTGTGTATCTTGGACTCTAATCTCATAAAGAGATTAGTAATGAGTGTTTAGAAATAAATACACATATTTTATATATACCTTGTGTGGTTCTCCTTTCATTTGGTGATTCAAGAGGTTATAATCTGGTAAACCAAGCTGGTTTACACTCCTTCAAGACTTAGCCTGAAGGCTGCTCTCCATAGCTACCACTAGGATAGCTTTCAATAAAGGTTGTCTTTAAACCTATTCATCAATAAGTGTTGTTTGGACTGGTACAAGGTGCCCACTATAACTAATAGACAGCATATACCAGGTCAACTTCTCACACCAGCCTCATAGAAAAGACAATGAGAAAAGGTCCTAACCATGTCATGGATAATGAGTTGTGGGCCTCTGGAAAGTGAATCAGAATATATACAAATGGCAGTAGAGAATCATACTGCAGACTCATCAAACCTAGGATCTTCAAAAGCGGGTGGAGGAGAAGAATGGCTTTCTAGTTGAAATACGTGTAATACAGCATTTTAGAAGTAATTGTATTGACACTATGAGAAACCCGGTTTGCAATATTACATTGTCTAAACTAATGTATATCTTTGCCATGGCTGGTCCCAAGCCCAGCTGTGAAAGGAAGTGGATTACGCATGGGGCCAGCTATCCCAATATGTAAAAATATTCTAGCTACAGAAACGTCAACCAAAAGACACCCCGGCCTTGGGGTGAGAGGAATCTCCTTCACAGGAGAACTATGATGCCTTGTGTTGAAAGTTAGAGATCCCTGAAAGCCACAAAGACGATCCACCTGCTTTCGACTAAGACCATCAACATCGGGAAATGGAACATGAGGACTATGTATGTACAAAGACAGTCAACAGAGTCCAAGTGGCAGCAGAGATGAAAAAGTGCAAACTTGCCCTGCTTGGTTTCAGCAAGACCAAATGAACACAGTCTGGACAGAAAACACTGGCTCCAGGTGAAATGCTGTTGTATTCTGGACATAAGGAAGAAAACGCCCCACATACTCAGGGAGTAGCACTAATGCTAAGGCCGGCAGCCAACAGAGCTCTGATTGGATGGGAAGCGCACGGTCCCAGAATCATCACAGCAATCTTTCACAAAAAGAAAAAGAGGATCAACATGAATGTTATCCAGTGCTATGCACCTACAAATTACAGCAAAGATGAGAGAAGAAAAAGAATAATTTTACAACAGACTCCAGGACATCCTGGAGGAATGCCTTCAGAGAGACTTCACCATACTGATAGGGGACCTCAATGCCAAGATTGGAAGCAACAACACTGGGTACGAAGAATTCATGGGCTACCATGGCCTTAGTCACATGAACAAGAATGGTGAAACACTCACAGATCTCTGTGCCCTACAGTGTTGTGATAGGTGGTAGTGCATTCCCACACAAAAGAATACACAAGGCAACATGGGTGTCACCAGACCATTCAACAGAATATCAGATTACCCATGTCTACATTGCCAAGATGTTGTGAGGGTCCCTGCAGGATGTGAGAGTGATGGAAGGAGTGGACGTGGAGTCACACCATACCCTGTCGAGGCCAGGCTAAAGCTGAAGAAAGCATGGATGGGACCAACAAATCAGCGCCAGCTATATAACAACCCCCTCCTCAAAGATCCACAGCATTGAAGTAAATACTGAGTCACCCTGAGTAACAAGTTTCAAGACCTGCAAGAACTAGAGGATGACAGAGACCCGCTTTAAAGTCAGTGGGAGAAGATCAAAGAAACAGTGACATCAACCTGCCAGGAAAGACTGGGTCCCAAGGGACACCAACATAAAGAATGAATCTCCACCGAAATTCTCCACAAAATCCAAGAGAGGAAGGAAAAGAAAGCTACAGTCAACGAGAGTAGAAAAAGTGAAAGCTCAAGGTGAATACACAAAAACCAACAAGGATGCAAAGAGAAGCTTAAGAGCAGACAAGCGGAGATTCATCAATGGTCTTGCCACAGAGGCCCAGGAAGCAGCAAGCAATGGAAACTTGAAAGAACTCTACGACATAACAAGGAACCACTCCGCCAGAAAGACCTGTTAAAGGCAAAGCTGAGAAGACAATCATGGGTGACGAGGACCAACAACAAAGGTGGGTAGAGCATTTTGCAAAACTGCTAAAGCAGCCTGTGCCGCAGTCTCCACCAGACATACAGCCAGCTGACAAGGACTTGCCAATCAATTACAGCAGACCAATCAAAGACAAAATACGGCAAGCTATCAAACATCTGAGAAATGGGAAAGCAGCAGGACCTGACAATATTGCTGCAGAGGCACTGAATACAGACAGTGAAACATCAGTAGGCATGCTCTACCCGATGTTTGGAAGGATCTGGGAAGAGGAATTGGAAGGAGGGATATATCATCAAGATCCCCAAGAATGGTGACTTGAGTAACTGCACAAACTACAGAGGGATAACACTTCTATAAACCCCAGGCAAAGTGCTAAAAAGAGTCGTCCTGAACAGAATGAAGGAACAAATCGATGTTCAGTTGAGAGATCAGCAAGCTAGCTTCCGCAAAGATAGATCCTGCATGGACCAGACTGTAACACTGCACATCATCATTGAGCAGTTGATGAAACGGAACTTCCCCCCCATGTCAACTTCATTGACTATGAGAATGCTGTTGACAGTGAGGATAGACAAACCCTTTAGAAACTCCTCCGCCACGATGGTGTGCCAGATATACTTGTAAGAATCATCAGGAACTCTAACGAGGGCATGACCTGCAAGATGGTCCCTGGGGGAAAACTCAAGGACCAGGGTTCAAAAGGGTTGTTTCCTCTCACTTTTCTCTTCTGGCTGGCCATATACTAGATCATGAAGATAGCAAGGAGAAGAAATGGGATCCAGTAGACACCTTGGATGCAGCTCGAAGACATGGACTTTGTAGATGAGCTGGTCCTACTCTCCAATACCCATCTGCAGATGCAAGAGAAGACCAATGATACAGCAGTCACATTAGCAGAACTTGGCCTCAATATCCACAGGCGAAAAACCAAATTCCTGAAGACCAACACAGCCAGCACAACTACAGTCACGCTCTTGAAGGCGATTTAATGGAGAAGGTAGAGGCCTTCATCTACCTGGGCAGTATCATGGACAAGCAGGGCGGCACAGACGCAGAGGTCAAGGAAAGAATTATCAAAGAAAGGGCTGCCTTCATTCAGCTAAAGAAGATCTGGAGCTCCAAGGACCAAACGATGCAAACCAAGATCAGGCTTTTTAACACCAATGTAAAATTAGTCTTTCTGTATGGAGCAGAAACTTGGAGGACAACAGTGACAACCATCAACAATGTACAGCCTACATCAATACCGAATTGAGTAAAATCCTCCAAGTCCGCCTGCCATAAACCATCAGCAATAAAGGCCTATGGCAGCAGACTTTCCAACTCCCTGCTCATGAAGAAATCATGATAAGACGCCGGTGCTGGATAGGTCACATCCTTCGCAAGCCCGCAACAAACACCACCAAGCAAGCTTAGACCTGGAACCCTCAAGGGAAAAGGGGAATACTAAGAAATATTTGGTGTCGAGGCCTCGAGGCTGACATGAAGGAGATGGATTACATGTGTAATCAGATTGACAGAAAAGCCCAGGAAAGAAATGGCTGGAGGGACCTGGCTGATGGCCCGTGCCCCAGAAGGAGTAGCAGGCATAAGCAATTAAACTGATATATAACGTTGTAGGCATATGGGAATTGAAAGATAATTAATGTACATGGTTTATTGTTATGATCATAAAACAAAATGTGCAGAAAGAAGCATCACCGTAGCAACCAAAATATATAGTGTCCATTATACCACACGAGAATGTAGTAGAGAACTAGATTATTATAGAAATGCACAAAAAAGCTATATCTGATTATGAAAAAAGCAGAACAGGATAAAGAAGATGGGCATTTGATAGAAAGGAAAATAGTTTATTTGATCTCAGGAGACAAATCCAACTTTCACTTTTTTAACCGTTTTACTGTCGGTCCTTCATAAACACAAAAAACTGAGGATTTAGTGATGGGATGGGTTTGCTGCTCCACAGTTAAAATACCAATTTAAGGATATGCAAGAAATATTGAATATGTGCACATATTAAGCACCACGTGAGAGACAGTGGAGTAGATGGCACACTTCTTGGAATGCAACGGTTACCAACATATTTAATAATGACATAAGTGGTAGTATACGATACTTATCGTCTAGCTGGTAGTACATCAGTTGTGTTGAGTAAGAGGCACCCAACATACGTAAATTTGGAAAACAATAGTCTGTTGTTGAGGATACAACTGGGTTTTGTTTTATTTGCTTTGAAGTGGATCCAAATTTATTTAGTGTGTGTCTAGTAGTAGTAGTAATAAACTTTTTTTCGGTCAAATGACCATAAGAGTACAATGTACAAATAAAATTCATATTAAAATTACCCATATTAATAAATACGAGAGAATGACAGTTATAAACATCAAGTAAAAACCTAAATTACCACAGCATCCTCCTGCTTAGGCCGGTAAAACCATTAGCAGAAAAACCTCTAATAAGTCCTGGTAATAGGCTAAAAAGGGTCCGTCATGCTGACTGGAGAATCCAGGCCAGCAGGAGTTTTTCGGGGCCCTGAAGTCATACCAGTGTCACATTAATCTTGATCTATTAGTTAAAACCAAAATAAAATACAAACAGTACGTTAAAAGACAGAATAAATATCAAGGGTTACATTCACAATGGCCACTGTAGTACATACACTGCTTCAAGATAAATTGTAGTTGTCAAGTAACGAACAAGTTACTTACCTTCGGTAACGATGTATCTGTAAGAAACATTAGTTAGTTAGATTCCTCACCTTAGAATATCCCCAGGCGTCAGACTGGATCCGGAAGATTTTTCGTCAGCAATACCCCTTGCGCGTCGCTAGGCGTCGTCTGCGGCGCCGCGCGCCGGAATGACGTCGTCGGAGTACTTAGACACCGCCCTCGCGCGCTGACGTCAGTTCTTGTGCATAGCCTTCCGCGCCAGGAACGCAGAGCCATGCAAGATACCGACACTGGTGCCAAATAATACTAGGGCCCTGAAAGGGATAGCCTTAACCCTAGATGTCAGTTCGCAGAACGGGGAGGATGGGTGGATCGGTGAGGAATCTAACTAACTAATGTTTCTTACAGATACATCGTTACCGAAGGTAAGTAACTTGTTCATCTGAAAGAAACACGTTAGTTAGATTCCTCACCTTAGAATAGATACCCAAGCAATACCATCCCCGGTGGTGGGTCTGCGAACCAAGATCACACCAGAAAGTCCTGGAGGACAGAACGGCCAAAGAAGCCATCCCTCCGGACTTGGCTGTCAAGGCAATAATGCCTGGCAAACGTGTGTAGCGAAGCCCACGACGCCCCTGACAGATGTCCTGCAAAGGGACACCCCGTCCCAAAGCAGTAGTAGCCACTGTGGCCCGAGTAGAATGGGCGCGCAGCCCAACAGGAGGGTCCTTTTTTGCCAAGGAATAACAAATTTTGATGCACAAAACGACCCACCGAGAGATGGTCCGTTTGTGCACAGCTTTCCCCTTCTTAGCACCCACGTATCCAACGAAAAGTTGGTCGTCCACCCGGAACTGCTTTGTGCGGTCCAGATAAAAGGAGAGCGCACGTTTTGGGTCCAGACGGTGGAGCCTCTCTTCCTCTTTGGAAGGATGCGGAGGCGGAAAGAAGGTGGGCAAGGTGACAGACTGCCCAAGATGAAAGGGGGTCACCACTTTCGGAAGAAAGGAGGGACGAGGCCGAAGGACAACCTTGTCCGGATGAACAGAGAGAAAAGGATGCTTTGATGATAAAGCCTGGAGCTCACTCACCCGTCTAGCAGAGGTGATGGCTACCAGAAAAGCAGTCTTAAGCGTCAGCAGACGAAGAGGACAATTATGAAGAGGCTCAAAGGGAGCGCACATCAGAAATGTGAGAACAAGATTCAAGTCCCACTGAGGCATTACAAAAGGGACAGGAGGGAACGTGTGAGTAATGCCTTTTAGAAAGCGTGTAACTACAGGGGACTTGAAAAGAGAAGGCTGATCAGGAAGCCGCAAGAAGGCAGAGATGGCAGCAAGATAACCTTTCAAGGTGCCCAGGGCAGAGCCCTGCCGGGCCAAAGAAAGAAGAAAGAGGAGAACCTCAGAAAGAGGGGCAGAAAGGGGATCCACAGCCTTTGCTGTGCACCATGCCACAAATTTGTTCCACCGGCAGGCGTATACCGTCTTTGTGGAGGGACGCCTGGCTGCCAGAATGATATCACAGACTTCAGGAGGCAAGTCAAATGGCATCAACTGCCGCCACTCAATCTCCACGCATGGAGGTGGAGGCTGGACAGGTTCGGGTGGAGGACCGTCCCCTGCTGCTGCGACAGAAGATCCTCCCGAAGGGGCAGACGCATCGGAGGATCGGTCAACATACTGAGTAGCTCGGGATACCAGTACCTTCGTGCCCAATCCGGAGCCACCAAGATGACTTGGGCCCGGTCGTGCCTGATCTTCTTCAGCACTCTGGGCAGAAGTGGTATAGGCGGAAAGGCATACAACAGACCGCAACTCCACTCGTGACGAAAAGCGTCGCCGAGCGAGTGCCGCCTTGGAAATTCCAACGCGCAGAACTGCTGACATTGCGCGTTCTCGGCGGTGGCGAATAGATCTAACCAAGGCTCTCCCCACTGCTGAAAGAGACCTTGCGCCACTTCGGAGTTCAGACGCCATTCGTGATCCATCATGCACCGGCGGCTGAGTTCGTCTGCTCTGGCGTTCAGAGAGCCCGCCAGATGTTGAACCACTAGGGTGACGACCTGGTGTTCCAGCCACGTCCAGAGGTGCAGAGCCTCCTGACAAAGGGTCCACGACCCCACCCCGCCCTGTTTGTTGCAATACCACATGGCGGTGGTGTTGTCCGTGAACACCTGCACGACACTTCCCCTGACAGAGGGAAGGAAGGCTGTCAGTGCAAGTCGGATCGCTCTCAACTCCAACAGGTTGATGTGGAGGCGAGACTCCGCCGGAGAACAGAGGCCTCTGATCTCCGCCTCTCCCATATGGCCACCCCATCCCAGGAGGGACGCATCCGTCACTACGACATGCTCCGGTTGAGGAAGGGAGAGGCTCTTGCCCGTGACCCAATCGCGGTCCGTGAGCCACCACTGCAACTGCTGTGCATTGCCCTCCGAGATCAAGACATGGTCGGACAGGTTGCCGTGATGCTGGGCCCACTGAAACTTCAGGTCCCACTGCAGAGCCCGCATGCGCCGCCTGGCGTGATGCACTAGTAGGATGCAGGAGGCCATCAGCCCCAGAAGCCGCAACACTAGCCTGACCGAAACCCAGGATAGAGGCCGAAAGATGGGAATCAGTGCCTGAATATTCCGGACCCGCTGTTTCGGCAGATAGACCCGGAACTGCGCCGAATCGAGAACCGCTCCGATGAAGAGGAGCTTCTGAGAGGGACTCAGGTGTGACTTCGGCACGTTGATGGAAAACCCCAGCAAATGCAGGAGATCCGCCGTAGTCTGGAGGTGGGAGACGACTGCCTGGGGAGAGCCCGCCTTCAACAACCAGTCGTCGAGATAGGGGAAGACTGGAACCCCTGATCTGCGCAGATGAGCTGCGACCACCGCAATCACTTTCGTGAACACCCGAGGGGCACTGGTAAGGCCGAAGGGGAGCACGGTAAACTGAAAGTGCTCTTGACCCACCATGAACCGCAGGTAACGCCGGTGGGCCGGCAGGACGGGGATGTGGAAATATGCGTCCTGCAAGTCCAACGCTACCATCCAGTCTCCAGGGTCTAGGGCAGCTAGAACCTGAGCCAAAGTTAACATCTTGAACATTTCCTTCCGGAGGAAGGCATTGAAGTTCCGGAGGTCCAAGATAGGGCGTAGGCCCCCTTTGCCCTTCTTGGGAACCAGAAAGTAGTGGGAATAACAACCACGACTTACTTCTGGGCTCGGAACGCGCTCGACGGCCCCCTTGGCCAAGAGGGCCGAAACTTCCTCGTGGAGAAGATTCAAATGATCCCCCGAGATACGGTGGTGCTGCAGTGGCATGGCTGGAGGGGTCGTCTCGAAGGGGAGGGAGTAGCCCCTTCGGACGATTTGCAGCACCCACCTGTCCGATGTGATGGACCGCCAGTGGAGCAGGTGATGGCGAACTCTGCCGCCCACTGGCGTGGAATGGGCCTGAAAGCTCGGACTAGGAAGGCTTTGAGGCGGATGCTGCCGGGGGGGATGTGGGCTGACCGCGTCGTCCTCCAGAACCGCCTCGGCGGAAACCACGTCCGCGACCGCGCGCAGGTTGGTTCTGCGGCTGGCGGCTAGGCGGACGTGAGGAGGCACCCCTTCCTTGGCCACGAAAGGGGCGAAAGGCGGAAGTTTGCGACCGCGGGGCCGAGAGGCCCAAGGACTTGGCCGTAGCCCGGGAGTCCTTAAAGCGATTCAGCGCACTGTCCACTTTCTCACCAAAAAGGCGAGTGCCATCAAAGGGCATGTCCATGAGAGTGCTTTGGACATCTCCCGAAAAGGACGTGGACTGCAGCCAGGCGTGACGTCTAAGCGCCACCGTGGTAGAAATCGCCCTACCCAGCGAGTCCGTAGTGTCAAGCCCACATCTGATAGCATGTCGCGCTGCATCCCTCCCATCGGCCAGAGCCTGGGTAAGTCGTGTCTGGACCTCCTCCGGACACAGGGGCAGCACGTCCTCCACCGTATCCCACAGAGAGTGGGAATAACGGTCCAAAAGACAGGCGGTGTTCAAGGACCGCAGGCCCAAACTAAGGGAGGAGAACAGCTTTTTGCCAAACTATTCCAGTCTCTTGGAATCCTGGTCCGGCGGAGCGGTCGGGAAGGAGGATTGGGAGGTAGAAGCCTGGATAACCAGGCTCTCGGGGGTGGGGTGTTGGGACAGAAAACTGGGGTCGCCCGGAGCAGGGCGGTGGCACCTGGCGACGTTCTGGTCCACAGGAGGGACTGTGGAGGGCTTGGACCAGGTGCCCTGCAGAACGTCAATGAGGGCCTCATTGAAATGCAGCAGAGGCTCATTGGAGCTTGCTGCAGACTGAAGCACCTCAGTGAGGACGTTAGTTCTCACAGCCACGGCAGGCAGCTCGAGCCCAAGGGCTGCGGCCGCCTTGCGCAGCACCACAGAGAAAGCAGCACCCTCCTCCGAAGCCACAGTCGGAGGAGAGATGAATCCAGTGTCTGGTGAGGTATCCAGACCACTGGCCTCCCCCAGTTCATCTGCCCAGTCCTGTGACAGCTGAGCCTGAACGGCCATAGGATCCTCGGACCCCTCCCATTCGCCCCCGTCATCCGATTCCTGGTAAACAGTAGGAAGGATCGGAGCCGGACGATAGACATAATGTGTCTCCAGCGGCGCCGTACGCGGCGTCCATCGACGCCGTAACGGCGCCGGGTCCGGAGCGGGGCTGAACTAGGGCACGACGCCGAGCGGAGCCAGCGTCGGAGGTGGAACCGGTGTCGACGCCGGCGGAGGAGGTGTGACGAGGTTGACCGGCGTCGGCGGGGACTCGGGGACTTGCGGCGTCGAGGCCGGCGGCGGGGCCGGAGCCGCCGGCATGCAAGGTTGCCCAGTCGGGTCCGCGGGGCCCGAAGACTAAAAGGGGTAGCTCTCCCGGATCTTACTGTCACGGAAAAAAGAAGAACTGACGTCAGCGCGCGAGGGCGGCGTCTAAGTACTCCGACGACGTCATTCCGGCGCACGACGCCGACGACGGACGCGGAGCCGCAGACGACGCCTAGCGACGCGCAAGGGGTATTGCTGACGAAAAATCTTCCGGATCCAGTCTGACACCTGGGGATATTCTAAGGTGAGGAATCTAACTAACGTGTTTCTTTCAGATACCCAATATCCCCCAAATTTAGAAGCATAACTATAGCAGCAATAGCATACTTACTGGAGTTTTGTCTCCCGGTAGCAGTTATTCTATAATATCAAGGCTGATATGCTCTACAGTCTACCATCTTATTCCACTAGTACCGAGAAGTTTTGTTGTGTACTCAGTGCTTAATTTGTAAAATATTAAGTGCCGGGGCTCTGACCGGGAGGCCACCCATTACCCTTGTCATTGCTGCCAAAACAACTACTAATCATCTCTCTCGCATGTAAATGCGACAGTTCAGATTATTCCAGGTCCCCAAAGCTAAAGGAATGGCTGGGGAGGTAGGTATTTGCAAGTTTAATGTATATTGTATTCCTAAACAACCGTTGTTCTGCTCATCTCCAAATTAAATGAGCAGCGCCACCATGTGGTAGACTGTTCTAGGTATGGTGTGGACAATTAGGTGCCGGTGCCGAGCACCGAAAAACCAATTAAGTGCTGGTGGTTAGCACCGGAAAGCCCCGGTTCAAATTAAGCACTGTGTGTACTTATACAGTATAAACCTTCTCTAATCATGGACAGTTAAAGATTCCCTTTGGCCATCCCTTTCGATCTGATATTTCATGCCCATTGTAAGAAACGTGCCACCACAAAGACTAACTATTGTTTTCTTCACATCACTTAAAAAAATTCTTAGTGCCTCCCAATAATGGATTACACCCTCTCGATTGCACACTGCGATTATCCATTTCTTGCGTGGAAGTGTGCATATGGAGCAGAATAAGAAAAAGTGAACTTCTGTTTCTTTTACCTGTGGACAGTGGGGGCAATGCACTGGGGAGCAACCTGATTTATCCCATTTACACATAATAGATCTTAGGGGTAATGTACCACTTCTAAACAGCACATACAAACGTTTTGCTAAGGAGGGATAGATTCTGTCCATATATGTTTCAAAATCAGGCAAGTATTTGTGGCTCTAAAACTGCCCAGTTGGGCTCCCATCTTTATGGTCAGCCCAGATATGTAGCATAACAGTTTCCCAG
This sequence comes from Triturus cristatus, assembly GCF_964204655.1. Lineage (NCBI taxonomy): Eukaryota > Metazoa > Chordata > Amphibia > Caudata > Salamandridae > Triturus > Triturus cristatus. Next base: position 992,206,730 of record NC_140581.1, read on the forward strand.
TACAGTTTCTGAGTAGCACCTACAGCCACTTCTGCTGGGTAATTCTATAGTTACCCCATTTTCAACAATTCCCACTCCTTAATATGTTTCAGCCAAGGGGTACGGACTTTTCTATCACAGGAGATTAGATCCACTAAAGATTCCCTGTAGGAAGCTAACTCCAGGGTTGACCAAAGCCGCACCCAGTATGCCAATGATTCTGGGAAGGCCATCATGTGTATGCAGTTTAGTGCTAAGACCGGCCTCAGGGGGATGAGGGGAGCACACCGAGGTAATTGAAAAGACCCCTAATAAATATATTCTCTGCTAATGTAAGGACGGTTGCTGCCATCAACATGGTTCTGTATATTTTTTTAGAGCTGGTAACACCACACCTCCTGCAATTGCATTGTATTTCCTTCTGATTAGCAGTGCTGTCTGATTGACGGCTAGTTTGCTCTTCCCCCTCAGGTCAGGGTGTCTGTCAGTCTTATATCTAGATAGCCAAAGTGTTTGACCTGTTCTATCGGGGAACCCTCAATCATCATTCTGCCTCTAAAGGACTGGTGTAGGTTTATTTCCATATATTTTGTTTTTGCTAGATTTATTTCTAGGCCCCTCTTTGTATAGAAAGCAGTGAAGAAGTCCAGTTCCGTCTGGAGACCAATGGGAGTTCTCAAGATAAGTAGAGTGTTGTTGGCAAACATTAAATCGGTCCGGGTACTTCTGCGGTCTTGGGTGCATCGTGTTTACATTCCGATAGCCATTTAACTGCCCCATTGATACAAAGGCTAAAAAGTGTACGAGCAGGTATGCATCCCTGCTTTACTCCCCATTTAATAGGGATCCTGTCCGTTAGATCTCTTCCCATGTTCCATCTCACCATTGCATAGGTATCAGTGTGAAGGACTCTTAAGATCCAAAGAAGATCTCCAGATAACCCATAAGCCTACAACACCCTCCATAAATTGTCCATTGGTACCAGGTCAAATGCCAACCTTACAGCATAACACCTTGAATCGAAAAACACCTGGTCGAGGTTACTGATTTTTCTCCTGAAGCCTGCCTGTGTATCCTTGAGGATGTGGTTATCAGATATCCATGTTTGTAACCTTGCCAGGATCTTTGTCCAGAAGACATATAGGTTTGTAGTTGGAGGGCAAGTCTTTGCTCCCCTTTTTAAAGATCTGGATTATGGAAGCGCTGTGCCAGATTGGAGGAATGTGGTTACCACTCACAATGGCATTACTCAGGTGGTTGAGGTAAGGGACCCACACTTCAGGATAAGACGGGTATAGATCACCAGGGATGACTTCCAACAAAGGGTTTATATAGTCCTCTCATCTGAAATCAGGTGGATAGGCTAAGAGAACAAATAAGAGACTAATACATTGCAATGCAGCTAATGTTTAATCTGGAAAGTGCAGATATATGTTTTTACATAGCTACCTATATTTTGAAATGTATGAGGGCCAGGAAATCCATTGTTCATTAGATCTTTAGCAAGTTGCACCGTCACTTCATTAAGTTTTTTGCAAATGTCCAGAATTGCGGATTGCACTGTATTCTGTATATTTTACACATTAACCGGCACGTTAGTTTTTAGGATATATAAATTATAAAGCTTATCAGAATTATTTTATCTGTTTTTATTGTTCATCCCATCATGCATTGGCCTTTTTATGGGGATGGTATCATAATTAGTTTGTGGGGATAGTATCACAATTAATTTGTTTTGTATATACTCATGCAATTGGTCTATATTCTGCCTTTTTTTATATTTTTACTGTATGATTGTTGTATGTTTTTATTCCATGTTTGCTATGTGGCTGTATATACATGCCGAATAAAGCATTTTTGAACTGAACTGACTAATAAGTTAAGTGATGTTTCAAAAGCCTAAGGAGACCTATAAATGAAACACATTTAATAATAGCAGTTGGGACCTGGCACTAAATGTGTGTATTTCTTTTCTGAAAATGCATGCCACCCTACGTGTGTCCTTACTGAGATCTATTAGGGAAAAACGTGATTAAAAATTAAGCTGCTCGATACAACCATGGCAGGAGGATGCTCCTGAAAATGAGATGAAGACTTTGTGATTTGTTGATATCTAAGGGGTATTTGGATTACCTCATTAATTGGATTGTGGTGCAGTTGAAATCTCTTGAGAAGCAGAATAGGGGGATATTCAAGTGTCACAACTATTAAATAATTTTAATAGTTTCCCTGAAAAACATATGGTACAAAACCATGGAGATATATGAAGGTGGGGCCTCTGTCAAGGGCAATGGGAATGAGGTGAGACAATGTGGGCACTGACTGAATAACAGATGGCAGATATGTGTATAGATATAAGCTAACTGTAGTCAAAGAAATAGTACTCCACTAGGGAGCCGATGCAGAACCATGAGTAGTGATCTGCATAACTATTATATAAAAACCTGTTTTGTGCTTTCGTTCGGAGCTACAGAAAAGGGGAACACGTCTGTACAGACTATGGCTTGCAATGGAGTTACATTGTCCCTTCTGAGCTGGTATCTTGCCAACTGATAAGGTTGGAGTCTTCACTGCCTTTGTTCTGAAAGACTATTGTGGGATTTAGGATTTGTAATCTGCTTAGAAATTGTCAAAACATCTTTAGTTAGGGAGGCCTCAATAACTACATAACTAGCAGCTGCCAGTCAACCCGGTCAGTTCTAAAGAACTGTGTGACGGCTAAAATCTTGCAAGCATCAATTTGAGTCATACGCATGATTTGCACACGATGTGTCTACATGCCAACAATCTAAAGAACATTCTGTTCGATCTATTCAAGGAGTTGGTTCATCATTCCCTCTTTATGCAAGTAAGCAGCTGGTAAATGAATTTTCTGTGAGGAGATTAAAACCTCTTGCTGACTATTAGTACTTGAGGCGTAGATGAGATGAATTAAAAATTCAGCAAAATTAAAACCCTCCAAGAAATGATCTCTCTCACAACCTTCCCTTCAAATTGAAAAATTGGAACAAGAGGTTTGGCAAGCTGAAATGGCAGATGAGTAGCAGAGCACGTCTCGTTCACCCGTTGCTTTATCACTTTGGTCCTGCACCTCCACTCAAATTATTGACCCCAGAGGTGATGGGGAGTGAGTCGCCTATGGGACCCTGCCACAGAAGGCAACTCTAGTTGGTTATGCCAGTGGATTTCCTAGACCGGGTCTGACAAGGTGACAGACCTCTCCACAAACACTCAAGATAGCTACCAGCATGATGAGATGCCCGATACAGCCCTTAGCATGAAGTAATCTAGGAGATTGTCAGTCTCCAGGTATCTAGAATTTTGTCAGGAAATGGAAAGAGTGAGATTGGTCAATAAAGCTGGGCAAATTAGGTTTGATCGAGAATTTCTTCAGAAGGGGAATTACCATAGCATGTTTCCAGACGGATGGTAATACTGAGAATGAACATTTCAAACGAATTTGAGAAATTGTATCAGCAGCTACTGCAAGAATATATGGTGAGCTGCGATCAAGTGAAGAGCCTGATTTAAGAGCATTAGTGGTTTTGAGTGAGTAACCAGCTGGGTAATAAAGGGTCTGTTTTGAAGGTTGATAGGTCTGAGGAGGAGAGGTCTATAAATTCAACTAAGTCAACAGGAGACTATCCTTCAAAAGAAGATTCCGTTTTTAAAATGTTATCAAGAAAAAAATACAGAGATTGTCACAAACCTTTTCTGATGGTGTTGTGAAAAACTCCATGATTGAGGACAGTTTTGCCAATAGCGACCATTTTCCCAGTAGATTTCTTGACAGTTTCAATTTGTGATGAGTACTCAGTTCAGTCAGTGTGGACCAGGGGCTGGTATTTTGTTAATCCCTTGAGCGCTAAAGGCAAGATAGTCTTGCCTTCAGCCCCATTAGTGCTGGGTGCGCTGAGGATGACACCATCTCGTCCTTAGCACTTAAGTGGTTAATGGCTGTCCTGTCAATTGCTTTAAAATCTGGATTGTAAGTGAATATCCAGGCCCAGTGAAGTGCTTCACAGGTACATTTGGCCACTTTCAGATCATCAGAATAACAGGGAGCTGAGGGGATAATTAGAGGACTGGCAATATGATTTTAAAAGTGTTAAGTCATCTAAAGCAGAAGTGACCCAATAATTGCAGAGGGATGAGACTTCAGAGATATTGCTTATGTGACTGAGAGGTGATTTCTCAACGTTAATTCATTCTTTGAGGGATGCAGCCCCAGTACAGGCATTGATGTCATGGTTAGGATCAACTAGCCTCACTTTCTTTGGCAGAGGTGGTCTAGATTTACACTTTGCTGTGGCACTGAAAGGTGCCTGGAGTGGGCAATTGTAAATCCTATGGATCTGAACGTTCAGTTTGGGCCCTGTGGCCCTCAGCTAGGTGCTAGAAACCTAGGAAGACAAGATGGAATCAAATATAGGAGGGAAGACAAAACATGAGGAAGATGCCTCCTTTTTTGCTTTGGTCCTTACACTTTCTGGTACAATTTATGATCAGTCATCTGAGACTTCCTCCATAGTGTTATCTCTAGCTGAAGGGCAGCAACTATTGGGGAGCTCATATAGAAGTAAAATGTTGGTACCAATGGAACCTCTTTCAACTTCTTTCATATGGTCCTTCATTCAACAAACATGAGGCCTCTTCTCAAACCCTGCTGCGCTGAATTTGGTAGGAAATCCACCACTCACAGACAATAGTTTGGAGAAGAACAGACCTTTTGTGAGAAAACATTTGGAATTTCCACTTAAAGAGGAGGCTAGCCTGCCTCCATGGTACTATCCATCATTGTCATGAAAGCAGGAAAAATGTGCCCTGCAGCAAAGGACTCCCGAAGCAAGGAGACCAACACTTAGTGCAAAGAGGTGTTGTTAAGACCCTCAGAAAAGGAGGTTTGCTCGATCCTGCAGAGCAAAGCAAAGGCATACCAGAGATGGACTCGGTCTCATGGTGCAACCATCTCAAGGTGAGTAGAAAGTTACAGTCCCAAATATGAGACACAATTCAGGTGAAAAAGACTGTCTGGAAATAGGGTAGTGTAACCCATTGCTTTCAACCCACGACTAAAAAATGTGTTTTGTGTAAGTCAGTAACCTCCTAACATTAGTGGAATGGTCACCAGATGGATTGTCTCGTTACACGTTCATGTCAAATACATGTCAAACGCATTTAGTGCCCACACATCAAGAAAATCTGAGCTCTTCCATATCTATGCATTAGGTATATATTTATGTTTCTCAATTCCTGGAAAGCTTACCATGCATAAAATCTGAAGGTTCATTATAGACTGATTGTGGTTTAAAGTAGGGATGTGTGAGGGTGTAATAAGTAAAGAAAGAGCACAGGATAAAAGCATGGAAAGAGGGCCTTCCTGACACATTGAGACCAAAGCTTGAGAGCGAGAAAGATCAGGGGCCATATAACGCATTTTCATTGTTTGCGCCCGGTGCACCATTTAAAAGGTGCGCTGGGCACAAACAATGAAAATACGCCCTACTATTATGAATGAGCTACCCCGAGGCAGCTGCGAACTCGCGCTGCCCTTGGGGCAGCGCATTCATGTGAAAACTCGGAGCGGCTGCCTGAAGCCGTACCGAGTGTTCAAGGTGCAGGCGGCAACCCACCAGCATTTTGAAGGGGATGGCTGGGGGGTCCTTCGGACCCCCTTTCTCTCCTCCAGAGGGCTGCTCTCAGGGGGCACACTCACAATGGCGAGTGTGAGCTTCTTTGCCTCTGCACCCGTGTCTGAAATATGGCACAGGCACAGAGGCAAAGGAATTCCCTCATTTGCATAGGGCACGCCCCTATACACATGAGGGAACGACCCCTGAAGGTAGCGCTGGTTCTTTAAGTGCACCAGCATTATCGGTATTACTGAAGGGAACGCACAAGCTTATGCGCCCCCTTCTGTAATACCAAAGTGTTCCAGGGGTGCAAAAATCGGGTGCCAATGCCGGTTGCAACCCCGAGGCATTTACAGTAATACAGGCCCTGGAGGACACAGAGCTAGAAGAAGGTTTTAGTACCCTCATTTTATTTGCCTAACAACTTGGGGCTTGTAAAAGGATTAGGGTTAATAACAGAGTCCTTCAACAGGGTTCTTAGGAACAGGTTCTGGCACTCTCCTGTCCCAAGGTGGGATGGGCTAGGCTACAAAAGCTCCGCTCTTGACCTTAGACTGCTGAACTTCCAACTACTGTGGTTCCCTGCTTTGGCTGTGGACATGAGGTGAGCATATTACTGAAATAGCAAAGAATACAAAATACAGAACTCTGCTTGTTTGAAGCCAGATTTTTTCAACACAAGTCAAAAGAGGACTAACTTGATGCCAATGTTAAGGGCTAAGACTACACAAACAACTCACCTGATCGCAAGACATTTCACCAGCAAGACTCTTGCAGTTATATTTCACTTTCCAGTGGAGGTGCCTTTCTCCAGCCATTCACAAGACAGAAGCATGGCGGCAGACTCAAAGATAGCTACTCTCTTCAGGAACTCTACGTTGTGGCTAGGTAGTACCCACTTGCCTTCTAGCAGGGGCTCATTGAGCTGGAACATTCTTTCGCAAGATGCATAGATTAGAGAGGTGGAAAAGAGTTTGGCAGTGGTGTGGGAGGCCCCAGCCAGTAAATGAAGCCTCTTGCTGCCCCTCTCCTACAGCGGTCAAGAAGGGGTCAAGATGGCGCTGATAGCCACAGTGGTTGTACTATGAGAAACTAATGACTGGAACTGGTGTAGCCATAGTCAGAGAGCTAAAAGTGCACCAAATGAAGAATGCAGCTTAACCCCAGCCACATCAAAGATTTTGAGCCCTGGCAGTGGTGGCTGAGGAAGGCAGAAGTGGGGGCAGGAGGATGCAGACCAGAGTTGGTGGAATGTGTCCTTGGGTGGACCTGCATCCTGCATAATCATACTGTGAAAGAGCCAGCTACATCATCCTGTGAGACTCTAGTGGCTTTAGCCGGTGGAAACCTGCTAGATATGTACTTTGAAATTTTCAGCTGTAATAAGGGTCCTGGGCCAGCATGGTGAAAATGATCCTGGTGTAAAGAAGTATAAACAGCAGATGAAGAAGACTAGGGCAGACTCCTTTTTAAATTACACTCGACTCCACTGAAAGAAAACATGAGGAGCGAGGGACTGGTGAGAAAAGGAAGTAACTAACAGAGACAAATTGCTCACATGGCAGATAAATAACATGCATTCAGAGATCAAGGAGAAGACAACGATCAAATCTGATCAATAAGGAAGAGGAATTGAGACAAGAGTTTCTTGGAGTGATATTCATGGAACAGTCATTGCAGACGTCTGAGGGACTGATGCAGGACTTTCAGAGTTGCACATTGCGAACCATGATGCATATGGAGCCACAGTTGAAAATTCTTGGTGAAGTGATTGGGTCCAAACTGTAAACTGCAGGAAGCTTCAAGATAAGATGTAGAGAGCTTGATGAAGTATTGACAGCTACACTTCATGAAACCATGGGCTTCAGGGGGAGCTCTGACTCAGCAATAAAAAAAAAGGTTTACACTGCCTACTAATACATCTGTTGATAGAGAAAAACATGCAGGCACACAGATGTACATTTTGAAATAGCTGTTGGACAGGGACTGAATGCTTGGTGGTCTGATGAAAAAGGAGCAGTGAAATAAAAAAAGCAGTGTTTACTCATTCTCCAACCTCAGCCCAGAAATGATGCCCTGAAAGTGGGTACTTTTAGAGAATCGTAAGGAGAAAAAAGCTTTGGGGATTCCTACATCTGTCAGTTACCCAGTAAAGCCTACACTCACACACAACGCCACATTGTTCGTATATATGAAAGGGGGGACCAGCTAGTCCTTTTGGAAGAGGCAAAGAAAATGGACAATGGCTGAGATGACGGACGTATAATTACAAACATAAATGGCTGGCATGTTCTTCTGTAGGTATCTGTTGCAAAGACACTGGAAATCACATATGTCACCCTGCTTAGTGTATAATTGATCCAAATGTGACAACCTAAGATGAAATAACCTGAAAACGAAAAACTGGAAGGCATTAGGTAGAACCATGGTAAGAACCTTCATTCTTCTAGCTTTGCCTTATAACTAAGAACCTTTGGAAGCACCATGTTTCACTTCTATATCAGAAGAAGAAGCAGTTTCTTAAATTTAATGCCTCACCTGTTTTTCCCACAGGGAAGTGAGCAGGCGTAATGCGATCCCTCGAAGCTTTGGTGTGTTCCCCAATACTTGTATTACACGTAAAATCTGGGCTACACAAACCTGTAAGAGAAGTAATAATATATGTAGACCACACTACCTTCAAAATATTAACTGAACAACAATTATCGAGTACAAACAATAATGGAGAACAAGTTAATGAATTAATGTGTATATGTTTAATCAGTTACTTGCTGTTAAAATCAGTTTTTGGTACAGTATAGGAATCTTTCTGATACTTCAGAAAAATGATTTTTTTGGCCTGATATATGTTGAACAAAGACCCACCCCATATTCCCAACAGGACCTGGATCGCTTTCACTGGATAAACCGTATCCTTGAGTTCAACGATAACCAAGTCAAATCAAAACATTTATGATCCAATCAATGATGTAAACAAGATATCCAAGCAGCCTCAATTGTCTTTGTTGCATGTGTATTCATTACAATAACATAGATGCAAGATAGAGCAAATGAGACAATAGTGCAGTCGACACAGACCGTAGTCAAGCCGTATTACATACAATGTGAAGATTACAACACTGTACTGTGTCCCTGGCTTCCCAACAATGATACCCTAGTCTAATAGAACCCGTTTAACAAGGGAGAGAGTGACAAGCATTTAATCATGTTGAAATTAACAACGAGAAAAACAAGCACACCACTGCATAAGCACACCACCGCCTTTCTCCGAGGCAGAGCAGAAATGCCTCGGAGAAAGGCAGCGTCGTTTTCGGATTCGGGGGCGTGTTTTGCTGTTGTCTCCTCCTTGAGACTTCTCGCAAAAAACACGCCCCCCGATCCGAAAAGGACGGGGCCTAATCGGAGTGACTGACCTCTTCTCCAGTGGCTGGCCAGCATTTACGAGGCCAGCCAATGGAGAACAGGGGAGAAGAGGGGCGGGTTCAAGCCCCTCTTCTCCAAGTCATTAAATCTCGCGAGCGAGACTGCGCAAGCGCAGCCTTCGCTAGCCGAGACCTAAAAAGGGGCTTTAAGCGTCTACAAAGATCTTGTGAATGTAGGTAATTCTCACTTCATTTAATGGAAGCACACCGAACTATTGAGACAACAGAAGCCTTCACAGAACCAATCAGTATGGTGTTGAGGCCTACAAGAAAGGTAGTACAAAATAATGTACACGCAAAACGATCACACCAATTCTCTGTTAGCTGAATTAACCAACTCCAAACCACCACCAAAGTTGCTCTGCAGTGAACTCTAAACATCCGTGGTGTAAGGTCCCATGTTAATCAACCAGCATATCAGTCTGTGCTAAGTGCCCTAATAACCGTAAAAAACATAGATACAAAAAGGAGAACTTCATATCGTGAGTGCCCAGAGATAACACCAGTGACCGAGTAGTGGAAGAGTGAGCCAATCTTCGAGTATTGTATGAACATCAACAATCAAAAGGCTCATAAACCTGTATAATGCACAGCTTTCAGTATATATAGGCACCAGAACTCATCAACTAGCTTTAACAAAGGACAGTCTAATTCAGTGAGGCAAGGGCATAGAAAAGGTAGGGCAATAATCTCTGATGTACGAGATAACTTACTTGAAAAGAAAATAGAGTCATGGACTGGCCTCCCTGTCCATCTCCATAAGTAAAAATGAGCAGGAGGCACCACAGTAGATAAAACCGCAGTCCCTCAATACACCAGAACATAACCCACCAACCGCTATCTTGGAGTGCACGTGGTGCATGTAGAACATACATGAAAATATGGAAAGTGGGATTTGTTTCATGCGCTCAAATGTACGAGAATGGTGACTGGTCACATTTAATCCTGCTACACGACTATCCAGAGGACATTGCCTCATCTTATCTTATGATGTCAGCTATTATCATGCAATCCTGCTTAGGGCTAATAAAAGGGGCCATGTAGTCTAATTACTTTAAATATGTAAATACTTTAAATGTTGAACTAATTTCATTAATTTAACATAAATTCCAACAGGGGATTATTTTAGTCCACTGCCTCTATTGATTTCAATGGAAGCGTTCTGCAGTACTAGTGGTTGGCCATGTGTTGTGCTTGACGTAGTCAAAGGCAGGGCTAGAGTGCGTTTACGCTGGTTTTGACCCCATAGGGCTATAGTAACTTTAGAAGTATACGATGTGAACTGCAGTTACCTTATTCTTTTGTGGGTGTGTGTTATATATTAGCAGGTCCCTTCGAAGACCCTCTTGAAATATCCATGAACTCCTCCTTCTAGTAAGTATTCCCATCAATTCCCCCTTGAACCTCCAACATTTACCTCTAAAATGTATACCTCCATGCACAGAGATCTCGCACATGTGACGAAGACCGATGCACAGAAAAGACAGGAGAGGTGGAGGCGTCCAGTCGAAAGTTTGTGAATTGTATTTTGTAGTATGTAAGTAGTAGTACAAAATGCAATTTGAGAATCGGGCCTACATGAACGGGTGGGATCAAAAGGAAGCATTCAAATTACCTTGTGGTAGATAAATTCACTATTTGATTGGGATCACCAGATAGGGACTATGAAGCAACAGGGGAGTCAATTCTATTCTAAGTTGTGTTGACATGTTGCAGTGTTCTACGTGTGCCTAAAAAAGGGTCAAAAGGATTTCATCAGGACCTTGATCTCTTTTTCCTCTCACAGGTAGCTTGCCCAAGCTAATCAGTATAGTGTCTACCAGAGTGCAGTGACAGAGAGATGTAAAAAAAAAAAAAAAAAAAAAAAAAAAAAATGTAAATACTGGAGCAGTTATTTCTGTACAGTTGGGAGATTGGAAAATCTTTTTTACCAACTACATGAAGGAACCTGAGCTCGTGTTGGTTATCCTTCCGTCAGTGTCAGAGGAATACCGTCCTAATGCACGACATTCTGTGAACTCGCATTTTAGGTCGAGCCTAGCAGCGCATGCGCTGCTCTGAGAGGCATACTGTACCTCCTCCACAGACATTAATTACACCCCTCACTCCCCATTAGCTCCATTGAGAGCCTGACTAAATTTCCCTCCTTTCAGCGACTAATTTTCGCATTTGTGCCTCCTTTTGGTGGGTGGTTCCTTTCCCTGGCGGCTGGCCCTCTTACAAGTATTATTCCTCCTCTGACCGTTTTGCTACGTTTTTGCACTTCTTTTTCTGTTTCTGACTAGGATTGTCGGCTTCTTTGATGTTTCTCGTCCTAGTGTTACCTCCTCCTCCACCCTGCAGCTACAGGGCTATAAGCTGCTTTCCGCCAGTGTCTTTGATATTTTCGGTACTCCACAAGTTTATTTGTTGTAAAACGTTTCACTCTGCCACGGGGAGTCCCGCAATGCTAAACACAACTACATAATCACACAGCAACGATATTCAGGCAAGCAATATCAAACCTCACTATATTACAATAGACTATGCCCCACAATATTACATACCGAAGGAAAAAACGATGTTTATAGAAACAATATTTTAACTTCCAGTTGTTCCCATCCCAATATTCTTGCAGCACCCTGAATCTCTTTGAAATGATTAGTCAGTGATCTGTTTGCCAAATAGGGATAGAGAGGGTTAGCAGTTGCTGGTTTGCGTTTTCCTAACCTTGCACTAGACTCACGGGTCTTGAAACCACTCACAGGAACAGAAAGTAAACATGGCTCCATATGTCTTGTTACAGCTGTACATGGGAGGCTGAAAAGGGATGAGTAAGGGGGTCAACCATATGGCTTTGAGGTGGCGAATGCGTCACTGCCGCTATATCTGGCTCTTTGCTGCAGTGGTGCCTGTTTGTTATTGCCCTTCATTTCTACGGTCTTGCTGAAATACACTCGTACTCCCTTAAATAAACCCTTGTGAAGATGGGTTTGTACTGGTACAGGAGTAATGCGCCTGCTGTGTCGGTTGAAGGTTGACCACCTCACTCCAAGCCATCACAGACACTATTCTCCACTCCCGGGCATTCATGTGACAACCAAATGCACTCTTTTAATCATAGTCTTCGTTGACTTCTAAAACCGAATGATTAGAACCCATGCTACCAATGAATAGAAAGGAGGTGTGGGCCGTCCATGATGCAGCAGGTGGGGTGTCACCGGGACCCAGTTGGCTGAAGGGCCCATTACACTCCAATTATAGATGTTTATTCCAACCAGGAGGTGGGCGCCATTTCTTGCGTGCATTCAGTTTGAACTCTTGCTTTGACATTGTGTGTGAGGGAAGAGCCCAGACCTTGAAACAGTGTCTGTGATACCCAATATTTATTTTATTTACAAGACATCTTAGCGTTTACATGTCAACCTTACTGAGATTTTTTTTTTAACAATCATCATTATTGGCATTTTCTTTGATTAAATACATCACATCTATATCATTGACAGTGATACAAGCAGATGTATCACATTCATTTTGCATCCTTACATGAGGTTGGATAACATTGTGTCATATGGTCTCCCTCGTAGTCCAAATTTAGTGGTGTTACTGTGGAACGAATGGCGAGGCAGTGTCAGCGTTCAAGTAAGGTGGCCTGTGTGTTATGCTGGGATGTGGTGTGCACTCCCGTGGTTATCCCTATGTGATAGGGGTTGTTATGTGCCAGAAATGACAGAAACTGGAACAAACGTGGGAAATTGAACAAGGATACACTGTGTCGTACATTGCTCCATTTGGTGGTGGCCGCCTGTGTATGGCAGCCTGGCATGGTGTCTAGTTAGGCACCCGCAGGGGGGGGGTCTGGAGAGTCGCGCATTAGGCAATGCATCTCTGGCTCACTCATAGCTGTCCGCTGTGACCTGTCGAGCACCTAGCCCCTTTAAGAATCAGCCTGCATGTCACCTTACTGAGATACAATTCTAGCAATGAAATACCTATATACGCCCACCCTACCGGGGTAACTGCAAGGTGCTCTAGCCATTCATAGTCGACATTCCTTTTGCAAGACTCATCGGACCTCCTATCAAAGTTTGAGCTATTTATTGTGTGACTAGATTACAAGTTTCTTAATAGAAGATGCACATAGTAGTGAAAAATTATACTTAAGGTCACACAGTGACTCTGCGTCAGAACATGACGAGGCCGAGGGCGTATAGCTCGTAATACAAGTTCCTGCTGTGCTGTGGCGCTCCAGGCCTTGGCAGGATTTGTCAAAAGGGTACAGACAGGCTGTGGATTATAAACTTGGAGATATTGGAGAAGCCCTAAGTGTTGTAGAGTGTCCGCCACATTAACGACCAAGCACTGGCAATGGCAATTGTTTTTGCTTTTGATTAGTGAAAAGATGATACCAAGTTTCTTTAACACAAGCACAGGAAACTGTTTTGTTTCACTAGTACATGTAGCAGGAGCAATTAGCAGTGGAAGCTTCCCCCAGGGACAGCAGCAATATATAACCATTTGATCCATTTATACCACACCACAGTTCCCTGTAAGGGTGGAGGAGGCACTGCATTTCTTGGGGCAACGCTCCAATACACTCAAAAACCATACTCTACTTTAACTATTTACTGCAATCAACACTATACCCTTCAAATAAACAACACTATACTCCATGTATTACAAAATACAACATGCAAATCCATAACACACCAAACCACTCATCTCAAATCAACACCGCTATATCACACACCACTCCATAACACTAAATTCTACTCAAATTTACAAAACTACACACCTCTGTACAACAAATAGGTATAAACAAAAAACAAAGCACCCACACAAATATACAACAAAACAAAAACATATAGGCAAAGAAATCTACAAAGTTCCACGCAACACAAATTCAGCTCCACACATTTCCACTCCACACCACATAATTCAACACCAAACCACATAATTCAACTCAACAACACAATTATTCAACACACTACATACATCCAATCGACACCACAGAATTCCACATCATGCCACAAAATTCAACAACACATCAGATAATTAAACTCCACTGCATACGACTCCACAACACAAAATACCATTCCACATAATTACACTCCATAACACACAATCCCACTCCACATAAGGCCAGTACACTCAATACCACATAATTACTATCAACATAAGTTCACTGCACACCATACCACATAATTCCACTACACAAACCCACTCCACACCACACAACTCAACGCCACACAATTCCACAACTAAAAATTCCAATTCAACCCACATAATTTCACTACACACCACATACTCCATATCACATAGGTAAAAGACATTGCCATTCACAATGCTACTAGCTCTAACTCAAACAAATGCTAGACCTATTGCATTTCCAATATGCTGGTTTCAGTTAGGCAACCAGCTCCCTGAGAACAGGAAAGCGCACAGATGTGCTCGAGCCCTAGGAGCCACAATGCTGACGTATACACTCCAAACACGAAGTTAGGGGTTGGACGGAACATATGTGCAGGGGTGTGACACAGGAACCTGCAGGCCCTGTGGTTTATGGGGAGGGCTGAGCAGACCAAGCCCAGTGGTTCGGGTGTGGCGGTGAGCCCTGCCCACCTAGTTTCGTATCTCGTTCTGCTGTGGCAGTCCCAGACAGCAGCAAACCGCTTACCAAAGCGGCAGGAGACCTGCTGCTCGGCTTGGTCTTTGAAGAATGCTTTAGGCAGCCCTCACCAGCTCTGGACTGGCCCAGTGGGGCTGCGGGGGTGTCCCTGTGAGCCTGGTGCGCATTGGCTGCTTTACTGTAGAATGAGGAAGAAACTTCGCGTGTCGGTATTTTATATAGTTCATTACAGTAAGGGAAAAAATGATATTCATGTGTTGCATTAAAAAAACATATCATTTATATAATGATGCGTACGTTTATTACGCAGCAGCATACACGTATAGTTTAAAAACAAATAACACAAAATTAATGTATACAATAACAAGCAATCTCCGAACGAAGTGCTTTCGAAGTCACTCCGGAACTCGACGGTTTAAGTGAACTACAGACCGCAGCGCGCAAGCCCTCAGGCATTACACACTCCCGGACGCTCTCACACCCGCTCGTTCATCGAGGGTCGCCCCCGTGTCGTATTTTCATTCATTGACAAATTATATGCTTTAATACACATTAATGCTGGTCCAGGTCATTGTCCTGAGGAGATCCTCTAATCATTCGGGTCGACACACCTACCACTAGGGGCAATAAATGATGTTGAGATTCGTCAGGGAGCCTTCTTGAAAAACAAGCCAATACGGATTCCATGACCTCTGAAGAACAATAAAGGCCAATGAATTACCTCCGATTCCTCCAGATCCCAATGGACAGACGGCCACCTATACAAATGATCTACCCGTCCCCCTTGTTTAGAGAAAAAAAGTATGACCTGGGATTCGCAGTTACCTATAATGATACTTTAGTGACATTCCGATTTTAGCCAATTATCACCAAAAGGTGTTGGCACATAACTACTTCTCCACATGAAATCTGCTTTTGTATTGATTCTTGAATTCTGTTGATACTAGTTGAGATCAGAATTTTGTGTTTTTAAAAAAAACTATATGTACCTTAACTGTATGTGTTCTGTGGTGTATAGAACATAAAGCATAATTAAATTAATAATATATTTTTTTTAATGTTGGATGTGAATGCAACACAAGAGGATTAATTGTTTTTGCTCCTTACTGTAAAGTAATTATGAAAAATACCCACGGGCGAGGTTTCGCTTTCTTATTTACAACTAAGGGTGGTCCAGCCTCCTGTTGTCTCACGGACCCACCCCATTTCCTAATTTGAGATAATTGCATTTCATTAATGTAGACTGAGTTGTTAAGCCAGAAGTCACCGCGAGGGGGGAGCAGTCCACTTTTATTTTGTATATTTTTTTTATTGCAGTTTCATTTAGCACAAACGTTGGCGCAAACTTGACAATAAAGGTGTTTTCCTTCTCCACAAGCGCCTCCTGTCATCACTCCATCTTAATTTTGGCAACGAGTATGGCATACCTACACTGCTCTGGACCCTCCTCTGACCCCTCCAGCATGAATGACCTCCATGTGGGAAAGCACCCTGGGTGCTCACTCATTGCCCACTCCTGCTTGCCACTACTGGCGGCCAACGCTGCTCTGCCCCTCCATCACCTATGTCATGCCGGATCTCGCTCTTAACGCTCTGGTGTGTCTTCGTCCACATCACTGGTGTTTCTTCATTACATTAAACCTCTGAGCTCTTAACTTTATGGTACTTTACTTGCATGGAGATTGGGAAGAGTGCTCATCAGCGTGTTTTGGTGCTTACACCCCCAGCGTTACTCGATTAAGCCACATCCTGTGGTGGGGTTTGGGCTCAGAAGACTGTTAGGGCTACCTGTGCAGTCAACTCTTCATTGCTTATGGTTTAGTGCTAATATGTCATGGCCTGCATCCTTTCTCCACATTTGCAGTCAAGTAAACTATTTTTTGCATTACTACGCAGGTCTCTATCAGATTTCACACCGAGTTTAGAACCCCAGGACTGCACTGACTAGCCATTCTCACCTCCTTCTACTTGATATATTGTCATATCCTTGACTTTTTCATCCTAATAGAGAATATAGATATATTTTTAACCAATATCATCACAACTTATGTGTTTCCATTATTATCTGACATATCATGGCAGGAGTCATGAATGCCATAAATATGCCAAATACCTTCCTTGAAAGTCCCAGAGCACCATGAAAATACTAGGGACAATGGATTTAGACATTTGAGAAGCACTGAGTCGCTACAGAGGGGACAGAATATAGTGCCCAAAGGAAACAAGCACTATTGTAAAACTGTCTAGGAGCTGAAGGCAGAGGACTACGTAACACCGGTGGAGAAACTTGAAGAAAAGGTGCTTTGAGACGCTTACACTGAAGAGAAAAAGAGGGTGGAGGAACATTTTGATACCATTCTCAACAAAAATATGGAATACCAAAATATTTATTACAGGTATCAAGCTCCAGGAGAGTCAATTAAGGCATATGCAGCAAACCAGCTCATGTTGGCATCCAGATGATACGCAATGAAATTGCAATTCATATTACTTGTACAAAGGCAAACATAACACTGGTTTGTCACAAAACCCAACCTTGTACCAAGTCATCAGTATAATCAGAGTGTGGAACGTTCAGCCAAAGGAATGAAAATGTTGCAGAACTCGGAATTGCAGGTTACTGATGTCAAGCTTGAATGAGCCAGAAATTATGTTAACAGAACCAAAGGCAAATTCAATTTGAACAAATCCAAGTCCAAAGAACCTAAGAAGAATGTGTGCTACAGTTACAGGGCCAATAACCATCTAGCATCACATAGGAATTGTTCTGCCCTAGGAAAAGACTGTTGTATATATGGTATGAAGGATCACTTCTATGGAAGGTGGGACACTGTCCTAAGACGGTCTTCGCCGATTGAGGAGCACACAAAAGACTTCGTCTTTTTGTTGGCAATTAAGTGTGAGATAAAAAGGAAACACAGATGTGATGCAGGTCAACCCGTCCAAAGTAGAGGTCCTTGTGCATACAGGTTTGAGGCTCATCATCATCTTCATGGAGACATACAACAAAATACCAACTAAAGAGGCTGCACCACAGTTGCACTATGCCATGTTCTTATAGAGAAAACAAAATCAAAGTTGAATGCACCTATATTTTGAAAGAAGGTCAACTTCCACCACTGTTTATGTGGTCAACTAAGGTGTAAATACTCTAGGATGGACAGAGCAGTCAAATCTGCAAATCTTGATCAATCGATATAAAGCACCCTACTTACTCAATGTTCTAAAAAAATGTTCTTGATCGTGTTTTGAGGATCACCGTAGTGTTTTTAAACAAGAACTTGGTCAACTCAAAAGGTTCCAGCACTGTTTAAATTAAAAGGAGCCATAGCAGTGAAAGAAAAGGTACGCATAATACCACTTTCAGTCTGCGGGAATGGGAAGGATATTTTAGACAAATGGCAAACTGATGGCATAATTGAATCTGTCTCTGCATCACAGTGGTTATCTCCTGTAGTTGTGGCAAAAAATGTGGAGAAATAGGAATATGTATTGACCTGTGCCAAAGAAAACGCCAGGTGGTTGCAGAGAGTCATCCACTGCCCCTTAATGGTAGCTACACTCTGTGATGCTAGAATTTTCCCCATGCTTGATTTTACTGCTACATACCAACAAATTGTTTTGGAAAAGGAGTCAATATGATTTACAGCATCTATCACACCCCATGAGCAAACCCTTTGAAGGCATGGATTGTGGCAATGCCTTCCAAGATGATGTACTAAATTTACACCACCTTTCGAAAGGGTATCTTAGAACTTTTTGTGAGGTCCTAAAAAGAATCCAGGTTAGTGGGTTCAATCTCAAAAGGGATAAATGCAAATTCTTACAATCCAGCATGGAATATTTAGGGCATTTCATTTGTGCTAACAAAGTCGTCTTCAAACCAAGTTTGGTCTCTGCCATGAGCAAGTCACAACAACCTAGTAATTGAGATAAACTTGAGTCTTTCCTTGGACTATGGAAGTTCTACTCGAGGGGCAGTAGAAATGGTGTCATTGAGATGTTTAATCAAAAAGGATACAGATTATGAGTGGGGAGAAGATTGTGGAAAAAAAGAACTAAAAAGAGAAATGCAAGATGGTTACTCCTTGAAGTCATTTTACAAATCTCTGAATACTGTTGTTACTGTTGATGTCTGTTAAGCAACCTAGGTGCTGTCTTGAGCCATAATGAGTCACATGAAGAACTGCTCACCGACTTTGCATCATGCAAACTAAAAGGTTCCAAAACAATATATTATGTAATTGAGAGGGAACTTGTGGCATGCGTTTGGGCGGTAACCAAATTTAAGAGCTTCTTGTGGAGAAGGACATTTTTAATACAACTGACCACAAACCTTTGATAAGCATACTGGAAGGATGGCTCTAAGAAAGCTTTTGCTACGTATTGACGAACTGGCTTCCATATTACACAAATATTTGTTCAACATGGAGTATATGCCATGTAATCAAACGTCACTGCTGGTTTCTTATCTCAAATGCATTGTAACCCTGAAGTTTGTGATAGCAAATGGTGTAAAGAAGATGAGGATATTGTTGCTGCATGCTTGTGCGATAAACAACAATGAGCAAGTTGTGAGTCAAAGGGAGTGGACGAGTGCCATCCAAGACTATCCTGAAGAAGCCACGATAAAGTTTATTATACAAAGTTCCCCATAAAAGAAAGGTTTGGATAATAGCCTAACACTGCACTGGAATGTTAGAGAGGAACAAAATATTAATATTGAAGTCATGAAAAGGAATGACACTTTATGTCAATTTTGTTGAGATTATGACTCGCAAGCTCTGGTTCATGAGGGGCTTGTGTGAATGAAAGGCACCAAGAACAAACTCATAACTGAATACAGCCCACCACGGACCAGGATGTTGATGTGTGTCAGAACTCCTTTCAAGGGACTATGTGGCACGCAGGTGTTACAAAGGCCATCTGTGGTGGTTGAGGCCTATTACTCCTGATGTCCAGGGGCCCGACCTACTGTGAATCCTGAGCATAAGGGTCAAGTACCCCTTCTACACTTAACTCTTAGTGGTAGTTGTGGTTGACAAGTCCAAGGCTCCCTCAAAATAGGGGGTCGGGGGGGGGAGGGGGGGGGGAGTGTGTAAACAGGTAGGTGAACACGCATCATAACTCAAAAAGCACACAGTAACAACAATAAATCAATGTCCAGTCAGATACTTATTTTTATATTAAAACAATATTTTATTTCTATCTCTATGATGCAATCAAAGTACTAGTAGGCCTTACTCAAGAGTTTACTCTGACTCTTAGGAAGTTGTTAGAAATGGGGGATTCTCGTTAGCAATGGTTTGCACCTTTGTCCAAATAGGGACCCTTGCTTCTAGTCAGGGTAAGAGAGTTACACTCTTAGACAACCCCTGCTCACCCCCTTGGTAGCTTGGCACGAGCAGACAGGCTCATCTCAGAGGCAATGTGTAAAGCATTTGAGAAAACATACAGTAACACAGTGAAAACACTACAAATGAACACCACACCAGTTTAGAAAAATAAGCAAACTTTATCTAAACAAAACAAGACCAAAACGACAAAAATCCAACATACAGTTATCCAGGTATGACTTTTAAAAGGCAAAAACAGTTCTGTCCATAGCAAACTAAGATGCAACACTTTCCACACAAAGTACCTTGGATACGTCAAAATCATAAGCATAAACAGCCGCAGGGAAGGTGATGCGTTGGTTCCTTTCGCACAGGGAAGGTGATGCGTCGGTTCCCTGCTCCAGGGAAGGTGATGCGTTGGTTCCTTACTGCCACGCAAGGGAGGTGATGCGTCGGTTCCTAACTGAAGAGGAGGTGATGCGTTGATATCTTACTGTGTGGGTTGGTGACGCGTCGGTTTCTTATTGCAGCCTTGGTGTTGTTGTAGACTTGGCGCCCCGGGGCGATGCATGGAGATTCGGGATGTGACAGCCCTCAATGCAGTGGCGGCACATGGGCTCTGCATCGTTATTGTCAGCCGCGGTCCCACAATGCGTTGCTTCTCGCAGCCACACAGCAGGGAACAGTGCAGCGATGCAAGGTAAGATTTTCCAGCATGCATCATTTTTTTTCAGTTCTTTCAGGGTTCTCAGCTTCCAGTCACAGGAACAACATCCAGAGGCCCAGAATTGGGGCAGGCGTCTCCTGGCAGGTCAGAACCCCCACATGGGAGTTCAGGGGAGTTGGTTGTGAAGTCTTTGTGTTCCTGAGACTTCAGAACAGGAGGAAAGCTCTACTTCAAGCCCTTGGAGATCTTCTTCAAGCAGGATATACAGCAAAGTCTGTGTTCTCTCCTTGGCAGAAACAGCCATTGCAGGCCAAACCCAGACAGCACACAGCTAAGGGCAGTACTTCTCCAGCTTTCCTAGGTCTTTTCCTTAGCAGAGGTTTCTCTTGAGTCCAGAAGTAATCTAAAGTTCTGGGGTTTGTGTCCCAATATTTATACAGCATTTTCCTTTGTTCTCTTGTGGCAGAGAGGGCCTGTGCTCAGTCCAGACCAGTTATGGCCTCTCTGGCCCAGCTTCCCAGCAGGAGGTGGAGACAGCATTGCGTAAGGCAGACAAGGTCCATTCATGTGCAAAGAAATCTCCTCTTCTACTCTAAATGCAGCCCAGGTCTGTTCAGCCCAGTCCAGCCCTGTCTCATCCAGGAAAGGCAGGACACAACTCAACCCCCCCCCCCTCCCCAGTGACTGTCTACAGTGATTGCACATCCCCAGCCCGTCACTCCAAAGCCAGAAAGTCAATCCACAGCCCAGCAGAGGCACACAGGATGGCTAAGCAAGAAAATACCCACTTTCTAAAGAACAAGTTACTTACCTTCGGTAACGATGTATCTGTAAGAAACATTAGTTAGTTAGATTCCTCACCTTAGAATATCCCCAGGCGTCAGACTGGATCCGGAAGATTTTTCGTCAGCAATACCCCTTGCGCGTCGCTAGGCGTCGTCTGCGGCTCCGCGTCCGTCGTCGGCGTCGTGCGCCGGAATGACGTCGTCGGAGTACTTAGACGCCGCCCTCGCGCGCTGACGTCAGTTCTTGTACATAGCTTTCCGCGCCAGGAACGCAGAGCCATGCAAAGACCGACACTGGTGCCAAAAATAAAATCTAGGGGCCTGAAAAGGATAACCTTAACCCTAGATGTCAGTTCGCAGAACGGAGAGGATGGGTGGGTCGGTGAGGAATCTAACTAACTAACGTTTCTTACAGATACATCGTTACCGAAGGTAAGTAACTTGTTCATCTGAAAGAAACACGTTAGTTAGATTCCTCACCTTAGAATAGATACCCAAGCAATACCATCCCCGGTGGTGGGTCTGCGAACCAAGATCACACCAGAAAGTCCTGGAGGACAGAACGGCCAAAGAAGCCATCCCTCCGGACTTGGCTGTCAAGGCAATAATGCCTGGCAAACGTGTGTAGCGAAGCCCATGTCGCCGCCTGACAGATGTCCTGCAAAGGGACACCCCGTCCCAAAGCAGTAGTAGCCGCTGTGGCCCGAGTAGAGTGGGCGCGCAGCCCAACAGGAGGGTCCTTTTTTGCCAAGGAGTAACAAATTTTGATGCACAAAACGACCCACCGAGAGATGGTCCGTTTGTGCACCGCTTTCCCCTTCTTAGCACCCACGTATCCAACGAAAAGTTGGTCGTCCACCCGGAACTGCTTTGTGCGGTCCAGATAAAAGGAGAGCGCACGTTTTGGGTCCAGACGGTGGAGCCTCTCTTCCTCTTTGGAAGGATGCGGAGGCGGAAAGAAGGTGGGCAAGGTGACAGACTGCCCAAGATGAAATGGAGTCACCACTTTCGGAAGAAAGGAAGGACGAGGCCGAAGGACAACCTTGTCCGGATGAACAGACAGAAAAGGAGGCTTTGAAGATAAAGCCTGGAGCTCACTCACCCGTCTAGCCGAGGTGATGGCTACCAGAAAAGCAGTCTTAAGAGTCAGAAGACGAAGAGGACAATTGTGAAGAGGCTCGAAGGGAGCGCACATCAGGAATGTCAAGACAAGATTCAAGTCCCACTGAGGCATTACAAAAGGGACAGGAGGGAACGTGTGAGTAATGCCTTTTAGAAAGCGTGCAACTACAGGGGACTTGAAAAGAGAAGGCTGATCAGGAAGCCGCAAGAAGGCAGAGATGGCAGCAAGATAACCTTTCAGAGTGCCCAGGGCAGAGCCCTGCCGGGCCAAAGAAAGAAGGAAGAGGAGAACCTCAGAAAGAGGGGCGGAAAGGGGATCCACAGCCTTTGCTGTGCACCATGCCACAAATTTGTTCCACCGGCAGGCGTATACCGTCTTTGTGGAGGGACGCCTGGCTGCCAGAATGATATCAGAGACTTCAGGAGGCAAGTCAAATGGCATCAACTGCCGCTGCTCAATCTCCACGCATGGAGGTGGAGGCTGGACAGGTTCGGGTGGAGGACCGTCCCCTGCTGCTGCGACAGAAGATCCTCCCGAAGGGGCAGACGTATCGGAGGATCGGTCAACATACTGAGTAGCTCGGGATACCAGTACCTTCGTGCCCAATCCGGAGTCACCAAGATAACTTGGGCCCGGACGTGCCTGATCTTCTTCAGCACTCTGGGCAGAAGTGGTATAGGCGGAAAGGCGTACAACAGACCGCAACTCCACTCGTGACGAAAAGCGTCGCCGAGCGAGTGCCGCCTTGGAAATTCCAACGCGCAGAACTGCTGACATTGCGCGTTCTCTTCGGTGGCGAATAGGTCTAACCAAGGCTCTCCCCACTGCTGAAAGAGACCTTGCGCCACTTCGGAGTTCAGACGCCATTCGTGATCCATCATGCACCGGCGGCTGAGTTCGTCTGCTCTGGCGTTCAGAGAGCCCGCCAGATGTTGAACCACCAGGGTGACGCCCTGGTGTTCCAGCCATGTCCAGAGGCGCAGAGCCTCCTGACAAAGGGTCCACGACCCCACCCCGCCCTGTTTGTTGCAATACCACATGGCGGTGGTGTTGTCCGTGAACACCTGCACAACACTTCCCCTGACAGAGGGAAGGAAGGCTTTCAGTGCAAGTCGGATCGCTCTCAACTCCAACAAGTTGATGTGGAGACGAGACTCCGCCGGAGACCCGAGGCCTCTGATCTCCGCCTCTCCCATATGGCCACCCCATCCCAGGAGGGACGCATCCGTCACGACGACATGCTCCGGTTGGGGAAGGGAGAGGCTCTTGCCCTTGACCCAATCGCGGTCCGTGAGCCACCACTGCAACTGCTGTGCAGTGCCCTCCGAGATCAAGACATGGTCGGACAGGTTGCCGTGATGCTGGGCCCACTGAAACTTCAGGTCCCACTGCAGAGCCCGCATGCGCCGTCTGGCGTGATGCACTAGTAGGATGCAGGAGGCCATCAGCCCCAGAAGCCGCAACACTAGCCTGACCGAGACCCAGGATAGAGGCCGAAAGATGGGATTCAGGGCCTGTATATCCCGGACCCGCTGTTCCGGTGGATGGACCCGGAACTGCGCCGAATCGAGAACCGCTCCGATGAAGAGGAGCTTTTGAGAGGGGCACAGGTGTGACTTCGGCACGTTGATGGAAAACCCCAGCAAATGCAGGAGATCCGCCGTAGTCTGGAGGTGGGAGACGACTGCCTGGGGCGAGCCCGCCTTCAACAACCAGTCGTCGAGATAGGGGAAGACTGGGACCCCTGATCTGCGCAGATGAGCTGCGACCACCGCCATCACTTTCGTGAACACCCGAGGGGCACTGGTGAGGCCGAAGGGGAGCACGGTAAACTGAAAGTGCTCTGGGCCCACCGTGAACCGCAGGTAACGCCGGTGGGCCGGCAGGACAGGGATGTGGAAATATGCGTCCTGCAAGTCCAACGCTACCATCCAGTCTCCGGGGTCTAGGCAGCTAGAACCTGAGCCAAAGTTAACATCTTGAACCTTTCCTTCCGAAGGAAGGTATTGACGTTCCGGAGGTCCAAGATAGGGCGGAGGCCCCCTTTGCCCTTCTTGGGAACCAGAAAGTAGTGGGAATAACAACCACGACCTACTTCTGGGCTCGGAACGCGCTCGACGGCCCCCTTGGCCAAGAGGGCCGAAACTTCCTCGTGGAGAAGATTCAAATGATCCCCCGAGATACGGTGGTGCTGCGGTGGCATGGCTGGAGGGGTCGTCTCGAAGGGGAGGGAGTAGCCCCTTCGGACGATTTGCAGCACCCACCTGTCCGATGTGATGGACCGCCAGTGGAGCAGGTGATGGCGAACTCTGCCGCCCACTGGCGTGGAATGGGCCTGAAAGCTCGGACTAGGAAGGCTTTGAGGCGGATGCTGCCGGGGTGGATGTGGGCTGACCTCGTCGTCCTCCAGAACCGCCTCGGCGGAAACCACGTCCGCGACCGCGCGCAGGTTGGTTCTGCGGCTGGTGGCTAGGCGCACGTGAGGAGGCACCCCTTCCTTGGCCACGAAAGGGGCGAAAGGCGGAAGTTTGCGACCGCGGGGCCGAGAGGCCCAAGGACTTGGCCGTAGCCCGGGAGTCCTTAAAGCGATTTAGCGCACTGTCCGCTTTCTCGCCAAAAAGGCGAGTGCCATCAAAGGGCATGTCCATGAGAGTGCTCTGGACATCGCCCGAAAATGACGTGGACCGCAGCCAGGCGTGATGTCTAAGCGCCACTGAGGTAGAAATCGCCCTACCCAGCGAGTCCGTGGTGTCAAGCCCACATCGTATAGCATGTCGCGCGGCATCCCTCCCATCGGCCAGAGCCTGGGTAAGTCGTGTCCGGACCTCCTCCGGACACAGGGGCAGCGCGTCCTCCACCGCATCCCACAGAGAGTGGGAATAACGGTCCAAGAGACAAGCGGTGTTCAAAGACCGCAGGCCCAAACTAAGGGAGGAGAACAGCTTCTTGCCAAACTGCTCTAGTCTCTTGGAATCCCGGTCCGGCGGGGCGGTCGGGAAAGAGGATTGGGAGGTGGAGGCCTGGATAACCAGGCTCTCAGGGGTAGGGTGTTGGGACAGAAAACTGGGGTCGCCCGGAGCAGGGCGGTGGCGCCTGGCGACGTTCCTGTCCACAGGAGGAACTGTGGAGGGCTTGGACCAGGTGCCCTGTAGAACGTCAGTGAGGGCCTCATTGAATGGCAGCTGAGGCTCAGTGGAGCTTGCTGCAGACTGAAGCACCTCAGTGAGGACGTTCGTCCTCACGGCCACGGCAGGTAGCTCGAGCCCAAGGGCTGCGGCCGCCTTGCGCAGCACCACAGAGAAAGCAGCACCCTCCTCCGAAGCCACAGTCGGAGGAGAGATGAATCCAGTGTCTGGAGAGGTATCCAGGCCACTGGCCTCCCCCAGTTCATCTGCCCAGTCCTGGGACAGTTGGGCCTGAGCGGCCATAGGATCCTCGGATCCCTCCCAGTTGTCCCCATCATCTGACTCCTGGTGTAGAGGAGAAAGTAACGGAGCCGGGCGGTAGACATAATGTGTCTCTAGCGGCGCCGATCGCGGCGTCCATCGACGCCGTACCGGCGCCGGGCCCGGAGTGGGACTGAACCGGGAGTCGACGTCGGCGTCGGGGGTTGTACCGGTGTCGACGCCGGCGGAGGAGGCGTGACGCGGTCGACCGGCGTCGACGGGGACTCGAGAACGGGTCCCACGGGCGCTTGCGGCGTCGAGGCCGGAGCCGTCAACGGCGCCGGGGCCGGAGCCACCGGCAGGCAAGGCAGCCCAGTCGGGTCCGCGGGGCCCGAAGGCGCACCAGCGGGCGCCGACGGCGGAGCCAGCTTCCTCATGGCCGAGAGGAAGGCACTGACTTCCGCCGGCGTCGCGTCAGTCCCAGGGACCGGAGGGTATGGGAACGTGCGCGACGCCTGCGGCTCCGCCGGAGCCGCGGGGGTGGAACCACCCTGACCCTCGGCCGAGTCGCGCGACCGGCGAGGGGAGTCCGAAGAGCGGTGTCGCCTCTTGGACTTCTTGGAATGCTTCGACTTACCCGAAGACTTGGATCCCGACGACCGATGGTGACGTCGGCTGCGGCTCCGCGACCGATCCTTGGACCTCCTCCTGGACCGGGATCGAGAGGCGCGCGGAGCCGAGTGGCGAATCTCGAGAAGCTTACGGGACCGCTCCCGTCTAGCCTTCGATGTCAGGGCCTTGCAGTCCGAGCACGACGCCGCATCGTGATCGAGGCCCAAGCAATAAAGGCACCGGCGGTGATGGTCCGTAACCGACATCAAGCGGCTACAGTCCGTACAGGCTTTGAAACCAGGCATCCTACCGGCACCGGAGTCGAGACAGGATCAAAAAGGATCAAAAAGTTAGTCAAAAATTGACTAAAGGGTAGCTCTCCCGGATCTGCGCTTACTGGCGCGGAAAAAAGAAGAACTGACGTCAGCGCGCGAGGGCGGCGTCTAAGTACTCCGACGACGTCATTCCGGCGCACGACGCCGACGACGGACGCGGAGCCGCAGACAACGTCTAGCGACGCGCAAGGGGTATTGCTGACGAAAAATCTTCCGGATCCAGTCTGACGCCTGGGGATATTCTAAGGTGAGGAATCTAACTAACGTGTTTCTTTCAGATAGTGGTATTTTCAAACACACAATATAAAAATCATCTTTACTAAAAGATAAATTTTTATATTCTGCGTTCAGGCATACTAAACTCCATCCCTCCATCTTGTCCCAATGAGAAGTTATACTTGTATAAGATGTTACATAGTGTTCCCCCTTCTATCCTATGAGACAGACAGCCTTTAATAGTAAAAAACAAAATACACTGTATTTCACTATCAGGACATGTCACACACATCAGTACATGTCCTACCTTTCACATACACTGCACCCTGCCTAAAGGGGTAACTTGGGCCTACCTTAGGGGTGACTCACATGTAATAAAAGCGAAGGTTATGGCCTGGCAAGGTGGTGCTTTTGATCTGGTCCCAGTGAGGTCAATTCACTTACGGGGTCCTCCTTTGTCTAAGGGGCAGTTCAGGGGCAAATTGCTCGATGTTTGATCTCGACCCACAGATCGCACTTCAGTTCACGGACGGCAGCCCGACCAACTAATAGTACTGAGTGGGGTCAGAGTACAGATCAGGAGTACAGATCAGGAACCAAACATACAAGCCAAAGTCACACGTGTCAAAGTACATCTAACAGCAGGGTTGGTCTGGCCATATGGGACACACAGATATCCCTGCCAGGCTAAGGACAGGAGGTTACTTTTAGGGGTGGCTGGATGGAGGGATCATCACCTATCCAGACTGACAAACTTAGAAACTGCACATGATTTTCGTGTAGAGACATATAATTGCCCCACCCACCCACATTTACTTGGACACTGTAGGACTCACTACCTATACTCACTCAGTACCATATGGGGCTTGCTTGAACACATTTTCTAAGGATTCTTTCAGCACACGGTTCACCACTATCCTTAGGCAGCGATATGTGCACCATGCATGCTGCGACCTACTAAGAGCAGAGGCACATTTTTCATGCGCTTTTACTCCGAGGTTCTGTCTGCCTTGCTGGTGGACAAAGTTACGCTTCAAAGAGGTGGTTACACATACAGCTCTGGAAGAAAGTCACATTGGTTTAGAAGAGAGATGACAAAAGCGATCCTGGTTGAGTGAGCATCTGTTGATGAAGGCTAAATGTGAGTTCAGAGTCTGTAACTTCTAATTCATCTAAGGCATAGCTCTATTGTACAGTACTCTAAATCCACAGCCTCTGGCTTTATGTATTTTGTGGAACAGCCCAGCTGTGTGAGGCCTTGTGAAAGTTGGAATTGGGGGACAAAACAAAATGGGGTATGGTGGGAGCCACTTCAGAGTATCTTGCAGGGGGTTCCATACATTTATTTTTTATATCATTGCATATGTGTACTGCACCATAGTTAGTGCATTTCAGAAGAAGTGGAGTAATGGGTCTTACAACAGACAAGGAGGACATATTGTTCCCATACCTGCATTGCAAATTCTCATATGGCAGTCCACCATCTGTTCAGGACTACCATACAGGAAGGGGAAGAGCATAAGAAGCCCAATGACCCAAATCTTTCTGTGAATAGAATATGCATCTGTCACATCTACTTGCACTCACCAGGAGCAAAAACTTGCCTACGGAAAATATTAACATGAGTAGGATAATTGTATTTTGACAAAATGTTACCAAGCAAACAGGCACACCTTATGGAATGCATCCACAATCTGTGTTCAATAAGAGACAAAACTATTACCCCAGGGTTTGCAGCTACGCCGTTTACAAAACATACAAGGCGATCACACACAGTCCGCACAGCTTATCAACAGCATAACAATGTGTGGATGAAACTTCCATTTGCAGACAAGACAGTTAGGTCTGGAGAGAACAAGAGTCAGATTTTTAAAAACGAATATGACATTTAATAATAACCAGATCTGGCACAAGAGAAAAAGAGAACTTAGTATTTAAATATCTACGTTGCTTTCATAAGGGGGGCTACAGCATCTGAAGAACTCAAACCGTAGGCTTGAAGCTTATTGAAAACGAGATGAGAAATAAAGTGTTCTTTCACGAAAGAGGCATTCACATCATTCACTGAAACCTAAGTTGTCGGTTTAAGAAAAATAATCAAGTCTTTGTCTTAAACTTGAGCTCATGAAATTTTCACATAATAAGACAAAGCGGTGGCCTGATTATACACTAGATACCGAAATTGTAATTGCATGTTCAATCCCATTTGTATCGGACTCCATGCCCTTGATAAGTTGTAGAAAGAAGCACATAATTAGACAGGTAGCACCCTACACTCGAAGGTAGTGCTTAGCTCGAAGAGTGGTGAACTGCAGTGGAGGCTATGTGGTAAGTTTTTTATTGTCATGTGTAAGTGAACGATTGCTGCTCTTAGCCTGCCTTGGGTCACAGTACATAAAAGTGAACTTGAAGGAAGAAAAATGGATCACACAATGATTCTATGGCAGGACCGGAGGCTCCGATTATGCTTTTCCTTCCTTCGCTTTATTACTATGCCAAACACACAGCAGCCAGAAAAGCAGAAAAGAGTGACTTTTACAACCAGAACTGGAAAAAACATCCTCCGGTCACAAGATAAACAATCCAAAATGCTTGTTCTATAAACATCAACTCCCATCAGTCTGTGGGATAACACAGCATTCAAGTCCTTCCACGCCGTCCATAACTCCTAGAAAGCTCCTCCATTCTGTGAAGCCCTCCTCTTTCTTCGCTGCTGTGCAGCCAGTTAAGTCCCTTTCTTGTTTTCTGGGATTTATTGCGTTTAGTATTTAGGGCTAATAGCGATTTGGTGGGTCAGGAGTTAAGGGACGCAACTGTTCTTTTGAGTATGTGTTGTTTTTATCTTCACAGAGTCCCTTACGGCCGCGGGAGCGTTTAATTCGCTCCTTTCGCGGCCGGTCCACCTGCGGCGGCCTTTGTTGGCCGCTAGGGGGAGCCCGTGCGTCTCGTTGCTCTCGCGGCGTGGCTTTCTCTTCCTTGAGAGCCGCGCTGGGAGAGTCGAGTAGCCGGAGCCTGTCCCCCTGCCGCCTCACCAGAACGCCCTTCGGGGGTCTGTATTGTCCCGCATTTACATGGTTTTACGCCCGCAGGGGTCTGTATTCAACAGCGGAGGTCTCTGAACTCCGTAATCGCCTGAGGGCAGGTTTGAGCACTTTTAAATTGAGAGCACGCTGGGTGGCGGTGTGGCCTAGTCAGTAACTGAGGGCCTGCACGCTTGGGGTGTGTGTGCCACCCACAGCGGTTAGGCCGCATTTAGAGCCTTGCAGTTTCTTGGATCTGCCCAAAATCGTCCTGGCGCTGCCAGTACACGTTTGGCCCTGGTAAAGACTTGGTCTGTTGTGGCTGTTTCCCCTGTTGGCCTTAGCCTGCACTGTTGCCTACCTGTTACGAAGTTCTCCACTTCTGCAGTGTTGCGGCATTGCCTTGAGGTTATCTGGGGGCAGTATGGAGCAGGGGAGCTATTATGAGGAAGAGGAGGCGACACAGTACTTACCTCTGGATGATGATTTCTTTGAAGCTGTAGATAGTTCTATCTTTAGGTGTGTTAATGAAGTGGTAGCCCCTATGGAGGAACGCCTGTCTAACCGCATAGTGGCGGAATGCGCTAGATTAGCGCAGGCCCATCGGAGGGCTCCTTCTCCTGCACCAGGTCCTTTACCTGAGGAGGTTGGCCCGTCCCCCAAGAAAGTACGTAGGGAGGGCGGAACGGAGGAGTCGCAGGGGGTGGACAAGGACGCCTTTGAACGCTTGAGGCAGGCTTTCTTGGCGAAGTCCGGTCCCCCTCCTTCTGCGCCTCCCCCACCGCCGGAGCCCGCAGTCCCCTCCGCCCCTCCCTCACCGTCCCAGACTGGAGGTTCCCCGGCAGATACCGATGATGAGAAGGGGTCTTCGCGTTCTTGGCGTCCGGCCAGTTCCGCGGGCACATTGCCCCAGGATGACACAGGTATGCTGGACCTGGATGAGATTATGCATCCGCGCTCCGCAGCCTGGGCTCCGGGGGACAAGGTGGCCAAGTTCGTGGCGGGACACCTACGCAAGCCTCTAGAGAAGAAGGCACGGGGATGTCTCAGAGCGGCATGTCCACGGCCCACTTTGGAGGGGAAGGTAGCCCTTACGCCCGAGTTAGATTCGAAAATGGCTACCTTCCTGGCTAAATATGTGAAAGACCCCCGCAAGGGTATAGACCGATCCTGGCGATCGTGCCAGGATAAGCTTTTGGATGCCATAGGTCCTATGACCAAGATTCTAGATATGGCGGAGGAGGCAAAAGTCACGGGTTCTACCATTTCCACCGAGGTGCTATCTAACTGGGCGCAAAGGGCGATAATCTTCATGGGGAATGCAAACTGCACCCTATCAACTGAACGCCGACGTTCATTGCTGATCAAACTCGACCCAAAACTGGGCGACTTAGCATCTTCCGAGGCAGGCGCTGTGGCTCAAGGGGGCCTCTTTGGGGACCCCTTCGTAAAAGAATTTGTAAAATTCGTTGCCACTTTCACCTCCTTAGACAAGGCCCAATCCAGCATCAAAAGAGTTTTCCAAACTCGTTTTTCCCAAGGGGCCGGTCGCGGCAGGGGCCGCGCGACCGGCCGTGGCGGTCAGCAGACTAGTAACAGGGGACAAGTCTCCGGGCGAGGGCAGTACAACTCCTCGGCCAATTACAACAACTTCTACCCTACCAGAGGTCAACGTTTCCGGGTCCGTGGTGGCTTTAAGAACAATTCCGGCGGAGGCCAATCAAGCGGTGAGTGTCATGCAAGCGGAGCAAGTGCGTATAGGGGGTCGTTTGGCAGCCTTTTAGGACGCTTGGGCACAGCTTACGGCAGATGCTTGGGTCTTGCAGACTGTAAAGGGATTTCACGTAGAATTTTACGATCTGCCTGTTCAGGCAGAATGCCCACGGCCCATTTCCTTTTCCGTCCCCGATGCGCAGCTACTCGACGAGGAGGTGTCCACCCTGCTCAGGAAGGGAGCCATCTGTCGATCAGCTCTGCACCCACACGGTTTCCTCAGCAATATCTTTTTGGTTGAGAAGACCGATGGGGGACGGAGTCCGGTGATCAACCTCAAAGAGTTCAACGGGTGGTTGGTCTACAGGGATTTCAAGATGGAGGGGATCCATCTTCTTCGGGATGTGAGGCTGGACCTCAAGGATGCGTATCTGGTGGTTCCGGTCCATCCTCCCCATCACAGATTTCTCCAGTTTTCTCTGGCGGGGCCAGGTGTGCGAGTTCACTGCCCTTCCGTTCGGGCTTTCTTCCGCACCTTGGTGCTTCACAAAGGTGCTTCATCCTGTGATAGAGTTTTTGAGGGGGCAAGGATTCAGGATGATTGTGTACTTAGACGACATCCTTCTCATGGCGCAGTGCCCCCTGAAGCTGATGGCTCAATTGCAGCAGACAGTATCCCTCTTAGAGAGCCTGGGGTTTGTCATCAACGGGACAAAGTCGGTCCTAGCACCAACGCGCAGTCTGGTCTTTCTCGGTTTCGTCGTGGATTCCGTTCAGGCCTCCTTGAGCCTCCCATCTCGCAAGATGGCCAAAATCCGACCATCTCCAGACCCCAAACCTCCCTCCGTCAGATTGCCCGGTTGGTAGGACTTCTTTCCTCCTCCATCCATGCAATCTTTCCGGGACCCCTTCATTATCGGGCCTTGCAGCGCCTAAAAGCGCATCACCTCAGGAGGGGGCTTTCGTACGACCAGGCAGTCCCTCTGTCGGAAGAGGCCAAAGAGGAGATGTCATGGTGGTTGGCACACATGGAGTTCTGGAACGGCCGTGCAATCTTCGGCTCAGCACCGGATTTAGTCATAGAATCGGACGCAAGCAGGTCCGGATGGGGTGCCCGGTGCGGAGAATTTTCCACAGGCGGCGTTTGGTCGTCAGAGGAGCAGAAGTTGCATATCAACGCCTTGGAACTTCTGGCTGGTTCGTTCGCTGTCCGTTGTTGGACCAAGCATCAAGCGAGCGCGTGTGTGTGCTTTTGAAGATGCACAACGTTTCAGCGGTCCGTTATGTCAATCGACTGGGAAGTCCCCGGTCCCGGGCCTTGGCGAATCTCATGAAGGAATTTTGGGAGTATTGCTTGGCACACCAAATTTCGGTGATGGCGGAGTACCTGCCGGGCCAAGCCAACCAGGTAGCGGATTGGCATTCCAGACATCTGAGAGACTCCAGCCTATGGAAGCTGGATGTTCTGGTCTTTCAATGGTTAAACGATCTCTGGGGCACGTTCTCGGGCGATCTTTTGCGTCTCATCTCGACCATCAGCTCCCACGCTTTTTCAGTTGGAGGCCACGGACGCGTTTCTCCAGGACTGGAGTCACGAGAAGGGTTATGCCTTCCCACCGTTCTCGATGGTGATAAGAACCGCAACCCGGGTCCGGCTCTTGGAAGCAGATTTAGTGGTGGTGACGCCTTGTTGGAGGTCTCAAGTTTGGTTTCCAGTTCTTCTGGAACTTTCTTGGGATTTTCCAATCCTACTCCCCCCGCTTCCTCATCTTCTTCTGAATCCGAACGGGGAGCAGCACCACCTCATTCACCAAGGATCTCTCCGCCTCATGGCATGGAGGCTTTCAGGAGACGCTGGTCGCTCCCAGGCCTTTCGGGAACGGCTCAAGGTCTCTTAT
This sequence comes from Triturus cristatus, assembly GCF_964204655.1. Taxonomy (NCBI): domain Eukaryota; kingdom Metazoa; phylum Chordata; class Amphibia; order Caudata; family Salamandridae; genus Triturus; species Triturus cristatus. The sequence continues at coordinate 992,240,463 of NC_140581.1, forward strand.
CAAGGGCCTGGGCAGACAGTACATCTAAACGCTATCGGAATAAGTGGATGCGTTGGTGTCTTCGACGGGGTCTTGATCCCATGGTCGCAGGCGTCGTTCCCATGTTGAACTTTCTGGCTGATTTGGCCATGGAGGGTCTGGCTTACCGCTCTATTAACGCGGTTCGTTCGGCGATTTCTGCAGCTCATTATCCGGTAGACGGAGCCCCGATCGGGGAACACCCGTTCGTCTGTCGACTCTTGCGGGGTATCCGTCTGTCACTTCCCCCGGAACCGCGATACTCGGTCCTCTGGGATGTCAATTTGGTCTTGAATCTTTTCTTATCCTGGCAGCTGAATAAATATCTTTCTTTGAAGGAACTCTCCGCTAAGCTGGCCATGCTGTTATGTCTAGTTTCCTGTCACCGGGTTTCTGACGTCCGGGCGTTGGACGTTACGGCAAGGACCTTCTCCCCGGAAGGGGTTACGTTTACGTTGGGTCGACGTACCAAATCAGATTCAAGGACTATTTCATATCCAGCTTTTACGGACGCGCCCAAACTGTGTGTGGTGAATTGTCTAAAGACATATGAGGACATGACTCTTGAATTACGCCCTCCAGGCGAACGGCAACTTCTTATTGCCTTGAGAAAACCGCACAAAGCTGTCTCCTCCCCCACGATAGCCAGGTGGGTGAGGTGGGTCATGCAAGAAGCGGGTATTGATACGAAGCAGTTTGGGGCGCATTCGGCCAGGGGCGCGATGGCCTCTAAGGCGTTTTCTTTGGGAGCTCGCTTGGAGGATCTTATGCGAGCGGCAGATTGGTCTTCCGATTCCACCTTCAAAAGGTTTTATTTTAAACCGGTGGTGGATGTGGCTCAGTTGGTGGTAAGTAAGCTTTGAACTAGCATAATCGGAGCCTCCGGTCCTGTCATAGAATCGAAATTTGCCTAGCAGGGTAACGGTAAGTTTCAATTCTATTAAGGCCATGGAGGCGAGGATTATCCCTCCCTTTGCGCAGTTGGTGCGAACCCTCCCGTTCTTCCGTAAGTAATCCAGTTTCCAGTTTTCTGTCAGCTGTTTGATTGCCGCATTGCGACCTTGTGTTATGGGATGTTGGGTTGCCGGCTGGGCCGCGTGTCCAGTAATAAACTCTCGTGTTTGTTTACATGCAGGGAATGATGGAGCTAAGCAAGATCAGTAATGTTCAGGCGTGAATTGCGCGAAGAAAGAGGAGGGCTTCACGGAATGGAGGAGCTTTCTAGGAGTTATGGACAGCGTGGAAGGACTTGGATGCTGTGTTATCCCACGGACTGATGGGAGTTGATGTTTATAGAACAAGCATTTTGGATTGTTTATCTTGTGACCGGAGGATGGTTTTTCCAGTTCTGGTTGTAAAAGTCACTCTTTTCTGCTTTTCTGGCTGCTGTGTGTTTGGCATAGTAATAAAGCGAAGGAAGGAAAAGCATAATCCTCGCCTCCGTGTCCTTAATAGAATTGAAACTTATCGTTACCCTGCTAGGCAAATTTCGATTCCTCGGTTGATGGGAGGTTACTCCGCAGGTCGCTTGATTAATTCTTGGGTGACAGCTAAGATCACCTCCCCATGGTCTGTGCTGGACACGACAGGTAAGACACAGCTCTGTAATCCTGGCTAGTGTGATGAGAGACATGGATGAGCACAGCTGGGATGCACTATGATAAAGTCATTCATGATACAAGCTGTTGTTGTAGAGATATTATTGTAAATGTATTTATATGGCACTTACAATTATTTTAAGGTGGGGATATTATGATAGAAGTGGATTTGAAAAGGGAAAGTAGTGAGTTGTTTTCTAAGATATAGTTGTGTGTGCTTGTTAGTTGGGTGGCACGGCTAAAATGGAGTGGTGAAAGATTAAGAGGATGCATGGGAATTCACAGTAGTCAGGTTTGGGATGAGTCACTGTGTAAGGATGGGAAGGATTTGTTTTCTTTTAAATAGCAAAATATACACACACATATATACATATATATATATATATATATATATATATACACACACACACAATGCTTGGTAAATTTTGTTTGGTTGATTAAACCCTCAATATAAATATATGTACATTTAAGTAGCAATATTTACACGGTCAGCTGTCAACATTTATCACGTGGTGCATTTTTATTTGTTTCAAACACCTGTAATTATCACACATACTATATATATATATATATATATATATATATATATATATATATATATATATATATATATATATATATATTACCTACTGGCGGTCGCCAGTAGGTAGTTATAGTTAGGACCCCTTTTCCATAGGAAATCCGCAACATTCTATTTTGAATAACTTTGGCACCGGTCGATGAATCCTCGCGAATTTCTCAAAATAGGTGGGGCGCTACGCTCCGCTCCTACCCTGAAAGTCTCGGGGGGATTCGTCAAGCGGGGGCTGAGATAAAAGGGGGGTCCCAAAACGCGTTTTTCCCATGCATTTTTCCATAGGACCTTTAGAACGAGCTACAGCCCGAACGGCTGAACAGAATTACTAGAAATTTGGCAGAGAGGTAGTCCGTAGGTCAAGGAAGTGCCTTTTGTAGGTTTGGTGTAAATCTGTTCAGTAGATTCTGAGAAAATAGCCTTTAAATCAATATATATATCTGAGCCCGCTTACCGTACGCTTACCGTACGCGTACGGTGGCGTGCGCGATTCTGATTGGCTCTTAGATCTTAGTAAACATTCGAATCGGCCGAAACCAGGAAGCGGCGTCCGCCATTTTGTCTCTCGCACTGAGTGTTATTTATCAAACATGATGCCCAAAAACATGTTACGGGGCTGTTTTGACAACTCCCTCCCACATAGTCATGTTGAGGGAGTCCCCAAACATCCCCCAAGAGCAAAAACGGTTTTATTTTTTTTTCGGCAATTTCGCCGAGTACGCTTACCGTACGCTTACCGTAAGCGTACGGTAAAAAATAGAAATAAAAAAAAACACTATCCACACTTACCCCACCCCCTGTGCTTTTGGTGGCCGTAGGCCACCAAATGTACATGGCTTATTACATCAGTAAAAAAACTATATTTTGGCAACATGAAATTATAAAATCGAAATAAAAAAAACACTATCCACATTGACCCCACCCCCTGTGCTTTTGGTGGCCGAAGGCCACCAAATGTACAGGGCTTATTAAAGTTGATAAAAACCGTGCTCGGAACGCACTGCGTTAAGTGGGCGCGCACGCCTCGAATGGCGTAAAGTAACTTAGCATTTAAAAAACCGTACAAATTCACTGAAAAAAACATAGGTTTCACACACGTTATAGTTAGGAATTAGCATTTAAAAAACCTTGCAAATTCACTGAAAAAACCATAGGTTTCACACATGTTATAGTTAGCGGAAATTTTACTGATAAAAAACCAATGAAATTGCCCCGTTATAGTTAGTGCTGGCAACTATAACTCACGCGACCGCAATCTTCTGCTGATGACATATGTGTCTTTATAAAAAAAAATATTTGTAATATATGTATAGCTAAAAATGTATGGAAGAAGACATGGGCAAATACGTGTCTAAATACAGTATTAGCATCAGCAGAGGATTGCGGTCGCGTGAGTTATAGTTGCCAGCACTAACTATAACGGGGCAATTTCATTGGTTTTTTATCAGTAAAATTTCCGCTAACTATAACATGTGTGAAACCTATGGTTTTTTCAGTGAATATATATATACACACACACAGCACCTAGTGTAGTTATTAGTAGCTGATGTGACCTTCTATATATGCACCTATATGTACATAGAAGCAGTAATTGTGACATGGTCTGATGTGTACGTGTCCTTTGGTGGAATGTGTAATTTCCCCTTATATAAATGTGTCCTCTTATAACAGAAGGCATAGTTCAAAGTACAGTTGTCAAGCAAGCCTCATGGTGTACGGAATGAGTAAAGGGAGTGAGTCAGACGGTGTCCAAGTAACTGTGGGTGGGTCTACACGAAAATATTGTGCAGTTTTTAAGTGGCTGTTCTTGAGTTATGAGTAGAGTCGTCATGTGGGGAAGCTTTTGACTAATCTGCTGAAGTGGAGATGGTTGTCTGTGGATTTTATGTTTGCGGGAAGGGAATTCCTTAGTTTGGTCCACCCATGGTTATTGTAATCTTGTATGTGGGAATTATAAGGTGGGGAGCCATTATTGAGCGTGGGTTCTTTTGCTTTATGTATTTGCTGATTTTTTTCCCATGAAGACTGAACCTTTGCCATCTATTGATTTGTGGGTGATACAAAGCAGCTTGAAGTAGGATCTTCTGGCATCTGGTAAACAGTGTAGCGCCCTCAATGCAGGTGAGATGTGTGCTTGTGGCTCTGCATGTATTAGGAGTCTAGCGGCAATGTTTTGAATTCTTTTGTAGCCTCCTAATGCTTTAAGTTTTCAAATCACGATACTGGTGATGGACAGGATCAGGACATACTTGGACTGACTATAAGATCATCCATGACAAAAGCACACTGTTTCAGTTACTTCTGTGTCTTTACTTGCGACTGTCCTTTTCCCTATGTCATTCTTGGAACAATTTGATTGTTTTTCATATTTCCAGAGCACAAGTCAGTTTGGTTCTGTATCCATATTTAGGTATTTAGATCAACATTTGGTGTTTCTTTCCTGAATTTTAGATGATCACACAAATATTTGGAAGAGGTATCCAGACTTTTACTGATGCTACCAGTAGATTTATATGCTCAGGGTTATTTTCCTTTAGCTATTCTTGTGGATTACCCAGATTACCCTCTACAATCCATAGGATTAAGTACAGGGACTTGTGTATTAGCAAAAGAAACCTTTCATTTTAACTTTGTGGGTGTCCAAAGAATTGCACATGTCAACTAAAGCCACATTTCTCTGAACCGCCCCTTTTTCAAGACCCCAACCCCTAAGCTTGAGACTACATAAAATCCACAGCGTTTGTAGATTTTCATTAGCCATAAACTGTATTTGCAGCCAGGAAAAAAAAGCAAACCCCAATTCTGTGTGACAGGATTAAGATACTCCAGCTTGAAATTCCACATTTAAAACAAAATATTTTGGAAATCGGACCCCAAGTTTGCAAAATGACAACAGGTTAACTGCCTTTATCTGTTCCCCACCACCTAACAACTTCAATTATGAACAATGGCTCATCCCTCAATTGGGCAGTTTAGGTCCAGTAACAGTCAGATTATTGGGAGAACACTAACTGAGCTCAAAAGTTAACAGTTACACATGATATTTTTCTTAGGGTAGCCTACGCAGGTTACCATATATTGTTAGGCAGAGTTGGAAAACGCTGTATGAGTCCTCCAGTTGCGCATCTAACTCCCTATATACCCTGATTTTAAAAATCTGGATATTTCTCTCAAAATACCCATGGTTGACCGGCGCCATGCGCTGACATCTGCAAACCACTAAAACTTCTGAGAAGGATCTGGCTGCTGAGACTAAAATAGTGAAGCCTCAGCCTAAGAGGCGGAGCATGGAAACAGCAGCCAGAGCTTGCAGGATAAGAAGATGAGGTGTCTGGCAGCGCCTTCTTATCTCCCCAGAGTGACACTTCTTGTGCACTTTAACAGACTGCCGCTATGTCTTCAACCAATGGGTATCTGGACCAGAAGACACGAAAGGCTACAGGGAGGCTTTGGACTCACCGTCAATTCTCCAGCATTGAGGCGGCTCAGATACAAGGGCCTTGGCCAGGAAATCAGCAGAAAAGAGGTAAACCAATAGAGGGATACCAGCTGACATCTAAGCATCTAGGCACCAGAGGAGGCCTCAGCTGACCTGAGATCCCTGCCTGCAATGGCCAAGTAGACAAGGCCACAAAGGAAAATTTCAGATTTTTCCAGATTAAAAACGAGGTCCTGGAAAATAGTATGATGATCACTTTAACACATGTGGGGGAGAGAGAAGCCCGAATGGACCACCACTTGTCAGTACTACGTATACTGCGAAAGAAGATAAACTACAAACGCTAATGTGAATGAATCTGTCCATGATGCAGAAACTACTATTCTTGTGATGGCATCTGGTGAAAAACAAATGGCTTAAGGCCCAAAGACCAAAGCACCTTACAATGGAACAACAAATAGAAACATTGTACACATTTGTCAAATATAAGGGGGCCAGGATAGGTTTTACAGCTTTGTTTTGAGCAGACCTGACTTTTTCCTGAGGCGTGACAGTTGCTTGATATTACACTGGAAGAAGTAAACTTTTAGTGACTGAAACATAGAAAAGTGGGAAATTCATTATAGATCTATCTGAACCACTGACAAATAAGGAACACCTACAATTCCCATGATGAAATATCTGAGAGACGAATCTACATAATGTGCTATAAGACAGTATTTGGAAGCAAACACAGGAAATGATGAGCTCAGTAAGCCCACAGAAAATTACAAAATTGGGTTAGGAGTAACATACATGAAGGTAAGGAGAGAGCCAGAAAGATGTTGTACTTGGATGGACAATATCTCAAGATACTAGAGAATGAGACTGGGACTTAATTGAGCTACACCCCTTGACCACGGGAAACCAAGATGCCTACTGTGTCCCAGAACAGCAAGGGTCTCAGTTGCTAAGGGGGCAGCCTACCTATGTGGCACCAAATTAACATGAACTGGGATTGAAAAGGCCAGGATTCTACGTAAAGACAGGGAAGGCTTGACAACCTCCATCATCCGAGAACATTATGGGCAGCAGCCTTGTTTTGGGCAGCCCCAGCAGTAGAGGAGTGGGCATGGGGCGACTGCCCGAACAGGGAGGGAACATCACACTCATCCTGGAGACTAGGCCTGTGAGCTGCCTGAGAGAAGAACAATAGCAAGAGGCCTACTTGGAATTGAGGGCAGATGCCACATACACTGGGTTAGATGAAGGGAACCCAGAGAAGTAATGGTGAAATCAGTGAAGGTGACCTCCGAGAAGGACATGCTTTTACCATCAGTGGGAGTGGAAGGAATACTTAAAATCATTGTTGTGATGTAAAAAGCTCAATGGCATATAAAGAAGCAAATCCTGCATTGCCACACACAAACTGGAAAGGTACAAGTCAAGACTATTGAAAACAATCCATACATTATAGACAGTTGAACTAAACAGAAATAATGGGGGAGAAGCAAAAATATGACTTTTTTGGATAATGTGCAACTAATACTGTGAATCCACTCCAAAAGCCAAGGAAACTGTAGCTGCTTGAGAAGAGCCTTAGTAATAAATCACATTTTTTGCCTGAATCAATCAGCCAGGCATTTATACTCCTCCAAATCTCATTAGAGTTCCTGAAGAGGGGGCATAAACTATAGACCACAAGTTAAGGTCCCCTAGTAAGGAGATAGACCTCAAGACCCCAGCAATTCATACAATGCAACTTAAAGGAGAGTCAGATTGGAGGAGACCTGATTCTAATGGAACATCCACTTATTTGCCAAGAGATGCGGCTTGCAGAAATAGACAGAGTAGTGATCACTAATAATTGCACAGCTGAAGTGGAAGGGTGGAAAAGGGGTTTACCAAATCTTCGCCCATCCAACATAAAATGCCTTTCAAACACAAAAAACAAGTAAAGCAAGTTCCATATCAAACTCAAAACACACTCAGGGGAAGACACATATTCCCCAGGGATTATATTCCCCAGGCACCTTTAACCAGTCTCAACAGACCATGTGAGACAAAATTGAGGACTGAGAACTGTCCACACTGCAACAATTTGCACATTGCAGGCAAAATTACTAAAATTCCTGAGACACAAAAATTGTCCTGCAAACCTCTTGATGCTCCTGATGATACTGAAATACTACTTGACGGGACACTCACGGCTACTCTGACGTTCACAGGAAAAAGGAACTTCAAACTGGGTGTCCTAACTAAAGTCCACTTCTTATGAATTATAGAAAAAGCATCATAGCTACTACGAAACAAGATTCCATTCAATATGAAGGGAACACAATCTCAATATTCCAGGAAGCCGCCTCTCATACTCTCAACAGATGGGGTAACTTTAAAGAAAAAAAAACTATCACTGGAGATTTCCATTTTGCCTTTTTTTCACGTTGAATAATAAACACCACACAACAGAGACAAGGGAAGAGGTCAGGTTTATTTAGATCCTTCACCACCTCCCCAACCAAGAAAATGAACAGCAGCTGGAAGAACAAACCAACAGTCTAAGAGACCAAAAAAAATATAAGGCACCTACGAAGACTCAGAGACAAGAGACTGCCCCTCACAATACAATACAGATATCTATTATGTTCCTGGCCTTCAGGTTAGACTTTTTTCTCTAAGTTCAGTTAAAGTTTACAAGGTTCCCACCTGTAAACCCCTTCCCCTTACATTTAGGGACATGGATGAAATAGATCTTCAAAAGAAACTCAGTTGCTAATCCATTTCATAATTAAACCAATACCAACCTCCCCAATTACGGGACCCAAGGTGGTCCAAGAGGTGAATACACTTAAAACAACAACCCCCAGTTACACTACTTGCTTATAAAACACAAAGCTGTCACTCCCTAATGAAACAGAGAGCAATCTTGAAATCAATAGACTCAAAGGATAAAGTAATTGCATTCTTACAAGAGACACACTTAATGATACACTTTGCAGTTAATCCATAGACTAAAGGGGTTGCTAATTAAAACGAGTTTTAGCGCATACAGTCTAAAAAGATAAAAAGGCATGTATTCTAATTTTGAAGGTCAAAGTTGAAGATAAACTCGTGACTTTAATCTCTATTTAAGTCCAGGATGACAATAATTTTTTTTTTACGATAAATGATTCCCATCTCTTGCTAATTATACATTAGTCAATTTGATAACAAGATAGAACTTCAACGTAGCCCTAAATCCTGTTGAGACCTCATCAGGCCTAAGTAGTTGCTACTGAGTATCTCCCCCCTCGCTAACAAGAGGCATTCAAGCTCTAGACTTGATTGATATCTCAAGGACATATTGATCACTCAAATCATAATGATATGAACATCACATTTTTCTTGGAGGATAGATATTGTTCAGCTACAACAAGCAAAAACTCAACGGCTATGTCCAGCACAATAGGGATTGAACTTTTATAAGATCCTGCCCGGTCACATTACCATATTACATAACCATCGAGAAAATATTCCCATCCATTCAGTGGCAGATGAACAGCATTGCCTTCAGGGACCCAAGCTGAGATATTAAATTAGAGCCCTGGAAAATTAGTAGCCCTAGAAAATTATTTCCATTAAATTGATACAGAGGAGGTCTCCTGGTCAACCATTTGGACCACTGCAAAAACTGTAGTTAGGGAAGTGTAGGAATGCTGGTTAGGCTTCACCATGCAAACTCTCACAATACCCCAAAGAAGGTCCTTGGATTCACAATAATAAATCCTTAGTTCAGTCCTGTTAGAGTGGTGAGGAGCAGTCAGGCTTTACTAGAGGAACATGTGTTAAGCATTTCAGAGTACCAACATGGACGATAAGTAATTGACATGACTCGAGACAAATCACAGACACCAAATTATAAAAATAAAGCAGATTTGAACATAATTTCTGACACCAAAACGAAGTATATCTGATAAATAACCAGGGTTATGGATTTTAGAAGCAATTTAAAATCAGTGCAAAACAGTAGTGCAAAACGTTATCATTGCGGTCTATGGGAAAAAGCACTAGAGAAAATTGGTCACTCGCGGGTCGAGTTGCGTGGAACCCAACGAGGATAAAGGTGATGCAGGTCCCAGGACGAAGCCATGACAGTCAGTTCAATTTTACCTGGCTCAAGAAGCCCGGGTGCAGAGTTGTCCTGGCTGTTCTTGGTACTGAAGCGGGAGCCATGGGAGAGTTGGTTTTACCGCTTACACAGTGCTGGTGGGGAACAGGGTGCAAAAAGTCAACAACTAAGCCATTGCTGACGCCAGATGAAGGTTTGTGGAGTTACTTTGAGGTGTAGCATTGAGTAAAGGGGGTCATTGCCGGACTGGCGACCAGAAAGCCTTGGCAGAGATAAGGACAGGATAAAGTTAATTTGAAGTCCAGGGGAACACGGTAGCCGTCTGAAACTTCGTGCAGGTCAGGATTATGCTTCCCACAATGCACTGGATAATCTACTTCTGGGCAATCCCTCTAAGGTTCTGATCGCCAGCGATTCTTTGGTTCTGGTACATTGTTTTTACCTGTGATTGAAGGGGACTGGTGCAATCAGTCCAAGGGAATCTAAGGTTGGTTCTGGCTCTCACAGGGGTCCCCCCGCCTGGGGGAACCGAGCTCCGGGCTAGGACGAGTCACGGTTGTGCAGTTCCAGGGTGGTGCACAGGTGCAGAATATCGCTCTTTTGGTTAGTGCAAGTACTGTTGTCGCAGACTAGGCAATCTTTTTTGTCCTCTTTGATGCAAGTTGGATCAGAACTGAGGTTCTGTTGTCAGAGGTAGCCCTTAAATACTAGATTTAGGGGCATTAGGGGTGTGGGTGCAAGTGGCCAATGGGCTAGCCCCAACGACTAGGCAGAAATCTTCTTTAGTTGTACAGACCAGGTAGCCCACCCTATGCAACCAACATATAATACAAGTGGGAAGCGTGGTTCCCTAAGGTATCGGTCCCCAGGAGAACAGATGCGACCCTGAAAAAAAGCACAGGTGAAGTTTAAAACATGTTTTTTGTGGCGCTACTGCTGCTCAGGAAATGGCTACCGCAATCTTAATTAACTTCAACTGCAGGAATGCTGCACTCTTCTTCTACTGGGCGTGCTTTCTCTCAGGAATGCTCCACACTGCCTCATTTTGCATGTTTTCACACTAGACAGGTGCTTTTCTCTCAATGATAGTGCAGTCTGGGCGCTTTACTCATCAAAATGTTATATTTAGTGCTTTCATTTCAACAACGTTACAAGTTTTAGCTCTCTTTCCAGAAATGTTCTGCACAATTGACACTCTGCATATTGTAATGCAAGTTGCTTTCACAACTACCCTGCAAGTTTGGCACTCTTAACAAGAATACATTTATTGTTCTTTTAAAATAAGACTGCAAGTTTGGTGCTCGATTAGAAATGAATACTATAAGTTTGACACTCTTCATCATATTAATATAAAGTTTGGGCTCTTTCAAATAAAATTGCATGTTTGGCGCTCTCCTGATAGTCAATGCTGTACGTTGGCGCTCACTCACATCAATTCAGCTGTTTTTTCATCGTAAAACAGTAAGGTTGGCGCTGTTTCAGATTATTATTATAGGTTCGTATTCCTTGAAAAATAACTTTGTAAGTTTGGTACTCTCTCAATAAATAATATCACAAGCTTCAACTGGGTGATTGTAATTTGAGGGAGTTATTTCCAGCTGGTGTATGGGCAGAATAAAGAAATCTCATTTAAATACCAAGGTGCAGACCATATCCAAAACAATCACAAACTCTTCTTCTAGGAGGATTTTGATGGATACTTTTGTCTCGCCTAATGGCATGGCGCACTAAGCTATTTCTGTCACCCCAGTGAAATCTCATTCACCCTCTTCCACGAATAAGAGACTTAAACAAACCCCCTTCACTTGAGAGATCATCATTTCCTATATCATTAGAGATTCTATTGAAAGAAATTCGAGCCCTTCGTCATTTTTTTGAGGAGACAAAATAAAGGCATTCAAAGTCTTGATGATAAATGGTCACTCATGGAGTTACGAGTGTCTTTGGTGGAGCAGCTGGTTAGTGACTTACATGATGAAACAAACAAAATTGCTATTTTGGAAAAGGAGGTCCTTCAGTAAAAAAAAAGGACGTGGGAGACTTCGAGAACAGGAACAGATGCAATAATTTACATATTTATGGTCTTCCTGGGGGTACGGAGGGGGAAGATCAAGTCTCCTTTTTTGTATCCTTTCTACCACAATTAGATGATTTCCCTCTTGCCACGAATCTAACTATACAGCGAGCGGATAGACTGGGTACTCATGTTTCTACTTCTGTGCTACCTACTAAACCTCAAGGAGTCATCATCTTCTTTTTAAAATTTACAGCTCTTTTGAAAGTACTGAATGCAGCTAAATCTAAAAACAAAACATATGGTTGGGCAGAAATATCTTCATTTCGCGAAATCTCTCCAATGTCACAGCCAACGGAAGGAAAGAATTTCCCATCCTTCACCCTGCATTACTTACAGTGGGGCTCGCTATGATCTCTTTCATCTGTGTCTTTTCGAGGTCACTTACTAAAACAATATCCCCTTGTACGAAAACCCTTCGGAACCCAGGAAATTTATGAACTCTCATAAGACTGATAAAATGGACACTGCTGGTCCCTCTGCAAACTAATATCCTATGCAATGGTCAGCTTGTTTCTTCTCCATGATAATTGTGGATAAAATGTTTTTCCTGGTGATGTTCTGCATACGTTAATTTTTTCTCGACCTTTTTCTTACAGATACACAATTGCTTCCTTAATACATTCCCCTGAGAAGGATAGTATTGCAAACCCCAAAGTCGGGGCCTCCTTCGGGAAAGCTAAACAGACTATAGTGACTTTGTTTTCTACCGCAGAGCAAAAACGTAAAGGTATGACGCCCAATGAGCTTCAATCAGATAGCGTTTTAATAACTCCGCGGGCTGATATCTTGGCTGCAGCTAACTTACTCAATGAGAAGGGGGCAAGAGATGACAATATGCTAAAAGCTCAAACAGACATTGAATTAAAAGAAAAGGAAGGCAGTCGGTTTACATCTTCTGAGGCAGAAATACTGAGTGAAAAGCCGATCCCAGAAAAATCTGCTATGGCTATATCTTCGGAGTTCGAGTCTGGGGATTTTTACTCTGTGTCAGAGAACTCTGCCTCGTCATGTGAAGAGCTGGCTGCACAATATTCGAAACAAATGTCTATTGAGGGCGAGTGCGATTCAGATGAAGATGAAGTGAATGTCAGCGCCGAGCTTGGCGAGGAGGATACCCAACTACTGTAAGAGGTCGAGGTGATACATCTATGGCAGAGGGAGTTATCGGTGCTCAGGATGATCAAGTGGGGGATATTACTCTTGCTACAATATATCAGACTATCTTGAGTCACATGGATAAGACGGCATTAGAAAGTCAAAAAATTCAAAATTCCTGTCGAAAATTACAAGGATCGATTAGAAGGTTAGTAAAAGCACAGTCGGACTTTGGAGAACGATTTACGGAAGCTGAAACCAGAATTTCCAATATTGAGGATGAATTGATTAAACAAAAAATGGCCACTGAGACTTTAAGTAGTAATAAAGAGGATGTGCTTTGGAGACTGGCCGATATGGAAAATCGCTCTCGACGTAACAACCTAAGAATAATGCAAATTCCTGAAGGCAATGAAGGGCAAGACCCACGGAAATTTGTAGTGGACCTTTTTCAGAAAGCGTTTCCAAGTTTGAGTAAATGGGATTGGGAACGGGAAATTGAAAGGGCTCATAGATTCCCGTTTAATACTCAACCTCGCTCTGCCCGGAATTTAATTAGACCCAGACCAATTCTTGTTGCCTTCAATAGTTTTCGAGCCAGAGAAGATATTTATTTACATACACGACCAAATAGTCGATCCATGGCTGAAGGATTTACTTTTTTTACCACACCTGATTATTCCAAATATACAATGGATATTCGATGGCAGTTGCCGACAGCTGGTGGATCAATTTTAAAAAAAGGGCGCTCAGGCATATATTATGAATCCCGCAAAACTTAAAGTGATATATAAAGAAAAATCGAGATTTTTTACTAATGTCATGTTAGCTAAGGAATATTTACAACTCTTGAAGGATTCCTAAAGAACAAGTTACTTACCTTCGGTAACGATGTATCTGTAAGAAACATTAGTTAGTTAGATTCCTCACCTTAGAATATCCCCAGGCGTCAGACTGGATCCGGAAGATTTTTCGTCAGCAATACCCCTTGCGCGTCGCTAGGCGTCGGCTGCGGCTCCGCGTCCGTCGTCGTGCGCCGGAATGACGTCGTCGGAGTACTTAGAAGCCGCCCTCGCGCGCTGACGTCAGTTCTTATACATAGCTTTCCGCGCCAGGAACGCAGAGCCATGCAAAGACCGACACTGGTGCCAAAAATAAAATCTAGGGGCCTGAAAAGGATAACCTTAACCCTAGATGTCAGTTCGCAGAACGGGGAGGATGGGTGGGTCGGTGAGGAATCTAACTAATGTTTCTTACAGATACATCGTTACCGAAGGTAAGTAACTTGTTCATCTGAAAGAAACACGTTAGTTAGATTCCTCACCTTAGAATAGATACCCAAGCAATACCATCCCCGGTGGTGGGTCTGCGAACCAAGATCACACCAGAAAGTCCTGGAGGACAGAACGGCCAAAGAAGCCATCCCTCCGGACTTGGCTGTCAAGGCAATAATGCCTGGCAAACGTGTGTAGCGAAGCCCACGTCGCCGCCTGACAGATGTCCTGCAAAGGGACACCCCGTCCCAAAGCAGTAGTAGCCGCTGTGGCCCGAGTGGAGTGGGCGCGCAGCCCAACAGGAGGGTCCTTTTTTGCCAAGGAGTAACAAATTTTGATGCACAAAACGACCCACCGAGAGATGGTCCGTTTGTGCACCGCTTTCCCCTTCTTAGCACCCACGTATCCAACGAAAAGTTGGTCGTCCACCCGGAACTGCTTTGTGCGGTCCAGATAAAAGGAGAGCGCACGTTTTGGGTCCAGACGGTGGAGCCTCTCTTCCTCTTTGGAAGGATGCGGAGGCGGAAAGAAGGTGGGCAAGGTGACAGACTGCCCAAGATGAAATAGAGTCACCACTTTCGGAAGAAAGGAGGGACGAGGCCGAAGGACAACCTTGTCCGGATGAACAGACAGAAAAGGAGGCTTTGAAGATAAAGCCTGGAGCTCACTCACCCGTCTAGCCGAGGTGATGGCTACCAGAAAAGCAGTCTTAAGAGTCAGAAGACGAAGAGGACAATTGTGAAGAGGCTCGAAGGGAGCGCACATCAGGAATGTCAAGACAAGATTCAAGTCCCACTGAGGCATTACAAAAGGGACAGGAGGGAACGTGTGAGTAATGCCTTTTAGAAAGCGTGTAACTACAGGGGACTTGAAAAGAGAAGGCTGATCAGGAAGCCTTAAGAAGGCAGAGATGGCAGCAAGATAACCTTTCAAGGTGCCCAAGGCAGAGCCCTGCCGGGCCAAAGAAAGAAGAAAGAGGAGAACCTCAGAAAGAGGGGCGGAAAGGGGATCCACAGCCTTTGCTGTGCACCATGCCACAAATTTGTTCCACCGGCAGGCGTATACCGTCTTTGTGGAGGGACGCCTGGCTGCCAGAATGATATCACAGACTTCAGAAGGCAAGTCAAATGGCATCAACTGCCGCCGCTCAATCTCCACGCATGGAGGTGGAGGCTGGACAGGTTCGGGTGGAGGATCGTCCCCTGCTGCTGCGACAGAAGATCCTCCTGAAGGGGCAGACGTATCGGAGGATCGGTCAACATACTGAGTAGCTCGGGATACCAGTACCTTCGTGCCCAGTCCGGAGCCACCAAGATGACTTGGGCCCGGTCGCGCTTGATCTTCTTCAGCACTCTGGGCAGAAGTGGTATAGGCGGAAAGGCGTACAACAGACCGCAACTCCACTCGTGACGAAAAGCGTCGCCGAGCTAGTGCCGCCTTGGAAATTCCAACGTGCAGAACTGCTGACATTGCGCGTTCTCTTCGGTGGCGAATAGATCTAACCAAGGCTCTCCCCACTGCTGAAAGAGACCTTGCGCCACTTCGGAGTTCAGACGCCATTCGTGATCCATCATGCACCGGCGGCTGAGTTCGTCTGCTCTGGCGTTCAGAGAGCCCGCCAGATGTTGAACCACCAGGGTGACGCCCTGGTGTTCCAGCCATGTCCAGAGGCGCAGAGCCTCCTGACAAAGGGTCCACGACCCCACCCCGCCCTGTGTGTTGCAATATCACATGGCGGTGGTGTTGTCCGTGAACACCTGCACGACACTTCCCCTGACAGAGGGAAGGAAGGCTTTCAGTGCAAGTCGGATCGCTCTCAACTCCAACAGGTTGATGTGGAGACGAGACTCCGCCGGAGACCAGAGGCCTCTGATCTCCGCCTCTCCCATATGGCCACCCCATCCCAGGAGGGACGCATCCGTCACCACGACATGCTCCGGATGGGGAAGGGAGAGGCTCTTGCCCTTGACCCAATCGCGATCCGTGAGCCACCACTGCAACTGCTGTGCAGTGCCCTCCGAGATCAAGACATGGTCGGACAGGTTGCCGTGATGCTGGGCCCACTGAAACTTCAGGTCCCACTGCAGAGCCCGCATGCGCCGCCTGGCGTGATGCACTAGTAGGATGCAGGAGGCCATCAGCCCCAGAAGCCGCAACACTAGCCTGACCGAGACCCAGGATAGAGGCCGAAAGATGGGAATCAGGGCCTGTATATCCCGGACCCGCTGTTCCGGTGGATGGACCCGGAACTGCGCCGAATCGAGAACCGCTCCGATGAAGAGGAGCTTTTGAGAGGGGCTCAGGTGTGACTTCGGCACGTTGATGGAAAATCCCAGCAAATGCAGGAGATCCGCCGTAGTCTGGAGGTGGGAGATGACTGTCTGGGGCGAGCCCGCCTTCAACAACCAGTCGTCGAGATAGGGGAAGACTGGAACCCCTGATCTGCGCAGATGAGCTGCGACCACCACCAGCACTTTCGTGAACACCCGAGGGGCACTGGTGAGGCCGAAGGGGAGCACGGTAAACTGAAAGTGCTCTGGGCCCACCGTGAACCGCAGGTAACGCCGGTGGGCCGGCAGGACAGGGATGTGGAAATATGCGTCCTGCAAGTCCAACGCTACCATCCAGTCTCCGGGGTCTAGGGCAGCTAGAACCTGAGCCAAAGTTAACATCTTGAACCTTTCCTTCCGGAGGAAGGTATTGACGTTCCGGAGGTCCAAGATAGGGCGTAGGCCCCCTTTGCCCTTCTTGGGAACCAGAAAGTAGTGGGAATAACAACCACGACCTACTTCTGGGCTCGGAACGCGCTTGACGGCCCCCTTGGCCAAGAGGGCCGAAACTTCCTCGTGGAGAAGATTAAAATGATCCCCCGAGATACGGTGGTGCTGCGGTGGCATGGCTGGAGGGGTCGTCTCGAAGGGGAGGGAGTAGCCCCTTCGGACGATTTGCAGCACCCACCTGTCCGATGTGATGGACCGCCAGTGGAGCAGGTGATGGCGAACTCTGCCGCCCACTGGCGTGGAATGGGCCTGAAAGCTCGGACTAGGAAGGCTTTGAGGCGGATGCTGCCGGGGTGGATGTGGGCTGACCTCGTCGTCCTCCAGAACCGCCTCGGCGGAAACCACGTCCGCGACCGCGCGCAGGTTGGTTCTGCGGCTGGTGGCTAGGCGCACGTGAGGAGGCACCCCTTCCTTGGCCACGAAAGGGGCGAAAGGCGGAAGTTTGCGACCGCGGGGCCGAGAGGCCCAAGGACTTGGCCGTAGCCCGGGAGTCCTTAAAGCGATTCAGCGCACTGTCCGCTTTCTCGCCAAAAAGGCGAGTGCCATCAAAGGGCATGTCCATGAGAGTGCTCTGGACATCGCCCGAAAATGACGTGGACCGCAGCCAGGCGTGACGTCTAAGCGCCACTGTGGTAGAAATGGCCCTACCAGCGAGTCCGTGGTGTCAAGCCCACATCGTATAGCATGTCGCGCGGCATCCCTCCCATCGGCCAGAGCCTGGGTAAGTCGTGTCCGGACCTCCTCCGGACACAGGGGCAGCGCGTCCTCCACCGCATCCCACAGAGAGTGGGAATAACGGTCCAAGAGACAAGCGGTGTTCAAAGACCGCAGGCCCAAACTAAGGGAGGAGAACAGCTTCTTGCCAAACTGTTCTAGTCTCTTGGAATCCCGGTCCGGCGGGGCGGTCGGGAAAGAGGATTGGGAGGTGGAGGCCTGGATAACCAGGCTCTCAGGGGTAGGGTGTTGGGACAGAAAACTGGGGTCGCCCGGAGCAAGGCGGTGGCGCCTGGCGACGTTCCTGTCCACAGGAGGAACTGTGGAGGGCTTGGACCAGGTGCCCTGCAGAACGTCAATGAGGGCCTCATTGAATTGCAGCAGAGGCTCAGTGGAGCTTGCTGCAGACTGAAGCACCTCAGTAAGGACGTTAGTCCTCACAGCCACGGCAGGCAGCTCGAGCCCAAGGGCTGCGGCCGCCTTGCGCAGCACCACAGAGAAAGCAGCGCCCTCCTCCGAAGCCACAGTCGGAGGAGAGACAAATCCAGTGTCTGGAGAGGTATCCAGGCCACTGGCCTCCCCCAGTTCATCTGCCCAGTCCTGGGACAGTTGAGCCTGAACGGCCATAGGATCCTCGGATCCCTCCCAGTTGCCCCCATCATCCGACTCCTGGTATAGAGGAGAAAGTAACGGAGCCGGGCGGTAGACATAATGTGTCTCTAGCGGCGCCGATCGCGGCGTCCATCGACGCCGTACCGGCGCCGGGCCCGGAGTGGGACTGAACCGGGACTCGACGTCGAACGGAGTCGACGTCGGGGGTGGTACCGGTGTCGACGCCGGCGGAGGAGGCGTGACGAGGTCGACCGGCGTCGGCGGGGACTCGAGAACGGGTCCCACGGGCGCTTAAGGCGTCGAGGCCGGAGCCGTCAACGGCGCCGGGGCCGGAGCCACCGGCAGGCAAGGCAGCCCAGTCGGGTCCGCGGGGCCCGAAGGCGCACCAGCGGGCGCCGACGGCGGAGCCAGATTCCTCATGGCCGAGAGGAAGGCACTGACTTCCGCCGGCGTCGCGTCAGTCCCAGGGACCGGAGGGTATGGGGACGTGCGCGGCGCCTGCGGCTCCGCCGGAGCCGCGGGGGTGGAACCACCCTGACCCTCGGCCGAGTCGCGCGACCGGCGAGGGGAGTCCGAAGAGCGGTGTCGCCTCTTGGACTTCTTGGAATGCTTCGACTTACCCGAAGACTTGGATCCCGACGACCGATGGTGACGTCGGCTGCGGCTCCGCGACCGATCCTTGGACCTCCTCCTGGACCGGGATCGAGAGGCGCGCGGAGCCGAGTGGCGAATCTCGAGAAGCTTACGGGACCGCTCCCGTCTAGCCTTCGAGGTCAGGGCCTTGCAGTCCGAGCACGACTCCGCGTCGTGATCGAGGCCCAAGCAGTAAAGGCACCGGCGGTGATGGTCCATAACCGACATCAAGCGGCTACAGTCCGTACAGGCTTTGAAACCAGGCATCCTACCGGCACCGGAGTCGAGACAGGATCAAAAAGTTAGTCAAAAATTGACTAAAGGGGTAGCTCTCCCGGATCTGCGCTTACTGGCGCGGAAAAAAGAAGAACTGACGTCAGCGCGCGAGGGCGGCGTCTAAGTACTCCGACTACTTCATTCCGGTGCATGACGCCGACGACGGACGCGGAGCCGCAGACGACGCCTAGCGACGCGCAAGGGGTATTGCTGACGAAAAATCTTCCGGATCCAGTCTGACGCCTGGGGATATTCTAAGGTGAGGAATCTAACTAACGTGTTTCTTTCAGATGTTCCATATAAAATATCTGTACATTAGTCAGCAACTGCTGAGCCTAGGGATAAGATTACTGATATGTATTATCTGCTTTTTTTTGCTTCATAGTATCATTGATCTTTTTCTCTCATTCTTTGTTTAGGAGTACAGGTTAATGATTAAGGCAATCTCAGGCTTTGCACGGCAGGGAGGATTCCCTTTCTTTTTTTTTTTTTTTTTTTTTTTTTAAATAGAGCTGTGGGGGTTGACAGAGGGGGTCGATGCTCATCTCCATCCATAGGACTTGAGTCCTAAAGCCTTGGTTAAGGGAGGGGTGAAGGGGTTTGCGGGGGGTGGGGGAGGGGACAAGGGGACGGGGAGGGGTAAGGGTTGCTGGGCAAGGTGGAGGGTTAGGGGTGGGTGTGGGAGTAAAGGAAAAAATTCCATGGTGGCTCCAAGGGATAGTAATGAAAAAGATATTTCTGTTTGGTTTACTCACATTAGGAATTTAATTTGGTTGAATTACCGACTAGGCAGTGTTAATACTGATCTGAGGACATTGAGAATAACTTTCCATGTCACGCAGCATTAAAAACTGTTCATTCAACGTATCTGGGCTTAATTGTAGCAATAAAAGGCGGAGAATAGATGCGGAAATTCGCTATATCCAACCAGACATTTTATCTTTACAGGAAACTCATTTGTCTTGGGACAAAAGGACACTTGTAGCAGATTTGGGCTACACGCGGATTGTTGCTTCTCAACAAACTAACAATACAAGAGGTGTTATGATGCTTTCCAGACCTGGATATTGTATAGCGGGCCGTAAATTAGCTGATAAATGGGGTAGATGGGCTATATCAGAGATCATAGTACGAGGCGGGGTCTTTACAATCTGCTCAATATATGGTTCCAACATAGATGAGGCCGAAGTCTTGGAATCATTAAATATAGAGCTTGCTAATTGGAGAGTCCCGTTAATTTTATGTGGAGACTTTAATATTAATTTGAACACTATGGAGCTAATGGCAGGTTTAGAACATTATAAGGGACGCAAACCACGAGTTTTTAAGGCCCTATACAATTTAGTTACTGATCATGGTTTGGTTAACATTTGGAGTAAAAACTATCCTACTCTTCCAGGATATACTTATTATTCTGCACCACACAAGAAACTTGTCCGGTTAGATTATTTTTTTACGTCTTTAACTATTCACAGCCAAACAAGAATACAAACTATCCCCAGAGTTACATCGGATCATTATCCTATCTTAATCGAATGTTCATTTTTAAAGGAGATAAGTGGTCTAAGAAGTTTTTCATTTGACAGGAAACTCTGTCTTGACGAACAATATAGAATCTACATGACGGAGTGGATGACAGAGTTTTTTCATATTAATTTAGGCACTGCTAAGATTGTAATAGTATGGGACACATTCAAGGCCTGCTTCCGAGGAGAAGCTATAAAATTTGGATTATATCACCAAAATAAATTACGGTCTCAAATGGGGGAGCTTTATGATCAATTAAGGGTCACGGAAGTAGAACTTGCTAAAGCAATAATGAAAAAGGATAATTTAATGCAGAGATCCGTAATGGAAGCAAAAATTGCACATTGTAAGGCGACTATAACAGGGGTGTGGGCTGAAGAGATTGCTCGGAAATATTTAGTAAATAGAAGACATATTTACGAATATGGAGAATCTATTGGCCGGCCTCTGGCGTTAAGACTGAAAATGAAGGCGACTTCCCGGTTGATCCCGAAATTACAGGATCAATCTGGGGTGGTCCGGGAAACGCAGACGGCAATATTAGAAATATTTCATCAATTTTACTCGGAACTTTACACTCAGCAGTTAAATTCTACTTTAGTTCAGATACCGGAAGTCGGCATACTAAACCAATTAACTGATATTGAGGCAGACGCTCTGGATACCCCTTTTACTATGGAAGAATTAGAGAGCGCTGTCAGAAGTATATCGAATGGTAAAGCTGCAGGTCCTGACTTTATTCCTGGGGAGGTTTACAAATGTTTCTTTGAGCCATTGAAGAATGTGATGTTAGAAACGTTTAGGATGGCACAAATTGGTACGGCTCCAAATACCTGGAATGACGCCTCTATCGTTGTATTTAGTAAAAAAAGGAAGCCTCCGGAGTTACCCGGCTCTTACCGGCCAATATCCTTGCTTAATTGCGATAGTAAGATATACTCTAAAATGATTGCGAATCGCTTATCTAAGATTATATCGTCATTAGTAACAACAAGTCAGCATGGTTTTATACCAAAAAGAGGTACGGTCACTCTTATTAACAGAGTTATTACTTTATTTGATATTGCAGAAGCGGAAAAGAGGGACTTAGCATTGATACTGCTTGATGCAGAAAAAGCTTTCGACCGTGTAGAGTGGGTTTATTTATGGGAGGTAATGAGAAGGATGGGATTCGGGAAAGCTTTTTTAATGGCAATTCAGGTTTTATATAAAGCACCAAACGCTAGAATTGTTGCTATGGGTCTTAAATCTGAAGAGATTAAAATAACCAGAGGCACACGACAAGGGTGTCCTTGCTCCCCTTTACTTTTTGCATTATATATTCATCCTTTTATCATTAGTTTACAGAATTCTCCTTATATTAAACCTTTTCTTGTTACAGGTATCTCATATTCAGTATTTGCATATGCGGATGACATAGCCATAGTGACGATTGATCCCAGGGAGGCAATAGGGGAGATCGAATCACTAGCCAGAGACTTCGGAGATATGTCTGGGTATAAATTAAATTCTGCAAAAACCCAAGTCTTTTGCACAAAGAGCATACAATTTAATGATTCTCGGGTAATAGCGGAGGTAACTTATCTAGGTATTAAAATCAAAACTCAAATGCAAGAGATTGTTGACAGTAACTGGAAGGAGATCATATATCAAATTAAGCATTCACTAGATAGATGGAGTAGACTTCAATTATCAATAATAGGAAGAGGGAATATTATTAAGATGATTGTTCTTGCTAAGATTTTATATCTATTTCGAAGCATTCCATTGGAATTCTCATCTAAATATATACAGCAATTACAAGATATTTGTGGGAAATTTTTCTGGGCTCCGGGTAAAGTTCGAAGAGCTATGAAATGGTTGACGTTACCTGAAGAAAGAGGAGGTCGTGGCCTGCCTGATTTTTTAAGTTATTATTATGTATGTTTTTTACAAAAAATTAGTTATATATTGACAGGTGAGCCTCCGAAAAAATGAAGCGGATGCCCCTTCTATTTTTTTTCTATTATTGGGAGAACAGGCAAAAGGCTGTTTACTAAAGGAACTTGAGGGTAATTACTACAAGCATACCCGATTTAAGGTAGTAGCCTCAGCATTTAAAGTATGGAGAAACGTTAAGAAACTGATTAAATTGGGTAAAATTTCATATTATACCCCTTTTGAGGCTGATAAAGTACTTCCTTCTATTTTTTGGGATAATAATGCAAAGTTATGGTTTAGAAAAGGGGTTTCCAAAATTGGTGATTTATATGACAACAAAGCAATGCTGTTGACATATGCAGAATTGGTAGACAAATATCAACTGCCACAGTCGTCGTTTTTTAAATATCTTCAAGTCCGAGATTTTTGTTTGAAAAATCAGATTGAGGCTCTCCCTAATAATTTAATAGAGGGGATCCGCTTTCATAAAAGGATTGGCCCACTCTATTCGACCTTGATGGAATTTAGACTTGACGATATCCAAAAATATAATCAGTACTAGATAAATCAACTGGGAAACCCCCAAATTGATATTTCGGAATCTCTATCTCTTGCAAAAGAGATTTGTTTGGCTGCTAATTTAAAAGCTCAAGTCTACAAGACGGTCTTCAGGCTATATTATACTCCTAAACGTATGGCAACCTGGGGAGATAAATATGACGGGAAATGTTTTCGATGTGGGGATCCGGAAGCTGATATGGTGCATATTTTTTTTAATTGTATCAAATTGTCGCATTTTTTTAATAGTATTGAAGCGTTTATGTCACTGGTATTCCTATGCCCTTTTAAGATCTCCTCTACACTTATGTTACTTGGAATAGGCCAAAAACCAAATAGTCATTCTGTATTAAAAGAACATAGGCATTTCTTATTCCTTGCAATGACTGTCGCGCGGCTTTGCATCGCTACAGAATGGCTATCACCTGAGGCTCCGACTTTCGAATCCTGGAGAGCTAAGTTGTATCGTATTTATGAAATCGAATCGAATTTGTATGCGCTGAAGGGGGTTCGGAAGAAACGTATTGGATTGTTAATTTGGGGAGGGCTTACAAATTTTCTTGCAGCAGGATGAAGAATATCGAAGTATTATATTTTTTTGTAATTGATTTATGTATTTTTCTTTTCGTCCTTTTACAAATTGTTTTTGTTTGTCTGACTTTAATTTAATTTTTCATTGCTAAGATATGTATGTGCTGAATACCTTACTGGAACTGTCATGGAAATAATAAAAATATTTTTAAAAAAATAATACATTCCCCTGTTCTTGAGTTTCACTCTTCTGTGGCACGTTGCCCATTGTCAGCTGGGCCTTATTCATCTGTGTTGTCACCACCCCAATCTCCTTCTTGTCAAGTATAACGTATGTGTTTTCACTCGTCATTACTTGACACATACTGTCTCTCTCTGGTATATCTTCTACTCTTTCGTTTGTTTCCCCTTCCTTTTCCCTTTCTCTCCTTTTTCCCTTTCGATGTATACTCCACCCCTTTTTACACTTCTATTCCTCTTTATACTTTCTTATCTCTTCCTCGTAACTATGTTATTTATTTGACAGGCCTAATGGTCTATTTATCTTCTCATTGATTCAACATTCAGAGTAATCACATGGAATATAAAATGATTTATTAATCCTATCCAATGCCAGAGAGTGTTGATCCCCACTTGGCCAAATGTACTCTAGATTTAGTTCTACTTCAAGAAACTCACCTTATGGAATTTGAAATTTTAAAACTCAAACAGGTTAGGGGAGGCTCTGTGTTTGTGTCTCCCACTTCAAACATAATAAATGGTGTCATAATATTGTGTAGGAAGAATTTGGATCGTGTTGTATTCTCACAAGAAACTGATGACATTGGCAGATGGATTTTTTTTTATTTAAAAGTTGTGCATATATTGCAGAGCTCTGCACCCCAGAGATATCTGCCCAATCAAACCATATAGATATGATGACTTTGACTGTTTTGTTTCCCAACGATGTCCATACATATATATGCAACAAATAAACTATAAACCCCAACTCCCCCCCCTTCCCCACCCTCCCCCCGATCGCACAAAGTCTGCACAGTCCTGCCGACCACTTCTATGCATAACAGGGCGATTGGATGTCTCCGAATCCACCCTCCATAGCACCCCCACATCCCATGGTGTACCTATGACTTATCCCAATGAATGTGTCTCCGCTGTCGGCGGCGGGTGTAACATCAGACCCCGAAAGTCCGCCCAGCGTCTCCAAATTTTGTAGTGCTTGCATCGGTATCCCCTAGCAAAAAGATATGTTGTTCCAACCCCATGCAGAAGTCAAGCCCATTCTTCCATGCGGCCAAAGATGGGGCCCTTGGCGCCTTCCATGACCTGGCAATGTCCCTCTTCGCCAGTGTAAAACCCAACTGCATGAGGTGTCTCTTATAAATGTTGCCGCCTATCCCCTCCAAAACATGATGCAGGGCTAACTGTCGTGTATGTGGGAGCTCCCACCCCAGGACCTCCGATAGACAGTCAAACACCCCCTCCAAAAACGAGCTAGGGATAAACAGTGCCAGACCATGTGAATGAATGTGCCCTCCTCCCGCCCGCAGCGAAGACATACAGGGGAGGCGATCAGCCCTGCTCTCCACAAGCGTGTTCGAGTAAAGTAGACCCTGTGGAGGTACTTGAACTGAACAAGGCGGAGTCGCATAGCTTTAGCCGCCCCCCCGGGGCTGCCAGGGCCTCCGTCCAGTCCTCCAACTCCAATGTGCCCACATCCTCCTCCCAGTCCCCCCGAAGCTTCTGCTGTGTAGAAGAGCAATGTGTAACCAGGGATTGATAAATGCGGGAGATTTTCCGGTCGGTTAAATCCCCTATAAAGACCTTAGCTTCCAATGGGCTAAATTCCGGCAGTGACTCTAAGCCCTCTAGGCTAGGGGACAGGGCATGCCGAAATTGAAGGTATCGAAAGAACTGGGACCGTGGCATGTGGAATTCTGCCTGGAGATCTTGAAAAGATTTGAGCGTCAGGCCTCTCATAACATCCCCTAGAGCTGATATGCCTATATTGTTCCCCCCCCCCCCGAAACCCCTGCAGAGCCGCCAATTGAGGCAGTCACCCATTATTCCAGAGGGGGGTTTCCCGAGTCAAGGTGTTCCACCATCCCATACGTCGCAGTGCCTGTCTCCAAATCAGGAATACCACCCTCATGACCACCGGCAGGGAGCCCCGCAAAGGCGCGGAATAAAGAATTGTATGTAATGAGTAATGTCCCATGAGCCGCCGCTCAACAGCATACGCCGGGTGTCCTCTATCACCATACCACCACTCGTTGAGGACCAACAGATGCGAGGCTTGATAGTACGAAGGAACATCAGAGGACGCCAGCCCCCCGCAGTAGGTGGACAAGAAGCATGTGCGCAGAGCTACACGCACCTTTCCCCCCTCCAATAAGAACTACCCAAGCGCTGCATTCACCTGTCGGAACCATCGGAGCGAGATCTAGTATGGGTGATTTTGCCGATAGAGGAGCCGGGGAATCGCCACCATTTTGGAGATTGCCGATCTGCCAAATATTGTCAGGGGCATACAGGTCCAGGACTTAAGGCCTTCCTGGGTCTGTTCCCAAACGGGAGCCAGGTTACGCTCCCAGGAGATTGCAGGGACGTCCGATAGGAACACCCCTAGGTATTTCAGTCCCCCCACCGCCCGCCGAACCGAGGAGATCCACGTGCCCATACCCGTCTGCTCTCCCAGAAGCCAAATTGTCGATTTACGGGGATTCATAAAGAGTACCGAAGTCTCCCCGAAAATCTGCATAATGCGCAGTAACCGCGGCCCCGTCCTATCTATATCCGTAAGGAAGAAGAGGACATCATCCGCATACAATGCGATACTGTCAGACAGACCTGGAGCCCATTCAAATCCCCGAACCTGCGCATCTATAAGCACCCATGCAGCCAAAGGCTCCATGAATAGTGCAAATAAATATGGGGACAGGGGACAGCCCTGTCGCGTGCCCTGCTCGATGGAGAAGGTAGAGAATGCAGCCCCAGCCACCCGCACCGACGCCGTCAGATCCGTATACAGGAGCATGGGGTAGGAGAGAAAACGTGGTCCAAAGTTGAGTCGTCGCAATAGAGCAAAGAGATAAACCCAGCTGAGGGAGTCGAACACCCTGTCCATGTCAGCCAATAATAGCGCCGCTGGTTCACCCAACTGCCGGATAGCTGCTATCGCCACATGCGCTTACCTAATATTGTGCCTGGTCGCCCTCCCAGGCATAAATCCAGCCTGATCCGGGTGCACCAGGGTGGGGATGTGAGGCAAAAGGCGATTGGCCAAGGCCTAGGCCAAGACCTTTGCCTCCACATTTAAGAGAGAAATAGGACGGTACGAAGCATGCTGCTCCGGTGGCCTGCCCGGTTTGTGAAACACCACCACCTCCGCATGTCTCCAATCTGGGGGAAGCGAGCCTCGCTCCTGAGCCTCCTCTATCATGGGGCGAAAGTGAGGGGCCAACTGCACAAAGTAGTGCCAAAAGAATTCACTGGGGAACCCGTTGGGTCCCGGAGCCTTCCCGGGGTTAAGTTCCCCCAGTGCCGTACCCAGCTCCTCCTCTATCAGTGGTAGCTCTAGTTGATACCTCACCTCATCGGACACTGTTTTGGGCGGTAGGTCAGCGATTAATTTGTCAATAACGGCAGGCGATAGGCCTTCTTTGGGCGTATATAGGTCCGCGTAGTACGAGTTACTTACCTTCGATAACAATGTATCTGGTAGAGACGATTCTAGCCGCAGATTCCTTCACGTAGAATTATCCCTAGGCGTGAGACTGGATCCGGAAACTTTTTGCCACAGCATCCCTGCATGCTGGGGGCGGGGCGACATCACGCGCCGCCGCCCAGGCATCGTCCGCGTACATGGCGTCAGCGAGGTCACATAAGACCCGCCCCGGCACGCCCACATCAGTTTTCTTCAGAGAACTTTTCCGCACCACAACGCGGAATCACCAGATAAACTGTGGAAGCATGGGAACAGTGTGCGACGAGCAGAAAAAGAATTGGAAAGAAACAGTGAAAAAAAAACACCACCACCAGAGTAGTACCAACACCGCAGACCCAAGGGCAGGGAAGGAAGAAAGAAGAAGAAGAAGAAGCAGGAACCTGCACAGTCACACTGCCAGCACGGACAACCTCCCAACCCTGTGCCCCGGAGGCAAGAGCATACGGAAAAGTCATGGCACACGTAGGCAAACCACCCCCCCATCCTGAGCAAGGAATGGGACCAGTCCCAAGACAGACAGGGACAACAAACTTCCAAGCCACCCAAACCTAGAGGGCAACCACCCACAAGGACAGGGCAAGACATGGCCAGAGGACCATCAAACCAGAGGATAGCAATGGAAGGAAGGGAAGGGAGGGAGGACAAGGATAGAAGCAATCCCCCTAAACCTGGAGTAGCCAGAGCAGCAGGGCACCGGCGCACCGGAACCCCATCCTCCAAAGAGCCAAAGGAGGAATGAACTACCCACAGACGGAGCCACCCGTCAAGAACAAGGAAGGTACTCACAGGAGACCCAGCCCCCCCACCGGGAGGCGAGTACCGAAGACCAACCCAAGGGTCCTCGCAGAATAGGGGAGGAAGGGCGGGCCGTGATGGAATCTGCGGCTAGAACAGTCTCTACCAGATATATCGTTACCGAAGGTAAGTAACTCATACATCTGATAGAGACTACTAGCCGCAGATTCCTTCACGTAGAATAGATACCCTACCAATACCCCCTGGGAAGGAGGGTCTGCGAAAGGACCCCACCAGCCAATGCAGACAGAGGGCCCCACAGGGGACCAGATCTGTGGACTAGGTAGAAGCTCGTCCCTGCCCGGCCAAGGGAACCCCCACAGGCAGAACCCCACCGACCCCAAGGGGACGTAGGAAGGAAAGAAGGCTGAAGAGGCTCGTACACTCACAGCAGAGGAACCAAGGGCAAGGACTGAGAGGCCAAAGCACCCCACTCCCCCACAAGGCAACATAGCTTCCGCCAAATGCCAAGATAGGAAGACGGAAGAAGAAGAAGAAGCCTAGAGGGCCCAAGGAAACTAGGGAGAAGAAGGCGAGCCCATTCCAGGCGGAGAGCAGCCTACCAGCCAGAACAATGCTGGCAGTCAAGGCCAGAAGCAAGAAGAACAGCCCGCGGCCCCAGGAAGGCCGAGTAGGCCACGCCTGGCAAGGGAGAACACAGGGACATCCCAGACCGCAGAACCGGAGAGGAGGAGAGGCCCGGGCCACCACCACGAGTGGCCGCGCACACGACCTCAGGAAGCAAAAGCAACCTACGTAAACACCATGGAGAACAGGTACCCGAAGGAGACCAGAACCCTCCAGCAGAGTGCAAACCATATGACAGCTACCATAACCCCACATAGGGCACGTGAAGTCCCAAGATATGTGAACCCTCTTTGGAAGAACTTCCGCAGCAGAGGAAGAAACAAAAGAACCACGGGGAAAAAAAGGACCCCCGCTGCAGGCATGACTTCAGCCCAAGCAAAGCAGAAGGGGCAAACTCAGGGCCAAGTCTGTGAAACAACTCCTGCAGAACTCACACACAACAAAAGGGACGTCCAGCAGCCAACAATGCCAAAGTCCCAAAGAAGGACGTAAACTGCCAGCTGGCCTAAGAAGGCCCAGAAGCAACCCTAACTCAGAAGTCACTGAGGAGGGGACGGAGGAGGAGGAGGACAAGGTGGAGGAGAAGGAAGCAGCCCTGCCAAGAGCGTGTGGATGGCGGAGTCCGCCGGGGCATGAAACAACAGACTGCCATCAAATGGGAGATCATTGAGCCTCTCCCGAATAATTTCGGGGAAGACGCCATCCCGAAGCCAAGCATGGCGACAGAGAGCAACTGAGGAAGCCATAGCTCGGCCCAGCGCCTCAGAGACGCCCAGAGCGGAGTGGAGAATAAACGCTGCAAGCTCCCAGCCATCCAATACATGATGCCGCAAATCCACCTGAGCATACTACTGGGACGCAGCAGACCCCCGAGACTAAGCTGAGTCCCACAAACAGGAGGAGGCCCGAGCCAGCACACAA
This sequence comes from Triturus cristatus, assembly GCF_964204655.1. Classification (NCBI taxonomy): domain Eukaryota; kingdom Metazoa; phylum Chordata; class Amphibia; order Caudata; family Salamandridae; genus Triturus; species Triturus cristatus. The sequence continues at coordinate 992,270,204 of NC_140581.1, forward strand.
GGTGTTAAGGGCCCACAGGGCCACGCTGGTTGAGGCAAAAATGTTGCACCCCCAAGTATCCAGCCAGCGGGCCTCTCTGGACGGCGGAGCCAACAAAGGCAGCAGAGAGGGAAAAGCAGTCCGCAAAAGGGGGCTGGCGGCTGAGGGGTGAATGGACAGGCATGCTGGGTCACGCGGCGTCGGAAGTTGCCGATGCAGCAGAAAATGATAACTAAATGGGACTTAGCAAATGAAGAGCCAATTACTCGTTCTTCCCCTTTGGATTTTTACACTAAATTTTTGTTAATCTATTTCCCAGAGAGTACTTCATGCTTTACTTTGATTTTGTCTCCCATACTCCTGTGGGTTACAGGGAAAGCCCCTTGCTTGTTGTTAGTACTTTGTTTATCTTCATCCCTGTTTCAACAATATGTTCCGGTTTAATCCCGAACATTGCCCAGGGTAACCGTTATTGTTATAAATTAACTGATTATTAGCTGCCTTCGGTTGACAACTATCTTGCTGGAAGTACGGAGAGGCTTCAATTGGACGTTTGTGTTATGTGTTAAATTAGTTGAGGGTTTCCTGTTGTGTTTCATATCTCAATTACCCCTTTGGCGTTACATTTAATAGACTGGTACGTGAAAGTCAATGCCTTCAAATCTACCAAACACAGTCAGTTATGATTCTGGATGTCTGCTAGGACATAGCATCTTAAACGGCAAAAGGGGAAGAAACTAATTTTGATTTAGATCTAGACTAAGGCAGAGTCCACCACTCTTTTTCCACAGAAGATAATAGTATGAGTCCTCTCCCTGACTACTCCTTTCTGAAGGAATAGAAGGCTCTATGGCTTTTAAAAGAAGGAAATTGATAATCTACTAGAAATGTAGTCAGTATACCAACAGGAGCAGAAGAGGCCGGGGTGAGGGCTGGCGTGAAAGCACAACCTGTCTTCACCATTGAAAGGAATCCTATATATGTGATTGTTTTGGGTCCAGTGATAGTGGAAAAAATGCCTAACGTCTACTACTAGAGCACAGCAGATATCCAGAGGAGGCATTAAGGAGGACTGAAAGTCACATGAACATTATGGGCACTTCTCAGCCTCTGTTAAAGCTGGGAGAACAGGCTTCTCTCACCATGTGCATGTTTGCTTCTAGGGTTGAGTGGGGTCTACAGAGGGGGAGGCTTGAGCTAGTGGTTTGTAACAAAAGTATGCTCTAGTCTTAAAAGACCAAGAGACCTTTGCGAGGTTGAAGAAAGTATGTGGTTCTAGAAATGCCTCTAGATGGCATTCTGTGATTTTTCTGTGACCATGCCAGTAATGTCCTGTTGCAGCATCTGATCAGCTGAGGGGTTGAACAGGTCCTTGCCAACAAAATAGAAGTCAATGACTTTCTAATGGCACTCTGGAATACAAATCTGAAAATTTAAGCCTGATTGCCGACACATGGACAACCACATTACATGGTCCTGGTAAATTTATTGATTAGATCTCATGGCAGCAACAGTGTCAGAACCCCTTTCATAGGGTCACGGGGCAAGCAAGGCTTACTAGCCCAAACGTTGGGGTTGATGCCTTTTAATCCTGATGTCGTGGGGGACGTCGTACAATGGGTGCTGAGCTACCGGGCAAAGTATCTCCTTCAGCACTTTATTCTCGGGTGGGGGCAGAGGGCTCACACAGCAAAGCGAACACAGGTTCACACCTCAAAATACATGCAGCAATAACAGCAACAAATCATTCTCCAGTTAAAAACTCACTTTCATGAAAAAGGAGAAGTATTTTATTTCTACCGTTACTAACACAAAGGCAAAATATGACATTCACAAAAGGCTACACAGTAAGCCTGAGGTCAGGCCTCTATTGTTTCGTTAGGCGGTTTCCCGAGTCCCACTTCCTCCTCACTTCTAGCGGCAGAGTCTCCACACATGCGGTTGCTTTGGCGGTCCGCCTGGATGATATGCATGACCACATCGAACGTCACGAGACCCGTATAGTGGCTACTGAACAACACATATCAGAACTGCAAGACGCCCACCCTACCATCATCAAGAGATTGGAGCGAACCCAATGACTCCTCAACACAGTTGCTTCCAAGGCAGAGGATTTGGAGTTGCGATCGCGCCGCAACAACCTTCGCAGAGCTGGAGTGGCTGAAACAACCAACAAGGGCCCAATGAGTGACTACGTGGAGCGGCTATTGGTAGATTTATTCGAAAGAGATACTTTTTCCTCTACATTTGCAATCGAGCGCACCCACAGAGCCCTGGTGCCAAAATCTGCTACTGGCACCCCTCCACGTTGATCATAGCCTGGCTACTGAACTATCATGACCGTGACACCGTTCTTCGTCTGGCTCGTGAAAAGGGACTAATTCAACATCAAAGCATGTCGCTCTATTTTTCCAGATTTTACCCCCTTGTACAAGAAGCTCGGCACAAGTTCCAGTACATTAAACGATCATTGCAAAAAGCAAATGTCCGATACACAATGTTGTATCCAGCAAAATTACGCATTACCCTTAACGGGGAAAACTCACATTTTTTAAACACGTGCTAATGTGATTGAATTCTGGAAGCAACATAAGCCCAGCTTCCCCTCCCTGATCGGCAGAGGGACGGGCATCCCCTTACACTCTCCCTCTGTTGACCTGTGAATGTTGTTAGGCCCACTGCCGAACACCAGGATTGCTTGCTTGATGTGAAGCTAATTCAGCATTGTACCGTCTTTACAGAACTCTGTGTTTTGCTGGCTGTACATAACTTTATTTCTACCATTTACCTTTTCACACCATGCTGGGGGCCTCCTTGACCGTTAACACCCCCCCCCCCCCCAGGAGATCTCCTTCTGTTTATCTGGGAGGATATTATGGGATTCACCAGATACTGGTTGGGTTACTATCCGATGTGGGTGGGTGTATTTGGGTTGTATGAGTTTTATGTTTTATAACTTTGTTTTTTCAAGAGAATGAATGTCATATGGTTCACCTTGGCGTCTATCCACACAATGCTACTTGTCCATTTTCATATTATTTGTATAAATGCCAGCAATGGTTAGAAGCCCTCAGGTGATTGAGTTGAAATGCATGTCCTCGAATGTTAGGGGCCTTTCTGACCCCCATAAGGCAAACTCTTCTGCATCTCCCCAAAACTATTGCCGGGCCTTCCTTCAGGGCCACCAAGACCCATGACCCGTCTGCCGCGTAGGCAGCAGCTCACTCTCGGATCCGGCCCCACAATGTAGCTCTCGTCGTGGCTTCTTTGGAGTCTACGGTGCCTAGTTCGGTAACCTCTTACCGCTGCTCCGGCCTCCTGCGGTGTGCCCGCAGATCCACACCATCCATGTGGTCATCCAATGTCACTCGGACCTCTTTGACCTTTCTTCTTTTGTGCGCTGCTATACAGGGCTTCTTCCTTACCCAGCTGCGGGCCCGCACAGTCTTTTCGTGGGCAGCCACCTGGTTGTCATTACACATCACTGGCCCTAGGTGGCTCCTCTTCGGTCGGTCCGGGGCTTTGCCACTAAAAAGGCATGGGTTCTTGGTGTAAAATCTCCATATAGTCAAGAGGATGGATGTGGGTTTAAGAGCCAGGAGCTCACTAAAAGACTTCTGCCATTTTGGCGTTCTCAGTTTCTCCCCCAACCAATTATACTTATTAGTGGTTTGTCCACAGCAATCTAAAAAGAGTGTAAAAAATATGATGAAAAATACATTTATTATGAGTATTGATACAAGTAAATTAGTTGTACTAGTAGGATTATTAAAAAATAATGACCAACTTAAACTGAAAATGAAAAGAAATTCTGATTTTGTATAAATATATGTTTAGATAGCAGAAAATGATAACTGACTGGAATATGGGACTCAGCAATTGAAGAGCCAATTACCTTTTCTTCCCCTTTGGATTTTTACACTAAATTTTTGTTAATCTATTTCCCAGACAGTACTTCATGCTTTACTTTGATTTTGTCTCCCATACTCCTGTGGGTTACAGGGAAAGCCCCATGCTTGTTGTTAGTACTTTATCTTCATCCCTGTTTCAACAATATGTCCCGGTTTAATCCCGAACATTGCCCAGGGTAACCGGTATTGTTATAAATTAACTGATTATTAGCTGCCTTCGGTTGACAACTATCTTGCTGGAACGTTTGTGTTATGTGTTAAATTAGTTGAGGGTTTCCTGTTGTGTTTCATATCTCAATTACCCCTTTGGCGTTACATTTAATAGACTGGTACGTGAAAGTCAATGCCTTCAAATCTACCAAACACAGTCAGTTATGATTCTGGATGTCTGCTAGGACATAGCATCTTAAACGGCAGAAGGGGAAGAAACTAATTTTGATTTAGATCTAGACTAAGGCAGAGTCCACCACTCTTTTTCCACAGAAGATAATAGTATGAGTCCTCTCCCTGACTACTCCTTTCTGAAGGAATAGAAGGCTCTATGGCTTTTAAAAGAAGGAAATTGATAATCTACTAGAAATGTAGTCAGTATACCAACAGGAGCATAAGAGGCCGGGGGGAGGGCTGGCGTGGAAACACAACCTGTCTTCACCATTGAAAGGAATCCTATATATGTGATTGTTTTGGGTCCAGTGATAGTGGAAAAAATGCCGAACGTCTACTACTAGAGCAAAGCAGACCTCCAGAGGAGGCATTGAGGAGGACTGAAAGTCACAGGAAAATTATGGGCACTTCTCAGCCTCTGTTAAAGCTGGGAGAACAGGCTTCTCTCACCATGTGCATGTTTGCTTCGAGGGTTGAGTGGGGTCTACGGAGGGGGAGGCTTGAGCTGGTGGTTTGTAACAAAAGTATGCTCTAGTCTTAAAAGACCAAGAGACCTTAGCCTGATTGCCGACACATGGACAACCACATTACATGGTCCTGTTAAATTTATTGATTAGATCTCATGGCAGCAACAGTGTCAGAACCCCTTTCATAGGGTCACGGGGCAAGCAAGGCTTACTAGCCCAAACGTGGGGGTTGATGCCTTTTAATCCTGATGTCGTGGGGCACGTCGTACAATGGGTGCTGAGCAACCGGGCAAAGTATCTCCTTCAGCACTTTATTCTCGGGTGGGGGCAGAGGGATCACACAGCAGAGCGAACACAGGTTCACACCTCAAAATAAATGCAGCAATAACAGCAATAAATCATTCTCCAGTTAAATACTCACTTTTATGAACAAAGAGAAGTATTTTATTTCTACCGTTACTAACACAATGGAAAAATATGACATTCACAAAAGGCTACACAGTAAGCCTGAGGTCAGGAATCTATTGTTTCGTTAGGCATTCCCCAAGTCCCACTTCCTCCTCATTTCTAGCGGTAGAGTCTCCACACATGCGGGTGCGCCTCCTCAGCTAACGGAGGTTCTCGGCTGCTCCTCTTTGCAGAGTTAGTCTCTGGTTCCTCCCACAATGGGAGGGTGGTGACACAAAGCTCCTAGTGTGAATCCCTCACCCCAGGCAGGTTAATAGGTTCTCATATTAGTCTCACTACACTCGGCGAGATCTCCGACCAGGTCATACAATGTGCTGGTCCCGGTGACCCCCCCTGGAATATGGGGTTGCCGCATCCTCACCGTACATGGGCTCCGGTCCAATCAACACAGTGAAGTCCTTGGTGGAGACCCCTCCTGGCATATGGGGTCGCAGCCCACTACTGCACACACAATACGGCCCTTAGTGCACAGCAGTCTTCTCACAGCAGCCCTCCTGGCACATGCAGTCACCGCTCCCCACTATGCACGGGCTCCAGCCCAATTGGTGCAGCGATGCACAAGACTCAATTCACAGCCGCCCTCCTCTGGCATACAAGGCTCACTGACCTCTTTCTGCACACAAGCAATGACCCAAACTGTGAAGTACCAGCTTCTCGCAAAGGGAGTCCACTCAACTGGAGTTTCCACAGGACTTTGCTCCCTCAAATGCGGTCCTCTTCCTCACAGAGCACACTGGTCTTTGGCAAGCAGGCAGGCGCTGGTGCTCCAGGCTACAAGGCAGGTGGTCCTTGATTCCCTGTGGGACGTCGCCTCACCAAGCAGGGAGACTAGCAGGCCTTGTACCCCAGTTCTGGTCACAGGCAGTGGTCTTGCAGAGCTTCCCCTCCTCACACAGCCCATCTGGCTGCTTGGTAGATTACAATTTTTGGGGTCTCATTCTGCCTTTATTATAGTCCATTTCCAGATACCAGATGAGATTTAGAGTCTGTGAAGTTTATGTTGGGGATCTGCTTCTTTTAAAGTGCCCACTCCGCAGCTCTCTTCTTCTTTTTCTTGAATGCAGTCTGTCACAGCAGGAGTGATTTCAAAGTTGATAGCCCCACAACACATTCCATGGAGTGGCTGGAATTCTCACCTTGATGTCAACCACAGTGATATGTTTATCAAAAGGTTAGCCCCAGGGCCCCCAGCCCTAATATTTATGATTCTCTTATTAGTCCCATGTCCTTCCTGAGATGTGCATAGGTCCCTTCCTTGCGGCCTTCTTACTGAATCCTTTGAACTGTACAAGCCTGACTCTCCCCTATCCAGTGTGTGTCCCATTCAGCTGACAGGAATGCAGCAATATACAAATCTGTCTGGGGGGATTTCTCTACCTCCTCTGCATGTTTCACCATGTAGGCATGGAACGCACAAAATGGAACCCAGGGCCCTCCATGTATTGTTCCATCCACAGGCACACATACACCTACGCACACACAGCACAGCACATCACTGTATTCTTCATATACTGTACCACTCATAGGCACATATATTTAACATGCACACACTGAACAGTACTGTATCCCTCATGTACTGTCCCACTCATAGGCACACATACATCCATGCACATGCATTTACAATGAAAGCACTGCACAACACTACATTCTCCATGTATTGTATGACTCGTAGCCACACACATCCAGCACATGCACTCACCATACACATGATGCTCCATACTTCATTATCCCTCTATTGTACCCTTCTCAGGAACATATACACCCAGAGCAGATACTCCTGCGCTGTGCAGCACTCCACACTAAACCAATGTAGGCCAAGGTTGAGTTAAGTACACAGCAGCAGAACTTTAAAAATGAGTGAGCCTGGAGGCCAGTAACAGGTTAAAATGGACCTGTGTTCGCTCCTACTGATCACTAGACGGCATGCTGCCAGCACCGCACTCATGCTTCTTAACTCCTGGTGAAGGCAGTAGCCTTTCACTACTATGAGGGTAGTGCTATGGGTGCCCCTCCCAGTCCAACAAGACAGCAGTCCATGAGACAGGCCTACGCCATGGCGCACAAGCATGTTCCATGTTTTCCTATGACAAATAAAATCAGCATTAGTGGTCCAGACTTCAGTACAGTTGGGCACTCACAACAGGGGTGCACATGCATTACCGTGTGGAGGACTTTTCCGTCCCAACAGTTTTTTGTTCATCAGCATCATACCCCCAAGTTAAATACTTTATGCTCTTGCAGGATATAATTTGGAAGCAAGGCAGAGTATGGATCAGATGCAACCTGTAGCCCACCATAATACAAATGGATTGTGTGCCGGAGAGACATTTGGCCTCCTTGCCATAGTGGAGGACAAAAACTAACTGTGCTTGGTAGTTCTCAGAGACTAAAACTGGGCTGTCTTTTAGAGTCAAAACAAAAAAGGGAGTCTAGTGGGAGCTCGTAACTCAACCAATAGTGTACCACTCCCTAACTTATGAACCACAAAAAAGTACGCCTGGTAAAAAAAAAAAAAAAAGACAGACACAAAAATGTGTTTATGTATGTGAAAATATTATTTATTTAAGACGAAAACCAACACCCACCTGAAAGTGGCATGCTTCATCATAAGGTCCCATCTTCGCACCAGGACCAAGGGTACCTGGAGTGGGCTAAAACTGTCCAAAAGAGGGGACCTCTTGAGGTGTTTTTAGCCTAGATAAGAATTAGTTATGGGTGAGAGAGACAGAGTGCTAATTTAGTATGTGCAAGGTGAAATAAATTGGTCTCCCGGTAGGCTAAATTTAAATTTTATTCTGGTGCCTCGAAAGTACAGAAGTAAAAACAGCGAAGGGAAGTCAGAAGTAGTATCTCCCCTACAAGGTCAACAAGTTTCTGCCCTATCATTGACTTAATTCATAGGCATTCTTCAGGACCAATAATTAAATTCACTCTGTAATATAAAAATAAAGAAAAAATACAAACTGGTATTAAATGATGGTGCCAATCCACCTGATACAAGAGGAGGCCCATAACATAATGTTTGTGAAAATCCACCATTGTTCTATCTTTAAAGAAAAAGGTAGAAAATCATTATTTCACATACATAGATCACAATGAGGTCCAAATCCATTCAATGTGGGCAAACAAAGGTTATTGTGCCCAACACCAGTTTGAATACCAGTAAAACTGGTGTGCAAATGACAGGAATGAGCCTTACCCCATCTAAATGGGATGCTTAGCTCCTTCTCAAGCCTAAATAAAGGCCGCCTAGATCGCAGAGCTATATATCACAACAAAGCAATAAAAAGAAGAGAAATTGTAAGAGTAGTTATAAATGCATCATCCAAAATCAATGGTCAGTTATTTAGCATGCCCCTGAAATGATCAATGCGGCAGTGTCCACGGAGCGCTGTTCATTGCTAAATACTGCACACCGCCATCGATCTTAAGAAAACTTTCCTAGGCACAGGTTAGTGCTTACAAAACAGAATAAGAATATGAGCCAAACATACTAAATCACTCAAGGATTCCAAAGGCACCTCTGACCGGGCTAGAAAGGTAAAGGCATCCTATGCTAGTGCACCCGGCGTGGAGAACGAAGCTTAGCCAGGTAATGTCTTTCAGACAGGGTGATAGACGGAATGCTTGAATTAATCTCAGTCACTGGCAATCACTCTGGACACATTCCAGTCCATTGTTTTTTTTCACCCACCAGGCCACTTTGACAAAGGCCCACCTTATGCAAATCAGTGCTGACCTTACTCCTCATAAGAACAGTCTGTCCTGAACTGCCAGGGAGCACAAGCAACCAGATATTGGTATCACCTTACTTGGGGTTCATTAGTAGGGTGTAGCTTGAGTCCTATGCTACATTAAGAACGGGACTCACGTCTGGGCATACCCATCACAATCAGGGTTGTAAACTGCAGGTGATGGATAGAATGCTTGAATTAATCTCAGCCACTGGCAATTTTTCGGGCCGCATTCCAATCCATTGTTTTTCCACTCGCCATGCCACTCTAGATAAAGGCCCACCTTATGCAAATCAGTAACGATCATGCGCCTCATAGGAATAGTCCATCACAAACTGCCAGGTGATGCACCTCCCTGAAGGGACCACAACCAACTCCAGAATAGGTTTGTCCTACATGTGGTTTGTCAGTAAGGTGTAGTAATTTCCAGAGTCTGAGATTAATTCAAGCATTCCATCCATCATTTTTGTACACTTCAGTGAGATGGCCTTGGTGTGACAGGGATGGCCAGACGGGGTCTCGTGCTCGCCATAATCCTGCTATTTTTTTTTTATGCGCAGCAAAGAAATTCCCTGCTAGTTGTGTAGACAGTAAGGCCACAATGCAGCTCCAGGCAAGGGGCAAAAAACTAAAATCATGTTGAACTTGGTACTGGCCTGGAGGGAGGGTAAGAACTTGCACTGACCTTATGCGTTCCCAGAGTCGGCAATGTGTAGAGAATTTCACGGTATAGAACTGGTTGCAAGGGTCTTCCCAGTTTGAACATCAAAACTGGAACTAGGTTTGGTACCTGAAATTACAGAAAAACACAAGGTAACTTATCCCACAGATTAAAACACAGTCATGGCAAATGACAAACAGTTAGCACATGGTTACCAAGGCCATGTGAGGCCATTTTTGAGGTAACAACTGGACCAGCAGCCCACACTCTACTAGTGTCTTTCATTTTCTCAGTTTTTCTTCCGACCACCTCATATCTGCTTGTATTTGTAGCGCTTTCAAAGTATCCCTGTGATCAATGGCTAAGAACAGGAGACGCTTCATTTAATAAGGATATTCCCATTCCTACAGTGTGCACATCTCTGCATAATTTTTTCACTTCTCTTCAACATATACATTTTTTTCTTACATTAGACATAATCAAATCACACTTTTTTCATCACTTGGATGCATAGTTATATTTTGTTGTCATTTAGAACTTGAGATTCAATGTCTGAAAACAAATATCAGCATGTTGTTGAGGAATTTAAGGCTCAACAAAACCAAAGCAGATAACCAATAATACAGTCAGATTGGGCAGAAAGCAGTTTCTTTCCTGATCCTAGTTCACAGATCAGTGTCTTTTAACCTGTTGCCTGAGGACTTCTGGGAGTTTGAGGCACATACTTAAGGGGTCAGTGATTGTTTGCAAAATAATTATTAGTAAATTATTAACGTACATAAAAAACTAAATAAAACATATTACGTTTTAAAATGAGTGTTAATTGGAAGGAATTTGAAATGTGAAGCTAAAAGTTATGTTTGTATTCTTTTCTTTATTTGTGGGAGCAGCACAAGTACAGGAAATGGAATCTAGTACGGATGGTTGGTGGCTTAATTGAAGCAGTACTGTATTGCGCAGAGATAAAAACAGAATGCATTAGGAGCAAAAATGTATTTGAAATAAAACAAAAGTTTGAAAAACTCAAACATTCCCATTAAAATTTCTATTTTCACAAGTTTTTTGTGTGTGAATTAAATTAAATATTCCATAATGTGTGTATTTGTTTCAGATATACTTGTTTCCTATTGTTGTGTACTGCTTTGAGGTTCACATTTTAAGAATTGCTTAGGCCGTGTTCCCAGGTTTCCAGTAATGATTCAGTGTGGGTCCACACAAAATAATGTATGTATTTTATATGACTGCTTTAATAATAACTAGTCTTTCCTGTTTTCAGTTTCCATTTGTTATGTATTCTGCTGTTTTTTTCCAGTGTTTTTCTAGGTCTTCAAATTTTGTATAAATTAGCAGTGTTTACCTATTGGTTGAATTATTTTTTTATACTTAGAACATGAAATATATTTTGTGGAGTGCTCAGTGCTCTGCTATAGCAAGCCAGTATCATACTGCCCCGTTCTTTGTCTCGAGATACAAGGAGAGAATTAGGCTAATGCATGCATTATCACTGTCTGATCTAGGATCTTTCGTGCTCTGCCTGGTCAGGCGGAAGTGGACTGCCAAGAAATGATTAAGCAAACTGTTAAAGGGAGTTGATGACAGTGACAGAATCAATTTAGAAACTTTATTATCTGGAGGAAGCCTTGGGTCATTTGCCTGTACAGCTCACACTGTAAATAAAGTTTATTTATGTGATTTTGTGCATGTTAGATCACACATCAAGGACACCTTAGCACTGATAAGTACTAATCATGTGGATCTTTATTCATTTGAAAGCAGTGAGGGGCTGTGTTTCTGCTGGGTATGTGTGAACATTGCAGAAGCCACTTTACCTTTGTGCTCTGCACAATGTGCACAGTTCTAACACATCTTTCATCTCAGGTGAAAGAACAAGCCCAGCTTAATATGTTCCCATCACATGCAGTCCGTTTCAGCACTATAAGCTCCAAGCTTTATTTTGACATGGAGCAAGTAGGACTGAAAGTTGAACTTGGTGATCCTGGGGCAGTATCATGAATGCATCCTGCTTCAGTGTGTAGGCTCAGAACGTTGCACCTGTTTACCCAACTTGCCCTATCAGTAGCAAATAACTGGAAACACGGAGTATTGTTTGCCTATTCTTGTTCCTAAGCTGCAGTGACTACAGATCAACACTAAATCATAGGTTGTATGAGTTAATGTAGTATGCATGATTTCAGCAAAATGTGTACACACACCCTTTCTGGGCCTGCACACTGATGGTGTTCAGTTTATGGCCCCTGATCCTTCTGTTTGAGTTGATGTGGCTCATACAGGCATGTCTTTAAGACCATCATGAAATAAACTTAGGAACAGGAGGTTTTATGGGAAGGCATTCACTCTGGTGGCATCTGTATGCACCATGATCTTTGTAGCCTCGATCCTAATACCAGAGCTTTGGGACAGCAAATCTCTGCAACGCTTTGGTGAAGGAGTAAAGACATCATAAGGTGCCTCTTACCCTGAAATGAGACACTGCTCAGAGTTAATGTGCAAATCTAGTAAAATGCAGTGAACAGTTAGCTGACAGTACAAGCGCTGTATGAGACAAGTGATCGCATTAGCTCAGCTAGTTTATACAGTACAAGAGAGTATTCTTTACTTGAGTAAAAGTCCAACATCAACCTGAAAATAAATCTTAAATTCTTTTTCTGTCATACAAAATCATTCTCAAGCAGAAAAAGTACAAACAGAGAAAAAATTAATATGTTGGACACTTATCCTAAATGAAGTGTACATTTAGAGAACGCATCTCTGAATAAAGTGGATCAGTTTTACACATACAGGAACAATCCTGAAGAAAATGTGGAAGGAGATTGCTATGCAGTTTCAAGCTGCAATGGTGGTTTAGTGAGACACAACAAGCTAAGTTTCATTATCCATCATAAATTAAGCTGTCAGACTCCTGAAATAAATTCTACTTGGTTCATTTGCAAGTATCCCATCCTTGAAGTAAGGCGAGTGAACTTTTAGGACAACATGTCTTATTGAGATGGTTTTAACGCACTAAAAGACAACATTCAGTGTCCAGTCTTTCCCACTTATTTGAAAATGTTGAATGATAAAATTCAATGAGAGGAGCTAAAAGTTGCAGCTACAAATGCCAACAAGAGTTCTGAAGGAATTCAAAGTTCAGGCACAGGTAGTCAGGAGCTCCTTCTTCAACGTACTGTTGAGAATAAGACAGCCATGACTATGAATTAAGTAGAAAATGATATGGGACAGATCCCAAATTATTCAACTGATTTATTCAGTTTTATAGCACATCTTAATTAAGAAGAGCTTACGATTTTCACTCTATACCACGATTATCCTACTCTATACCACATTTTAAATTGCCTTTTGTATGTTTCTTGTTGTTCTGTTCTGGAACCTTTCTTCTTTATGATGTATGCGGCTGCTTGGGGACGCATTAAAAGTAATATGCATAATGTTAGCCTCCGTGTCTTTAATGAAATCTAGATTCTCTAGTCATGGTAATAGGAGAATCGTAATTTTCACACATATTACTGCATTAGTCAATCATGAAATTCTGCATGAGACACTTGAATGTACTTGCAAAACATCCAGGCCTACATGTCCCTGTTAGTGATCATTATTACAAATTACTGGGGTAACCCAAGAAGGCAATAGGACCTGGGTAGCAAATGGTACATACAAAAATGTGGTCCTATTAGCACCCAATCCAAGAGAAATGCAATATTCAATTTGCAATACCGACGAGCGGAAAACATGATTATGAATAAATCACACTTACTGCGGTTTTAAAAAATCAAACCGAATTTTATATATCAAAACTAATTTGTAGGAGGCGTGTCCAAGATGGTGCCCGGACAGTAACTAAAATACGGAGCTCCGCCGCGCCGGATCTTTAAAATAGCGGTTCCCGGGGGAGCGGCAGACCCAGTCTCACAGCACCGGACGCTGAAGTTTTGCTGGTCCCGCCGGTGTTGCCTAGGGTCAAGCGCGGCGCCTACTGTAACTGATCCAAGCTTCTAGAGCCAGAGGACATGAGATCATAAGACTCCACAAAATGGCGCCGCGGTGAGTGCGGTGGACCTGCGCACCGCCGGAGGGCAGCGTACTGGATCGGACGCCCAGAGTGAGTGTTGCGACGCCGCAACCGACAGCAGTGCTGCCAGGAGGCCCAGTGAGAAATTGGCAGTGCCTGCGGGGAATGGGCAGAGCACGCCGGACCTGAAGTACCGGGCAGTGAGGTAGCTGAGGCAGCATCGGAGTGCCGTCGAAGCTCAAAAAAGCGCTCTCGGAGGTTGGCTCCTCCGTCCAGCAGGAGGGGGGAAGAAGCAGAGCAAGCGGTGCCAAACACCGGTCAGGGGGGTGAGAACGGCAGCAAGGAAGAGGCAGTGACTTTACCCGGCAGCACGGGGAGGCTCAGACGGGGGCTTCAAACAGTAGTGGTGAAGCATCTCCCCCTCCTCTTCAACCGTGCGGTGCCATTTCCCCCGCATTGGCCGTGTTGTGCAGGGCGCTAGGGGTGTGCACCACCCTCCACCCCTGACACGGACCAACATTTGGAGAAGAGGCACGGCAGGGTAGGCTCTCAGCCCTAAGCGGTAGCGAAGCAAAGTCGATTTCCAGTTATAACCTGGGCTGCCCAACAACAGCAGAGGCATCTTCCTGTGTCTGCCTCGATGGAGCCTAGTTCAAAGCAGGGTTCGTTGGCTCACAGCAGAGGGGCCATTGTGTGGGCAGGGGCCTGGTGCTCCTGTAATAGGCTGGGGGGTCCGCTGGCCGTTCGGGGCCTACCGAAAGCCAGGAACAGAGGAATCTGCTCGTGCTAAGGGAAGCGGAGGCCTACCAGGACCAACGCCCTCACAGTACTGGGGAGAGATCGTCCTACCGCTGTAAAAGAACCAGGTCCACTGCGCTTAGCCTGCAGGGCCTTGCATCTAGCCACAATCCCGGAGCGCACGAGGCCTGGACGGAGATGGACAAGATTCTACAATGACCAGCGCCAGGGCCAAGAAGGAAACTGCCTCCATCAAGAATCTTTTGGCCAGGGGCACACCCAAGAAAGCGGGAACGACCACACCCTCCCCAAGCACGATGGTAGCAAGTGCCCCAACATCACATGACATGAATGAGGAAGCCCCCATTACACGCGGCTTTATGAAGGCACTCTTTAGAACCCTGAGGGACGACATTGTGGCCCTCCGTACAGAGGTCACTTCAGAGGTCAAAGAACTGCGCCATGATATGGGGGTACTGGAGCAGAGAGTGGACACTGTTGAGTGAGCTGGGGACTCTAGGGAAGAAGAGCTGGAAACGCTCCGCCGCAAGCTCCTGGAGCTTAGAGACCGCAACGCAGATCTTAACTTCCATGTTGAAGATTTGGAAACCAGATCCTGCAGATCAACTATTCGCATAAAGGGAGTGCCATTGCAGGTGGATGCGGGGCACCTGGAAGACTATGTAATGCGTCTCTTTCGCCAGATAATGCCAGATCTGGAGGGAAAGCAACTCTTGCTGGATCGTACTCACAGGGCAGGACGTACCTTGGCATCTCCAGGACCCCCCCCCCAAAAAATTTTTAACGTGCCTTCACAACTATAAACAAAAGGAGATGATTATGGAAGCTGTGCGGGAACAGGCCCACGTCCTTTTCAAAGGCAACAAGGTCAGACTATCAAGATTTGTCGAATATCACACTTCAGAGACGACGAGAAATGAAACTAGTGACCAAATTCCTGAGGGACAAAGGAGTGCGATATAAATGGGGCCACCCTTTCCGCTTGATTTTTGTGTGGCAGGGCGAGACGAGAGCGGTACGCACACCCTTGGAAGCAGCGGATATTCTGAGTATAGAGATTGACAGGGAAGCCTCATCTGTGCGTCCTACGGCTCAGCTGCCCCCCCAAACCCCGAAACGAGGAAGACACACGAAAAACCACACACAACACCAGCCCAGCAGGCCGACGAAAATCGAGAGCATCAAGGAGCGCTCGGCCCTCCTGCAGCAAATAGCTGAGCGGCAGCGATCCCCAGACGGAGAAACAGATTGAAGGCCCTGTGACTTGTCCTCAAATTTGCTGACAAAGGGCTAGCTGAACCTCTCAGAACCCACACAGATTCCTATTACGGCAATTGGTAGCGGCGGGGGCAGACAACTCCCTTACCATTCTGAGAACGCTGCTACGGACTGCAAGTCGTGCAACCGTTGGTGCAGTTGTTCTTCTGTTTCTTAATGTTGAAATGTTCTTTACATGCTCCTATGCACAGCATACTACTGCAATGCCACTCATCACATTTGGGTACAAGCGGGCGGGTACGGGCAGGGGGAGGTGGGCATGAATAGCGGTGCCACAATCTCACAGACATGATACGCATAGTTAGCCTTAATGTCAGAGGACTCAATTCACTGACTAAGAGGATAGCACTATTACATCAGCTGAGGGCGTTTCAGTGTGACTTCTGCCTGTTACAGGAGACTCATCTTCAGAAAAAAGATTGGCCCAGAATGTGCTCTAGATGGTTCGACCATCAATTCTGGTCCTCCGGTCCAGGGAAAAGGGCGGGAGTAGCAATCCTGGTAGCTACACACTTTCGAGGGAAGGTTGTCTTGGTTCAAGCTGACATCCCGGGGCGGTTATTGTCTTTGTGGGTATCTTACAACCAGCAGCCATTCACAATAGCTTCCATATATGCATCTAAAGACCAACAAGAACAATTCATAATCCAGGCGCTGGGTAAAGTGCTAGCTTCTCCAGACACACACTTAGTATTTGGGGGAGACTTTAACTTAGTAATGGTTGTTGCGTTAGATAGAACCCCCCATGCCCAGGAAACACCGGGATGTTCACTCCGCAGGGCACATGATGGCTAACAGAGGCCGGTTTGACTGACATTTGGTGGAAATTGCACCCAACATCACACTACTATTTCTTCTCTGCAGCTCACCAATCTTATACCAGGCTTGACTTCTTCGTCGTCTCAGGCTCACTGACCCCTAGAGTTACTTAGGCCACCATTGATGTGGCGTCCTTGTCAGACCATGCTCCCATCCAGATAGACCTACACCTACCAACGTCCCGTCGAAACAGTGGGCCGTGGCGCCTCAACCCTAAAATGCTATCCTATGACGCCACCAACAAAGAAGTGGGGGAGGCCATTGGGGATTATCTTGACATTAATGACAAGCCACAGACATCAATAGCAACACTCTGGGAGGCCGTTATCAGAGGTAAATATATAGCGGTCGCAGCCCGACTTAATAAAGAGCGTGCACTGAAGCGTACCCAATTAGAAGACACGGTTAAAGAGCTGGAGGAGGCCCATCGGTGACAGGCTCCCACAAAGCCCGGCGACAAATGACCATAGCGCCTAAGCAGCTTAGGGCATTGGATATAGATGCTGCAGAATATGCACTATTAAGAACACGTCAGAAATACTTTGCAGGGGGCAACAAAGCAGGGAAACATAGTCTACGCGCACTGGTAAACACCAGGCCCGTGCAAAGCCTCAAGGACGGCAACGATGAACTCATCACAGGGGATGAGGACATAGCGGGGGAGTTTGGGCGTTTCTATGTGGACCTCTATAGGGCTGAGGGCTAATCTTTAGAGGAATGCACCCCTTAAGTTACGCAGACCCCCATAACGAAGTTGCAAGCCACTAGTGTCCCCCTTCTGGAGAAGGACATATTGGAGCGGGAGGTGTGGGAGGCAATCGGGAGACTCCAAACCGATAAGGCGCCAGGACAAGATGGGTTTATACCAGCTTTCTACAAACAGTTTGCCTCCTTGTTGTCCCCTATACTTACCCTATAGTACAACTCTTTTAGTGAAACTGGGGAACTAACTGAAACTATGCACATGGCAACGATAACAGTGCTGCCCAAACCAGGTAAAGATCCCCAACGCTGCGCCTCCTACCATCCCTTTTCCTTACTAAATGTGGACGCAAAGATTTTTACCAGGATACTAGCGGTTAGGCTGGGGGTACACATGCCGGAGCTGATTGCGCCTGATCAGTCTGGCTTCATACCAGGTCGTAATTGTGGGGACAACTCTAAACGGTTTTTCCATTTACTTGACCAGACGCAGCGGTCTAAAAAACCAACCTTATTTCTCTCAGTAGAAGCGAAGAAGGCCTTTGACCGCGTTCATTGGCCATTCCTGCAAACAAAACTGGAGGTGGTGGGTATCGGACCCAGATTCCAGCGCTGGGTTTGGGTGGGGTATGCGGGGCCTAAGGCATTAGTCAGTGTGAATAATACGCAGTCCCCGACTTTCACTATCTCCAGAGGGACTCGCCAGGGATGTCCCCTCTCACCGCTACTATTTGCGCTCTACATGGAGCCACTAGCGGAACGCATCCGTCATCACCCACAAATAGAGGGGGTCTGGATGGGAGGCCAATCACACAAAATAGCCTTATATGCCCATTATGTGCTGCTGACCGTTACAAACCCGTGCCACTCACTGCCCCCCTCCTAGAAGAGCTCGCAGCATTCGGGGAGGTCTCGGGTTTCAAGGTGAATACATCTAAGACCCAGGCACTCAACATCACAGTCCCACAGGAAGAGCAACAACACTTGAAAGCGGAGATCCCCTTACACTGGGCACAACAGGGCATCCCATATCTGGGTATTCAGATTTTTCCGACCCTAGAGGACACGGTGACCCGCAACTATTCAGGTATCCTTAAGACGGTGCAGTCATTTATTCAATCATGGCATGCGGGTCCCATTTCCTGGGAGGGCCGCATAGCGGTGGTCAAAATGACGTTGAAAAACGATTGCAGTTCCCTGAGCAAACTGAATATATAAGAAACTTCAATTACAATTCATAGGAGTTATTTTCGAATCACAGATTAGTGTGTTTATGGATGAGGGCCTTGTCCGATCTGCATCTTCCTTTATAGTCTCTAATTACAACTTTGGCATTTATCCTTAGGAGACTTGTTTAAACAGTAGGCGCCTTATTGTCCAGATCAAAAGTAATCCAAGTCCATTTATGACTTTTGCAGAACAAATTATTTATTTCATCAGGTCATAAAAGAACAGCCTTCATTCGATCATAAAAAAGAAGCCAACACGTGTTTCGTCTACGGTCGTATTCTGCCATACTCAATTGGCGTCTTGGCAGAATACGACCGTACTCGGTGCTTCGAACTTAGAGGCAACGGAAGTTTTTGGTAAATATTATCTAGTTGAGTTGGCTGGTATGACTGCGGCCACCCGAATTGTTATTTCCGGTTAATGCTATTGATATTTTGGAACTAGGCCCTGAGGAAGTCTTATGGAATATCATCCTTAGACGAAACACGTGTTGGCTTATTTTTTATGATCGAATGAAGGCTGTTCTTTTATGACCTGATGAAATAAATAATTTGTTCTGCAAAAGTCATAAATGGACTTGGATTACTTTTGATCTGGACAATAAGGCGCCTACTGTTTAAACAAGTCTCCTAAGGATAAATGCCAAAGTTGTAATTAGAGACTATAAAGGAAGATGCCGATCGGACAAGGCCCTCATCCATAAACACACTAATCTGTGATTCAAAAATAACTCCTATGAATTGTAATTGAAGTTTCTTATATATTCAGTTTGCTCAGGGAACTACAATCGTTTTTCTGTACAGTTACAATTGTTATCAATTGTAGGCAACAGCGTTGGGTGGTGGCTGTTTTGTTCCCTTGGATGCAATCCTTGTGATATTTCTGTTCTCTCTTTCACTGTTTTAATCACTATTTGTTTGCGCAGGATATACCTCACTGCCCATCTTTTTCTTATAGTCAAAATGACATTGTTGCCCAAGATCCTGTACCTTATGCAAATAATGCTGCTGGTGCCACCTGCCACTGTTCTAAATAATTTGCAGATGGCACTTGAATCCTTCATATGGGCCGGTAAGCGGGTCCGAATGGCCAGAGAGCGGGCTTATCTGCCAATGGTTAAAGGGGGCTTGGGTATTCCCAACCTGACAAAATACTACCTGGCGGCGCAACTGCGCTACATGGTTGAATGGCAGCGCCCAATGACTGAGAAACATTGGTAGTCTCTAGATCAGGCAGTGGCGGGTGTCCACATCTGGAAGATCCCTTGGCTCCCACGCAAACACCGCCCACCCGGGGTCTACATTTCACTGGAAGTTAGAGCCACAATGGGGGTTTGGGATAGGGTGTTCTCCGGCAAGCAGTTCTCCACCCAGATTTCCCCACTCACACCAATTATAGGAACCCAGATTTCCCACAAGTCACACAAGATAAGACATTCATTCGCTGGCAATAGGCCAATTGCAAGCGAATTGGGGATCTATTTGATGTGACAGACCTGCTAAAGGTTAAAGCGGTGCAGCAGGACTTTGGGCTCCCAGATTCTGAATACTGGCATTACTTGGCGATTAGGCACTGGGTGACACGCCCCAACATTAGGCCTCATGTTAGCATGCGACCGACGCCATTCGAAGGTTAGCTTCTCTCTAGAAAGGACGACTCCCGCATTCTATCTGATATATACTCCTTCTTAAATACACAGAGTACCCCTTAGTAAACCCCGGGCAGTAGACGCTGGGAACTCGAATGCGGACGGCGTTTCACGGATAAAGAATGGACAGACTACTGGTATCACACACCTGCACGTCTGGCCCGGTGGCAGTTGGGATGGGAGGATACATGTTGGAGGCACTGTGCACAGTCGGGCAGACTTACTCACCTGTTGTGGCATTACCCTAGGTTGCATAGGTACTGGGAGGAGGTGATTGCAGACATTGACCAGATGTTTTACACCAAAATACTGCGCTTCCCTAGCTACGTCCTTTTGGGACTGCCCAACACACTAACCTACCCACTACACTCCAATAAGGGAAAGGCAATTACCCTGGCGTTATGTGCGGCAAAACAAGTTTTATTGTCAAAATGGGGTACTGACGTTGTCCTAAGACACTGACTGGCTCCACAAGCTATGGGTTTTGTTGGGGATGGAAAAATTAACGGCTGTGGTCAATCGCACTTTGCCCAAATTTGAAAAACAATGGCAATCATGTATAAAACACCTCTCAGGAGTATCCCAGGAGTTCACATGTCCTATGTATTTGGGTATGCTACAGATAACACCCACCACCACCACTTCAGACCTCAGTACAAGAACAGAGTGATGGCTTCTATAGATTGACATGTGCATGTAATGATTACTTTATTCAATTGTTTTGCCTCCCATTTCCCCCCCACTTCCCCCCCTTCCTTCCTCTGATCTTAGCTACTTCGCCGGCTGGCCAATGGATGTAGGCGAAGGATGTTGTATGGATATTTTTTCCCTTTAAAAATAATAAACAAGCATTGGCATAGCCAATAGGTCTCGCCTTTGGGACCTTATAAGTGTTTAACCATGCAACAGTTGCATAACTAAAGACTTATAAGGTCCCAAAAGCGAGACCTATTGGCTATGCCAATGCTTGTTTTAACTGCTGTAATCTATTGAAGCCTCACGGAGAACATCAAAGCGGCCGCGAAAGTGATCGCGATCAAACATCAAAGCGTCCGTGCGGCCGCGAAAGTGAAAGTAATCGCGGTAAAGCGCGACGCGCGCGCCCGCGCACATGCACTGTAGGTCTAGGCTGGCCTGGTAGCACTTTTTGGAGCCCTCACAAAATGTCTCACCAGACCAGCGCATGCGCTGGGTCAGGCGAGACCTAAAAATCGTTACAATCCTAAAACTCATTTGTAGTATATACAATATTCCTAGAGTTTATTCCATTGTGGTTGCTTCAAAGTGAGTTTGGATATAAAAAAAACAGTTTTATTTTTCAAAATAGCAGTAAGTGTGATTTATTCCTAATCCTGTTTTTAGCTCGCCTGTTAGTGATCAGGCATCTAACAAAGAATAAGCTTATCTCATCTGCTAAGATTCAGAGAACTGTCAAAACAATGTAGTCTTTTCCATTGTCTTAAATGAACAAATTACAAACATTCATTACTGGCTTCGCAAGTTTGTATTTTTAAATTGTACACAGTTTTAACACATTTGGACAAATAATAAATATATTAGGCCAAAGTTCATTATGAATAAAATAATTAAAAAGAAATCTGTCAACAATACAAAAAATGTTGGGAGGAGAGAAAGACGGAAAACGTGTAACCAGTGCAAGGGATCAAGGGGAGTGAAACATTAATATTTAAAATTGGATCGAGCAAATATTTTCTTGGCAATTCAATTATAATGTGACATTAGATGAAGAAAGACAGCCACCAATGGAGCGATTCAGAATGCAATAGACTGTCTTTACTATACAACAACATAGTAAAGACAGTTTGAGGCCTCAATATGAATGTGTCTAGTCAAGAGTAAGACGAATAAGTCAAGTGTTAAGGTAAGTCCCAATTGTTATGTGCAAAAAATGACCAGTATAAATAGTTTTGTCTTTAGTCATAAAGAATACTAGAAAATGTGTCATCCTAATGCTAACAAACATGTAGAATCGATGGAATGAAAGCTATCGCTGAAATTTCTAATTTTAAATATGGTCAAGTGTCTATAGGTAGAAAAACCTTTACTCTTTTCAACATCATTTCTCGTAAAGGTTAGACAATGACATCAGGACATTATGAAGTCTATATGAAAAACGGGACAGTTTGGACATAACATGTGTATTTGTAAAGCGCACGTTCACCACATATATATATATATATAAAACATAACATGTGTATTTGTAAAGCGCACGTTCACCACTACGGGTATCTTGGCGCTGAATAACAGATGTTTTTTGTTACCCAGCTCAATGGTACTCATTTTATCGACCTCAGATGGATGAAAGGCTGAGTGGACCTGCCAGGATTTAAACCTGTAACCATGAGGTCGAACACAGGCCCCTGCAGTAGACGCATTAGTCCACTGAGCCACCAGACCCGGCTATAAATTATATTATATAATAATATGTTATTTCTGGAACAAAAGCTCTAGAAAATATAGGATTTAGTCTCCATTCAACAGTTTCAGAGATAAAGTATATGCTGAATATACATCATCATTCAGCCAGAGAAGTATTATGACCAGTGTAGCCTTGTAATTTATTTTTTCAATAGTGCTACATAGGCATTTATTCTTTAGTACTAGTTCGGAATAGCAACTACATCTCTTTAGAATGTATTCCCTTTCTCCATGTAGAAACTGAGTACAGGTTTACTGAAAATGAAGTCCTGCATATGCTGAATTATATTACATATGGTTTACAGTTAACATTAACTTGTACAGCTTTTATGAGGTTATTTTTTTTTAATTAAATCCTAAGGGCTTTTCCTCATTCTTCCAAGATGGCAAACGTTTCTTTGAAATATTTAACCCAAGAAATTCAATGAAAAGAAAACAAAGGTTAAACCCACTTTAGGTGTTGTACTAAGATAAGAACATATATTTAAAAACCGAAAGAACACTGAAATTTGCCAGCCATAAACTCTATAGCACAATGCCACAATCACTGGATGATATCCTCAGTGAAGTCATTTAACATCTCATCTTGCTCCAGGCCTTTAGGTTTATGTGAACCTTATCAGTAACAGATGTCTTGTTCCCCGATTTAATTTGAATTCAGTTGTCCTTGTATAACAAGTGTATAGCTCTGAATAGTTGGTTTAGAATGCCCATTTGTTTGTGCTTTACCATAGCAGAGCTCAGCTAACTGAATCAAAGGCCTTGAGAATAGTCGACGAAACATGCAAAAAAATGTTCTGCTTCGCTCTGATGCTTCTTGGATTAATGTTGATTATGCTACAATATAATCTGCTGTAGTATTGTGTAACAAAAAACCCGGATGGAAACCATGCGATTAGCTTTTTGTTTTTCACCCATGTGCTCATCTCTTTTAGTAGTTTGCAGAGTAGTATTTGGAGTCAGTATACAGGAGAATATTTAATTTGTAGTTGTACGGGACCCCTTTTGAGATTAGGTAGTAGATTGAGCCCTTCAAGGATGATGGAAAGAGGCCTTTCATGAAGCAATTCTTGAATAATTACCTCAGTGCCATAGCCCAAAATGTTGGGTTGTGCTTGAAAATTGCTGGAGGCAGATCATTGGGTCCCGGAGCGCAATAATTTCTGCTTGCCTTAATGATGTTAATTACTTTCCTTCTGTTCTAACTGCTCACTGGTACCTATTGTGTCCTTAATATAACACTGTGCAGATGATAGTGCCTGGATTGGTTATGCTGTATCAGTTACAATGCAAGGCGCATATATGTATAGTAACTAAACGTATTACTATAGTACTGCAGTACTAGTGTATTAATATTAATACTTGTCTTTTACTGGTGGGAACTCCAGTAGCTCGAACTATGTTCCAGAATGTTTTGATGATCTGGATATTACTACTTAGCGAACAGTCGGCCATTGTTTAGCTCTGTACATTTGTGCACTCCATATTGCTCTTCTATAATTTTCCTGTCAATTTAGCATTTTCAACTTCATTAAGACTTTTGATTTTGTTTGCTTTTCTCAAGTTCCTACTTAGGTCTTTTTTTAGTCGTCGAAGGGTAGATGAACTCCACTGTTTTAGAATGCTTCTGGGGAAGTCCTGATTGATCGTTTTTTAATGTACTTAAGATCAGTTTTGATGTAAGACCCCAGGCTTCAATATAGGTTATGTTTTTCCTGTTACAAGACTTGATGATTTGCTGTGATAGGTTTGGGGCTTTGGCAATTATCCATGATTCCAGTTTTCCTCGACTAAATGATAACCATTTATTCTTGAGTGGCGAGAGGCCAGACGCTACATAGGTTGGTGTTGCACATTCATTTATTCTTAATGTGCAAATTTGAAGAAAGTGGTCTTTTTCGGTTCCGCTGTATTATTTCAAAGTCAGTGAAGCGGTTCACTAGCTCCATAGATACAAATGTGTAGACTACAACTGCCATTTGAGTTGTTCCAATTCTAGTAGGCGTTTTAGAGTTGTTGTTTGTAAAGCAGTCATTCAATGCTCGTAGCATTAAGTCTTGAAGAATGGTCCAACAAACTCTACTGGATGAATCAACAGTTTGGGTGGAGGTCGAGGGTTCTAGTACGTTTCTATAACTGTCCTCCTGTTCATGCAAGTTGGATTTTGTGTGATGGTCCATTAGATTCAGCTAGAGGCCCCCTGTCACGATTAATGCATTTGCTTGAACAAAGGGCTGTAGAGAGTCTATTAAGTTAACTAATTCTTTGCTAATCGATTACTTAATTTGTTGAGTATAAAAACCTGTAAGAAGTGAGAATTTTTTTTTTTTAAATTTCACAGTTATTCACTGTAGCCAGGGGCGATTGCTATTTAGTCCAGTGCATCCCAGGTGAAGATGTGTTACGTCATGAATAGATAATCTTTCAGAGGGTCTTGCTCTCTCGAGTACCTGCATCCCAGAAGCTTTCGTAGCCAACAGTATCAGTTTTCTTGCAACTTTAAGTCACCTAGAGGCAGTTGATATTAAATTTAGAAATACATTCTTGTTGCTGCTGGAAAGCTTCCAAGCCTGCTATATCACAGGAGTATAGTTTAATCCTTGTGCTAGTAGTAACTCCTTTGTCACTTGCGGTGACTTGTGGGTCCTTCACTAGGTTAAGAAAGAGTTAGTGGGTCCCCTTAGGATTGTTGTGCCTCTATGATGCAATGCTCCAGCCAGCCAGGGCTAGTCTTCATCTCTTAAAGCTGTTTCTGTTGAAAATGCTCAGCTGCAAAGTCCTGGTGCATCCATTGTTATCCTGATATCTGTAGATGGAGCTGCCCATTTGTCTATGCATGAGTTGTAGTGCATAAATTAGTTGGCGGTCCATTCTATATCCTCGTTCTCATTTGGGAGTAGTAAAACTGGATATTACTCCAGGTAAGCGCTGATAACTGATATGCCCAGTTTGCAAATTGTGTCGCTTCCCAGAATCTCTTGTGTGCGTGTTCTTTTGATACTAGAGTCAATTTTGTGCTTTCTAGGTTATTATCATCCACCGAAGGGACAAAAGAGGTGTCTAATATTGATACATTGGTTATCATGGCTAGCTCTGGGATAGCTTTGTACAATTTTTGAATATTTCCTCTGTTTAGAATGTCGAATGAGCCTTTCGAATGATATAACGGGGTAAGAAATTTTGACGTAGGTGTAGATATGAATGTATTATCTGGGTGTTTTTCTGGCGCATAGCACTCTTGTTTCAGTAAGTGGTCCTTAGGGGGCATTATAAATACATGTGTTTGTTTTCTCCAGTCATTTCCTCCGTGCTACACATTTGTATGGTGCAAGCAAAAAAAATAGGGCTATTTGGGAGGGTGCTTGATGGTGGCTTGCCGTTTGTGTGCAAAGTTTTTAATGGGTTAGACCAGCTATTGTCTTTTTTACCAAAGCCCATGTTACTCTTATTTCTTAATGGGGGTTTTCACACCATTGAATGGGGCCAAGATTTTGCTTTCAATATTTAGGCCCATTGATCTATTACGTAAAACTGAGGAGGAAGCATCCTTGCTGCTTCTAACTGATTTCACTGTTGCTGCTCTCAAACCCAATGTTTTTGGGAGGGTTGCAACTTCTGCAAAAGATAAGACCATGTGCTCTTCTTTTTCAGACTTCTGGTTAGGGTACTCTGTCGTGATCATTGATTGATGGCGGTTATAGGGGCGTTTACGTCCTGACAAGGGCTCTCTATTAATGAGGTGGAGGTTTTGAAACTGTTTTGTTTAGAGCTTATGCTTGTTTTGTTGCCATTATATCTGAGATTCTCTACTGAGTTACTGAAAGTGAACCTTTACCGGATATTGGATCTGTGTTGTTTTGACTAAGCATTACATGATTACTATTGGCAGGGTTGAAAATTGGGTATAGATCTAATTGAGATTTTGCGGTTATGCATCCGCCCTGTGCAGCAGCTGTTTGCAGATCCATTTTTTCACCTTCTGTTATATTAAACAGGCCTATGCTTTGTTTCTTTAGCTTCCCTAGTCGTTTTTCGTAGAAGGTTTTACCTTGAAAGGTAAACCGGAGCCAGTGACGCTGATTTTTGCCCCCTTCACCAGAATGGACATCAACCAGGTCTGTCGATGGGTTTATTAGCCCGACCCGGGGGAGGGAAGCAATTGTAGCTCCAATCAAGACTGAGGGGGGAGATTCGTGGTCGCTGAATCAATGATGACTTCAGTCAATGGGGTTGACCTGTTCTTGCTTGGCTGTGCCTTCTGAAACTGAACACGTTGTCTATGACAAGCGATTTCTGACAGTGTCGATTCGCACACTTCCCCTCACACTGTTCAGCACCCGAACGTTAGATGTCAAAAAGGGTAGAGGAAAGAAAACAAGGATTTAAACTTGTTTCCATGGCACAGAATGATAAATTGGTCCATTGTTGCCACAAATCTCTGGTAAAACCTGCTCTGGGCCATGTTCTGCATACACTACTCTTCACATGTTATATGCGACGTTAGAATAGCAAATCACTCTTGATTTGCAACGGACAATGTCAATATCAATTTTCTACTTATTGAACTATCTGTAAAGCGCTCTGATACCCTTCTAGGGTCATGTTTGCGCTATATAAAACTTTATAAATAAAAATAAATAAATAAACGCTAGAATGGAGGAGCGGATAAATTACAAATATTCCACTACACAAAGACATCGTGAACATACATATTGCACAACAAAGCGAATGTGGATCTCAGAACGGAGTCAAAAACTAGTATGTTGTAGGCATCAGTCGCAAACTCCTTCGAGTACCACAGATAAACACATGTACCGGAGCTATAAGGTACAGTACTACCAACATGCAGTGTTTGCCAGGCAAACCATATTTTCCTTAAAGAAATGCGAAAACAATAATCGCAAAAAATATTAACATCCCTTCTGCTCAAATATTTGACCAAAAATGTACATTACAATATATCGTGCATTTATTTTATGAGACATTCTATAACCTTTGACAACTATCAGAGATTGCCTATGATACTGACTTCATAATAATGCATCCTGAAAAACAGTTAAGCCCTTCTCTGTGCAATTCGTGCGCATGGCAGTCCTTCAAACACAAATAGCCAACCACTGATCGTAATAATCGTGTGGGAAGCAAGGCACATAATTATGCAGCAGCTTCCAAACGCAATCATTTTAAAGTGTATTCATTACTTGTGGTCTATTATTAAACAGAAGGCTCCAACTAGTTTTTGCAGTGCTATCACGGGGCGCATGAAAAAAACAGAATAAACCTGCATGATGTACCTGCCAAAATGCTACGGTGTGCCAAGCCACCTAAGGTACTTTCAATTGGCATAGCCTCAATTACTGCCCTTGTCAGCTTTTCGAATGCTGGGGAAGTGCCCATAAAGTGTCATTAGCTCTTAGTGCACACAGCCCAGCTGAGAAGGCAGGCCGCTGCGTTGCTAGGCAACAGTGCATTTAGAATCCCTCATCATGCCCAAAGATGCAGCGTCAGCTAGGTCAAGCAGCTCATTATCAACCTACCATGGGCCTTCCATTTACCTCCGGATATTGTTCCAGTATTCACAGAAAAGTCATTCAGCTGAATTAAACCCCCAGGCCCTAAGACATCTTTCCAAAACACAACAAAGGCTATTTCTGCTGAGAGAAAAAATAAAAGATGTATTTAAGCCTCCAGTCTAGTGCATACTTTGTCACAAGCGAGCACAAACATTACAGATCCCTTCTGATTCATCGCCTATAAGGCTTTTCTTTGCTTCTGCCACAATCGAATGGGACCTGCGCAAGAGGAATAAGCTATGTTGATAAATACTTTGAAACATTTTTGCTGTGTTTATTTACATCCAGAAGAAAGGATCATGACATCTATTCACGCCACAGATCAGTAGTTAGTTTGTAAAAGAGGTACGAGACCTAGGGACTGACAAAGATGAGCACGTCTCAGTATTGTCTCCTCTATGTCATAGGAGCAGCACAGTTGATGAAGATGAAGACACCCGTATGAATAAAAACAGAACGTGAATTTGCTGCTGAATGCGAAAAGGTGACATACAGTATGTTTACAAGCAACATAGGTATGGTTGTGGTCCTTTAGGAAATAGGAATTACGATTAGGAAGTCTCCGTCAACACTATAGCCCAAGAGTTCCCAGAGGTGGGGGGAATGCCACAGCTAAGCAAAGGTAGGATAACAAGCTACCCTTCATTATGCCAGAAATATTGGGTTTTTGACATCATCTGCTTACTGGATCACTTTAATTCCCCTCCCATCTGACTTTCAAAAACATTAGGCATTTCCCCATTTATACATTAAGAATTTGATTAGTTATTTCCAAGGACTTCAACTCAGTTAAAAAATCCTGAAAAGGGGCCTGTATTTGAGAATAATGGGCTAGTAAAATGTAGTCAAGAACTGTATTTATTCTAAAAGAGTATGCGCTTTGTTTAACTCGATCAGCTGAAAAGGAGTATATTGGCATGGACAGTTTTTTCTGCATTAAGAGACACTCCACCCCTACCTCTTAGAGGAGGCACTGGGCATTCTCTATTCTAACACATCTTCAGATCTCAGTCTAATCCTACCAGTAAGCTGAAGAAAAACGTCAATGCCACTTTTTAACGATGGGTGCCCACCAAGAACATTTTAAACTCAGAACAGGCATCCCTGTGTGTTGGATTTTTGTTGACTCTTTGGTCACGTGTCTTGCAGATCATGGTTTACTTGTTGGCATTACGCATTCTCTTCCACTGAGAAGAATATAATAGTTAACTTCTTTAGCAGCATAGTGAAGCTGAACAAGGTGGTCAACTTTAACTTCCTCAAATACAATCTTTGGCAGCTGGTTCAAATCTGGTTTAAAAAAAAAAGCAATCATTGTCATCTGTGCCCTTAACATTCCTCGCTCTGACGTGTGCTGACATATAAACCGCACATAAGCGGACAAAACAAAACCAAAATCCTTACCCGTAATGTGGGCAGTCTCGGTGTGGATTTTAATTTTACATTTCACACTATTTTGTATAACGCTAGAAGCATGTCTGGGAAACGGACATTCTCTCCATCTTAGCCACTACACAGGACATTTCACCAAAGTCCATCTTATCCTATGTCCAACAGTTTACAAATGAAAGATGACCATCTTAAGAGAGGGGATCAGTTTAAAAAAAAAACAAGAATAAGCTAACACTTTGGAAGAACATATGCAGGAACTGTATGCAGGATTCCATTGCTTACCTGAGACGAGTCTACATTAGCAACTTCAGTGATGGTAGTCAAAACTTCACGAAGGACCTCCCCATTTTCTTGAACCAGAAGGTATGCCAGAATAAGTGAAATATGTGGTGGAACTTCAGTGATCACGGGTAGCAAGGTTTTGACAGAAAGCAGCCAATCGCAAACAGCAGTGCTGCTTCCGTTCATTGTCTCAATCGTCTTCCAGGTAGTAAACAATGTATTATAATCGCTTGTTATTGGGAAAACAAGCATCGGAGGCGGCTAAACCAAAGGGGCAAAAATACCATATTTCAGTACATACAACACTCATCAAATTAAACTGAAAAAATACACAAGTATGCTTATACGATGAGCATTTTCCAATAATGTGCATGGTTGCTGATCAAACACATCAAATCTGATTTCAAATACTTTTGTTCTCAATAAAAACTAAAGCAGTCAAAACTTCATTGATAAATAAACTTGCCAAAGTGTATCTACAAAGTAAAATGCAACAAATTACCTAAGCAGAGGCAAGTGGCGTAGTCTGATTAAAATCCCAGCCCCAAAAAAGGTCTAACTACAGGCAACATGTAAGATTCAGGACTTTCTTTTGAAGAAAAAAAAACATGATTGAAGTTATAAGTTTTTTTCGTTCCAATTCTACTTCACTTCCAGACACCTAATTCTGTATCATTTATTAATCAAATTTTTTTCACACACTGCACTGCAGAGTACTTTATTTTATTTTATCATATGTATATATCAATTTTAAGTTTGTCCTGTCTCACAAGCCGAATTTTTGCCAAGAAATCAGAATACATGCATATACGTACATAAAGGGGATTTCGGTTACCTCTCTTCATCAGCTGGTATGTTTAAGTGTCATTCACAATTTGCTTCCACCCACCTCAGCATACAGCATGGCACAATGGGTCAGCCCTCTTGCGCCGCTGGCTCTCAAAGCACACTTCAGTGACTAGGCTTATGGCCAATCTCTACTTTATTTCATGTTGTTTTTCATTACTTTTATACTTTTGATATCAATTGCAGATTTTTGAAAAGATAAAAAAATATATATATAAATATATATATAAAAATATCACGGATCTACTGGCCTTGCATATGCTTGTTTTATATTGTCTTAAGCACTGGAAAGCTTGAATATGTTCCAGTACTAGGGATCAGCGTAAAGGAATGCAAACAGGGGCTATTTGTGTAAAAAAGTAGGACTTTGATGATCTAACAAAAGTGAAGAATTATGCCCACTCTGACTTAAAAATGAGAAGCACAAATATTCACGCTTTGGGAACATACCAAATTAGCTTTCTGCTTTACGTTTACTCAGCGGAGACAAGGAAATAAGCAAGCAAAATACAGTAAACAGTGAAAAGTGAAATATTTGTTATGTCAACAATTAAAAACAAAAAACTACAAAGAGGAAAACATAGACACAGAGGTTGGACTAAAGGTCTTCATAAAACAAGCGCTGACAAAGCCTTAGCAAGTGACTACTTTGCTTTTTCATTTATTTTTTCAAACCTATGCAATTGACATTGTAAGTGGAAAAGCTACAAGTAAAAATGCCACCATTTTGAATTGGCATGTATATGTCTGCAATAAAAAAAGTAAGTAAACAAGCATTTACAATGCAATGGTCTCGCCTTTTGCATAAGTTGGAGCTATTGGTATTGTAAATGACAAACTTTTTTATTTATGGGTTGTTTTGAAAACAGATAAATAAATGGCATAGTCATTTACAATGCCAATAGCTTTAGCTCTCGCAAAGGCGAGACCTATTGCATCTATACACACACACACACACACACACACACACACACACACACACACACACACACACACACACAATCCTTTGGTGAATATGTAGTGTTTGAAGGGGTCCACAGGGGGCACAGCGGCGGGGAAACGAGTGGGACAGAGGGCAAAAGGGGCACAAAAGGGAAAAAAACGAGTGGCGCAGAAGGGCACAGAAAAACGAGAGGAACAGAGGGCAGAAAGGCACAAAAAACGAGGAAAAACGAGTGGCACAGAGGGCAGAAGGGCACAAAAAACGAGTGGAACAGAGGGCACAAACAACGAGAGGAGCAGAGGGCAGAAAGGCACACAAAAAAGAGGGAAACGAGTGGAACAGAGGACAGAAAGGCACAAAAAAGAGTGGAAAACGAGTGGCACAGAGGGCAGAAAGGCACAAAAACGAGTGGCACAGAGGGCAGAAGGGCACAAAAGACGAGAGGAGCAGAGGGCAGAAAGACACAAAAAAACGAGTGGAACAGAGGGCAGAAGGGCACATAAACGAGAGGGGCAGAAAGGAACAAAAAAAGAGGGAAAACGAGTGGAACAGAGGACTGAAAGGCACAAAAAAAGAGGGAAAAACGAGTGGCACAGAGGGCAGAAAGGCACAAAAACGAGGGGCACAGAGGGCAGAAGGGCACAAAAGAGCCACACACCGACCCACACACACACAATCCTTTGGTGAATATGTAGTGTTGGAAGGGGTCCACAGCGGCGGGGAAACCAGTGGGACAGAGGGCAAAAGGGGCACAAAAGGGAAAAAAAAACGAGGGGCACAAAAAAAACGAGAGGAACAGAGGGCAGAAAGGCACAAAACACGAGGAAAAACGAGTGGCTCAGAGGGCAGAAGGGCACAAAAAAACGAGTGGAACAGAGGGCAGAAAAAACGAGAGGAGCAGAGGGCAGAAAGGCACAAAACAAGAGGGAAACGAGTGGAACAGAGGACAGAAAGGCACAAAAAAAGAGGGAAAAACGAGTGGAACAGAGGGCAGAAAGGCATAAAAACGAGTGGTGCAGAAGGGCACAAAAGACGAGAGGGCAGAAAGGCACAAATAACCTGCCTCGTGAGGAATCTAGCTGGGCGTGCGGGGGATGGTCCTCTCGTTCTCCGGATGAAGCTGAAGCGCCAGTTACAGGACATGCAGCCGGACCCCTACTCCGCGGCCCTGTAGAAAACAGCACGTGCAAGAGATGCCATGAGCGAAAGACTCACCACGGCATGCGCGCAACACTCACCCAGTCTGTCTGTGATTGGCTGCCAATGTAGCAGGCGGCTAGTGATTGGCCCATGCCTGCTGCCGGGGTCTTGCAATTGGACTGTAGAGTCACACGTGACCAGGGGGAGTCACGCGCTTTTCGGGAACCCGCCAGGTAGGACATAAACAAAACAAACCCAAGGAAAGAAGCATGGAGGGTCCGGGGCAGCGGAAGCAGCAGCGGAGGGGGTGAAGAGCAACACCGGAGAAGGGCAGACCAACAGCAAGTGAGTGCAAGGGGGAAGAAACAGAAAATGATATTTTGGGAGGGTGAAAGGGACCTGCCGCCAACAAGACTATTGTTGTCCTGTTTACTCCCAAGGGAGACAGACCTGGACACGATCCGATTCTGGTCCGGGCACACTGTGAAGCGCGTTCACAGACCAGAATCGGCTCGTGCCCGGACCAGAATCGGCTCGTGCCCAGGTCTGTCTCCCTTGAGAGGCATCACGGCAACAATAGTTTCTCGTTGGCGGCAGAGCTTCGCGCTGCAACGCCAGCGAGACCTAAAAATGACCCACTGGAAAAAGTAAAAAAAATAACATGAAATGAATGAAAGGATAAATGAAAGTAGCAACTATCAGCCCTAGCATTAAGGTGGACAACTTTTTAGGTGTAGGTATGCGTGTGCAAGGGCAATATGTTGACACTCAATAGGATAAAAGCCAGTAGCTGAAGTGTGCTGACCCAGATCCCTATGCTACAGTGGGTGGGCGCAAATTGTGAATGACACCTTAAAAGACAACTGGGGAGAGAGATAGTGTGGGTATATGGAATATGCTACTTACCAGTATGCATCTGTTCTTGGCATGTAGAGCTGCAGATCTACACACTCTTACATAGATCGCCATCTGGTGTTGGGCCCGGATGTTTGCAGTTTGTTTTTCCTCTTGGAAAGTCTTTGGAAGTCACGAGGTTGGTGACTCCTCCCTTGGTTCGTATTGCGCATGGGCTTCGGCTCCATCCTCAGATTGTTTTTCGCCAACAGGGAAAGATGGAGCGTAGTAATAACAGTGAAGAAACCCATGTGTGTTGTATCTAAATAAGATAGACTGGAACAGATACAGGTAGCCGGGGAGGCGGGTGGGCGTGTGTAGATCTGCAGCTCTACATGCCAAGAACAGATGCATACTGGTAAGTAGCATATTCCGTTCGAGGCATATGAGCTGCAGATTACACACTTTTGCATAGACTATATAGCAGTTCCCCACCTTAGCGGCGACCACCGGTATCTGTTGCAGTGGTTTGAAATAGTGTTTTTAGTACAGCCTGGCCCACACTAGCTTGTTGCTTGGTTTGCACATCTACACAGTAATGTTCAGTGAAAGTGTGCAGTGTTGACCATGTAGCTGCCTTGCAGATATCATCTAATGGGATGTTCTCTAGAAAAGCCATAGAAGCCCCTATCTTTCTTGTAGAGTGGGCTTTAGGGGGAACAGATAGCGTGCGTTTTGCGTTGTGGTAGCAAATCTGTATGCATTTTACAATCCACCTAGCTATCCCTGATTTAGAGATGGGGTTGCCTTTATGAGGTGGAGAGAAGGAGACAAACAGTTGCTTTGTCTTTCTGAAAGGTTGTGTTCTCTGGGTATAGTAAAGCAAGGCCCTTTTAACATCCAGTGTGTGTAGAGCCCTTTCCGCAACAGTTTGAGGTTGCGGAAAAAAAACCGGTAATTCTACCGATTGGTTTAGATGAAAGGGTGAGATGACTTTGGGTAGGAATTTTGGGTTGGTACGTAGGAGAACCTTGTTCGGGTGCATTTGGAGAAAAAGTTCTTGTATAGTAAGTGCTTGTATTTCACTGACCCTTCTAAGGGAGGTGATGGCTACAAGGAAAGCTGTTTTCCATGTGAGGAATTGCAGTTCGCATTTGTGCAAGGGTTCAAAAGGTGGTCCCATTAGCCTTGTGAGCACTATATTTAAGTTCCACACAGGTGAGGGTGGCACCCTGGGGGGAATTATTCTTTTTAGGCCTTCCATGAAGGCTTTAATGGCAGGCGCTCTGAAAAGTGATAGGTGCTGTCTGTTTTGTAAGTAAGCGTCAATTGCTGCGAGGTGTAGCCGAATGGATGTATATGCTAGGTTACATCTTTGTAGGTGTAGTAAGTAGCATATGATGTGCTGTATGGATGCGTCTAGAGGGTTGATTGTGTTGTTATGGCAATAAACAACAAATCTTTTCCACTTGGCAGCGTAGCAGGCTCTAGTGGTAGGACGTCTAGCTTCTCTGATAACATTCATACAGTCGGGGGGAAGGTTAAGGTATCCGAACTCTAGGATTTTCAGGAGCCAGATCGCAAGGTTGAGCTGAGCTGGGTCCGGGTGTCTGATCTCTCCATGGTTCTGGGTTAGGAGGCATGGTGAGAGGTGTAATTTTTGGTGTGGCACTACTGAGAGTTCCAGCAGCGTGGTGTACCATGGTTGTCTGGCCCATGTTGGAGCTACTAGAATGAGTGTGAGCGAGTGCTGCTGTAGCTTTCGCACCACTAATGGAATTAGTGGGAGAGGTGGAAAGGCGTATGCAAATTTGCCTGACCAGTTCATCCATATCGCATTGCCTTTGGACAATGGGTGTGGGTATCTGGCGGCGAAGCTTGGGCATTTTTTGTTTTCGTGGGTGGCGAATAGGTCTATTTGTGGATGCCCCCACATTTGAAAGAACGGTTGAAGAACTTGCGGGTGAAGTTCCCACTCGTGGATCTGCTGCGTCTGTCTGCTGAGCAGATCTGCCATGGTGTTCTGGACTCCTGGGACATGTTGGGCTAGGAGAAAGATTTTGTGTGGAATTGCCCATCTCCATATGCTCTGTGCTAGTTGAGAGAGCTGTGGAGAGTGTGTGCCACCTTGTTTTTGGATGTAGTACATGGCGGTCATGTTGTCCGTGCGGATAAGGACTGCCTTGCCTAAAATCTGTGTGTGAAAGGATTTTAGGGCTAGAAAGATTGCCAGTAGCTCCAGATGATTGATGTGGAGTAACTTTTGTTGCGGCGTCCATGTGCCCTGCACTGTGAGGTGTAGTAGATGAGCTCCCCAGCCGGAGAGCGATGCGTCTGTGGTCAGGATTATTTGTGGAACCGGGTCCAGGAACGGTCGACCTCTGGAAAGATTTGTGGTGTTCCACCACTGCAGAGAGCGATGGGTGCGACCGTCTACCAACACCAGATCTGTCAGTTGCCCCTGGGCCTGGTTCCATTGGCGCGCTAAGCACTCTT
Organism: Triturus cristatus; assembly: GCF_964204655.1. Classification (NCBI taxonomy): domain Eukaryota; kingdom Metazoa; phylum Chordata; class Amphibia; order Caudata; family Salamandridae; genus Triturus; species Triturus cristatus. Next base: position 992,306,216 of record NC_140581.1, read on the forward strand.
GGAGTGGACGCATCTGGAGTCTTGCATGAGGCACTATAAAAATGCAAGAGGCCATCATCCCTATCAGTTGCATAAACACTCTTGCTGGGAGGGAGTGTTGAAGTATGAATTTTTGACGCAAAGCCTGAATGCTTGCGATCCTTGCCGGATTGGGGTAGGCAATGGCTTTTGAGGTGTCTATGGTGGCACCGAGGTATTGCTTTATGTGGGATTGTGTTAGTTGGGACTTTTGGTGGTTCACCATGAAGCCTAGTTGGTGAAGTAGCTGGATTGTAGTAGCGGTGTGGTGTACACATTGGTTGTAGGATGCGGCTTTTATGAGCCAGTCGTCCAGATACGGGAAGACGTGTATGTGCTGTCTTCTGAGGTGTGCCGCCACTACCGCTAGGCACTTGGTAAATACCCGTGGTGCTGTTGTGACCCCGAATGGGAGCACCTTGAACTGGTAGTGTTGCCCGTCCACTACGAATCTGAGGTACTTTCTGTGGGCATGGTGTACCGGAATGTGAAAGTACGCGTCTTTCAAGGCCAGTGTGGTGAGAAAGTCGTTCTGGGAGAGGAGCGGAAGTACCTGCTGAAGTGTTACCATGTGAAAATGGTCCGAATGTATGTATGTGTTTAGAGGCCGGAAATCTAGGATAGGTCGTAGAGTCTCGTCTCTTTTTGGTATCAGAAAATATAGGGAGCAGACCCCTACATTTTGCTGATCGTGGAGGACCTGTTCTATTGCGTGCTTTTGTAGGAGGGAGATCACCTCCTGTTTTAGCAACGTGGAATGTTCTTGTGACATTGGGCGTTGCCTGGGTGGAATGTTGGGGGGGGTAGATGTGAGTTCTAGGCAGTACCCTGAACGAATAATTTGGGTCACCCACTTGTCTGATGTGATGGACTCCCAGACGTGAAGGAAATTTTGTAGTCTGCCCCCGAATGGAGTGGGATGGTCTGGGGGGAGCAGGGGAAAGTCATTGGGTAGGCGGTGTGGCAGAGCGGGCGGTATTTGTTTTGCCTCTGCCTTTATTGTTATTTCCTCTATAGCCGCCTCTTTGATAACCTTTTGTGAAGGTGGACTGAGGAGGGGATTTGTAGGACGTGGACGCGCTATCTGAGGAGTAGCCTCTGCCCGTGCCCCGAAAGGAAGAGCGGCGAAAGGAGCGTCTAGGAGGGTGTTACTGTAGGGCTCCCATAGATTTCGCCGTATCTGTATCTTTTTTCATCTTCTCGAGGGCCTCATCTATCTTTGAACCGAATAAATGTTCCTGATCGAACGGATGGTTTAATATGGAGGCTTGTACCTCAGGTTTAAAGCCCGACACTCTCAGCCAAGCGTGTCGACGGAGTAGGACACTGGTGTTAATGGCCCTGGAAGCTGTGTCTGCTGCGTCTAAGGCACAGCGTATAGAGATATTAGTTATGGTCTTACCCTCTTGGATTAATTCATTGGCCCTATTTTTATATTTCTCTGGGAGATGGTGCATGATGGTTTCTAGTTCATCATAGTGCTCTCTGTCGTATCTGGCCAATAACGCTTGGGTGTTGGCGATACGCCATATGTTAGCTGCCTGTGACGCAGTGCGTTTTCCTGATGCGTCCAGGAGCTTTGATTCCTTGTCAGGTGGTGGTGCTTCGCCTGACGCCTGGGAATTTGATCTTTTTCTTGCGGTGGATACCACTAGGGAATCCAGTGGCACTGGCCCTTTGATGTAGGCAGGATCTGTAGGGGCAGCTTTATAATTTTTTTCTATGCGTGGGTTTAGGACCCTAGCCCTGACTGGGTCTTTAAAAACCTCTGGCGCATGTTTTATTACCCCTTTGAGCATAGGTAGAATAGCAGTAGACCTATGTGCTGTATCAAAGGTATCTAGGAGGAAATCTTCCTCTACTGGGTCAGTGTGTAGCTCTACCCCGTGATAATGTGCCGCCCTCTGAAGTAGGTGGTGAAAACCTAGTGAGTCTTCTGGTGGCGATGGCCTGGATGGATATAGGTCATCTTGTGGGACATCTGGAATGTCTGGATTATTATAATCATCCCAGGGGTCTGGGGATCCTGTAGGGGTGGGGTCTTGTGGCACATGTGCTGGGTCGTAGTATGGGTCCCCCTGATCATCATGGTCCGGAGACGGGGTCGGAGAGCGATGAGGCAGGGGTGGAGAAGGTGGTGGGGGTGGAGAGGGTGGAGGAGGTGGAGGAGGCGGGGAAGGCACTCTGAAAGGGGAGGTAGCACAGTCCTTCCTCTTTGGAGGTGGAGGTGGAGCTGGTTTGTCCAATTGTCTCTTTTTAGAAGACAGTGCCAAATGTCCAGTTTTTGGATCCTTGGTAAGTGTCTTTTGCAAAGGATCCGGTGTAAAAAGCTCTTGCGACACTGGTTGTTCGGTCGGCGCCGACGTTTTCGGGGCCGACGGCTTCTTAGGCTTGTCTGTGCCGTGCTTTTTGGGAACCTCCGATTTTTTGTTCGGTGCAGAGACAGGCTTCGGCGCGGAAGTGTCGGTGCCGAGGGCTTTATGATGTTTGGTCGGCACCGAGAGGCTGGGTTTCGACACCGAGGGCTTTGGTGTGGAACTCGGTGTCGAGGTAGAGGCCGATCTTTTCTTCGGTGCCGAAGGGTGTTTTTCGGCACCGCTGGCAGGCTGGCTCGAGCCTGAGCCGCCGGAAGGCTTACTTGGCTTTGTCACCGGGCCCAAAGGTGGGGTGTTCGAAGCAGTGTCTTTGGTCTTGCTTAGGCACGAAGGCAAAGGCGTGACCGAAGCCTTTTTGGGTGTCGGCGCGGGTGTGGGAGGGGGTATTTTACTCACGACCCTCTGCGCCGGGGTGATGTCCTCCACATCCGAGTCGTCGGCTTCGGAAGCACTGACGAGGTCCTCTTCGGTGTGCTGGTGTCCCGGAGCTTCGACGTCGTCCCCGAAGATGTCGACTGGAACGGAGGTCGAGGAGTGCGCCATTTTTCATCTGGCCCTTCGATCTCAAATGGTCTTTTTGGATCTAAAAGACTTGCAGGCGGGACAGTCTCGAGCCTCGTGTTCAGGGGAGAGGTAGAGGTTGCACACCTCATGAAGATCGGTGTGGGGGAATTTGGACCCACATCGAGGGCACTTCTTGTATGGAGTTCTTTCCATCAGCCGGGACCGGAGCCTGGATAGGCCCGAAGGCCGCCGTCGATGACTGGAATCGAAGGTGCGTCGAAAAAGAAGGTGATTGAGGAGATCAGTATCTAAACAATACCGTGGAGAGCGAGGATTCCTGGAATGTTCGGAACCGGAGCGCGAAGTATTACATCCGAGCCCGATGGCGGAAAAAAACAATCTGAGGATGGAGCCGAAGCCCATGCGCAATACGAACCAAGGGAGGAGTCACCAACCTCGTGACTTCCAAAGACTTTCCAAGAGGAAACAAACTGCAAACATCTGGGCCCAACACCAGATGGCGATCTATGTAAAAGTGTGTAATCTGCAGCTCATATGCCTCGAACATATCTATTACACTAATACTGCCAGATTGAAATTGCATGAAACATGCTTTGAGAGCTCTCACCATTGGTTTTAAGGAGTTCAAAGTAAAATTACAGGCGTAGAGCAGAAGCCACCTTGTTCAGCACTGCCACCGAACCGGCAACCGCTGCAATTTGAGAATAAATAAATAAATAAATAAATAAATATATATATTTCTGATGCCGTTTGTTCTGCCCAAGATGAAGAGGTCAGAGAACCTTGAAACGCGTTGGCAAATATGAAAATGATGTATATCCGGACTGCAGGCTGCATGCTTAAAAGTCAAATGACTGGAGGTGTTGAGTGCGCTCCTAATGCTTTGGGGCACATTGGATTAAATATATATATATATATATATATATATATATATATATATATATATATATATATATATATATATATGTATATATATATACATTCACTGGAAAAAACAAAGGTTACAGGGACGTTATAGTTAGGCACAGATTACATTCGTACAACACCTGTGAAATTCAGAATTTATAGTTAGCTGAGCTAACTAAAAACTTGCGACCCCTGCAATGCACTGCGTATGGCCTCACATATTTCATCACTCATGAAATAGTCAGTGACATCCCTGATGACATCTCAAATGAAATCACTGATGGCATCATCCACAGAACCACTCAGGAGGCCTTTCTCCTTTTATATTTACAGGCCCCAAGAAGGTTGTGGTCCCCAAGGCCTTTGAAAGTCAATGGAGGGGGGGGGCGGGGTGCCGTGCAGCCACCTTCCATAATTCTTTTAAATAAACCCTGGGAAAGTGAGATGTATGCACCAGTGGTGTAACACAACTTGAGGGGGCTCCCCTGCAAAGTGCATGGAGGGACCCATTTGTGGACTTACTTGGGATCTCTCAGACCAGGGTACTGCCCTCAGGGGGCCCTTTGGAGCTCAGGGCCCCCTACGTGCGGAGGATGAGGGGGCCTCTGTTAAGCCACTTGCATGCGCCCCCCTCCCCTGTTCTTTCATTTATATTTGCCCCAGGGACCTGGCCCACCCAGGGGCTAATGTCTAAACAAGCGTGGGAGACCATGCTTTTTTTAAATATATATATTTTCACGGGGATTCACAAATCTTTGCAATTTTCCCTGCAGGAATTTGGTTAAAAAATGTGTTTTTGGTCTGGTAGGGTACCTGGGAGAGCCCACCACCAGGCCTAGGTGGTCAGCGTATTCCTACCCTGCTCTTTTCTCTTTTTCTTTCTACGTTTTTCTTTGGGACTCGTCTGAGTCCCAAGATGGCTGTCAACACTTCCTTGATGAAGTGTTGGCAGCCAATAAGATCTCTGCACTAGATCGTTATGATTCACTAGAGAATCCTGCCTCTAGATTAACAAATTTCTTTGTCCTAAAATATCTCGAAAACTACTGAACAGATTTACAACAAAAAATAAAAAGTTTGTTTCTGAACCAAGACCTACCTTTCTGCCAAACTAGGTGCAATTCTGTTCAACGGTTTGGGCTGTAGTTGTGTTCAAAATCCTTATGGACAATTTTTATAGGGAAAAAGTGTTTTGGGACTCCCCCCTTTTCTTGGCCCCGTTTGACTAATCACCTAGCAACTTTCAATAAAGCAGCTGAAACAACTGTCATTCAAATTTTGAAACTTTCATGAACATTCATCAAATGACACCAAAGTAATTGGCAACACTAAAAACGCTTTTCCTATGGAAATTAGGTCCTAACTATAACTACGTGTGAGTGAGTGAGAGTGAGTGAGTGCAAGAGCAAGAGAGAGAGAGAGAAAGACAGAGAGAAAGCGAGATAGATATATAATCTGCATAGTATGAACAATGGACAAAGTCCCCCCTCTAAAGTCCAACTAAATATATCTTAAGGGATGCAAGTATTGATTAATAAGCTATATAATCTTGTTGTTTACATTTTAAACTCACCAAGTCAATATCAGGGAGAACAAAGGAAGCCAAAGAAAATGATTTGGTCTACATTACAATGTGACATAGTGTATGAGGCTAGTTACCATGCTTAGGCTTCACCAGCACTGAATTATTCTCATGAATGACTGTAACCCTCTCAACAAATTAAAAAAACACAGAAAACGTGAAACCAATGTTTCTCGTTTTACTATTATAAATGGCCTGTCTTCTAATATCAATATATAATTGAGCTTCGAAATGACTTTGAAAATATTTTTAAACTGTCATGTTGTACTTGGTTACTACACTTTTAAACCGAATGCAAAGATTAAACTATTTGTAATGAGTGTTTATTTGAAGAATTATTAGTTTGCATTTAAAGCAATTTTTTCTTGTTGCTGGTGTTCTTTAACCAGCTTCAAAACACAAAAGGACCTTATATTTCTTTTTACCTCCTTAAGCGATGGAAGGGTTTAGGATGTACCGTTCGTGGCCCTTTATGCTTATGCCTTCTCTATCCTTCCGGAGCTGTTCGTAAAGTTCTAAGAGGATGCTGCTAGGGGCTTAAATCACACAGAAGCCACATTAAAAGAGTATCCAATGGCATGCATTCTATGCAAATCGAGAACATGAATTTTTGGGGCACACGCCAAAACCAGGAACAGCTACCCATTTCCTTAAACCTTGGGTTCACAATGTAGAGGTGTCGCCCATAAAACAAATAGATGGGGTGGGAGGTCAATATTTCCAAATGTATCGCTCACTTTTACCTTAAATAGTATTATTGTCTTTCAGGTGCTAAAACAGTTCTGCAGCTTTGGTATCTCTCATAGAGTCACATTTTAAATCATTACCCGAACTTGGTCTCCGAGTTCCACAGTAATTTTTACATAGCAGTAATAACTAAGGCTGGCTGGAGTTCGCGGAGTAAAAAAAACCTCTGCCACGCTATGCGGAGCTCCGCAAGCGGCGGAGTGAGTTAGATAAATGCGAACGGCACCATGCACAGCGCAAGCAGGCGCTGCTTCCTTTCTACCGCTCAAGTAGACTTTTACTCAACGCGAGCGCTCTCGAGCATACGTGACCACTTGCAATGAAAAATCCGACCGCCCCGCTGAGAAATCTCGCAGGAGGCTGATTTTCCACTCTCGACAACTTGAAGTTGATGATCGCGAATGAGGAAAAATCTCGCAGGGAGGAGGATTTTTACTCGCTCGCGCTCACCAACTTGACGTTGACGAGTGCGAGCCAGGGTAAAAACACCGCTCTGAGTGTTTTTTGGAACTCTGTGTAATGCAGAGTGTGGAAAACTCTGCAAACTTCACGAGCGGTAAGCAGACTTAGTAATCACACTAATCTGTCTGAAAGCAGTGTAATAGCTAGCAGTGAGCTGTCCATTATGAATTTCCCTGGAGGGGCAGGCAATATTTATCACACCTATTAAACACCAAATACCACTGGGTTTAGAATTTAAAAGCTGCAATTACATAGCAACTATTTCGAATTTAGCCCGAAAAGCTGGACATAACATGCATATTTGTTGAACTTGCCATACCAAAATACACTTGTCCTTGTATTTACTGTCTTTTCCCAGGTAAATTTCAGCAGTTTTGGTTTACCGAAATTTATCTTGGGATGCAAATATTATTAACGTACAAGTTACTTACCTTCGGTAATGATTTATCTGGTAGAGACGATTCTAGCCGCAGATTCCTTAATGTAGAATTATCCCCAGGCGTGAGACTGGACCCGGAAAACTTTCTTGCCCAGCATCTCTGCGCGCCCGGGGGCTGTACGACGCGACTCCGCCCGACGTCCTTTGCGGGCGTGACTTCAGCGAGGTCACATAAGCCCCACCCCGGCGCGCTGATGTCAGTTTGCTTCGGAGAACTTTTCCGCGTCACAACACGGAGCCATCACAACAAAACTGAGGAGAGCATGGGAACAGTGTGCGATGAAACCAGAGAAACAAAATAGAGGAAAACAAAAGGGGCACCAGAAGGTGACAACAGCAGGCCAGAGCAGGAAAAGAGTAGAGCACCACTCGGAGGAACAATTGCGCAAGCCAAGGCGAGAGCACCAAGTGGCAGCAAAGCACCAGAAGGTCAGAGCAGCAAAGCCACAGCAAGAAAAGCACAAGCAGCACGCCATTGAACCACCTCGCAAGCCGAGGCGAGGCGAGAGCAACCCTAGAGGCACAAGCATGTGAAAGCGCCGTAACCGAAAGAGAGAGGGACTGCAACCACCACCACAAGGGAAAGGGCCACAAGCCGGGAACAGGGGGGCAACAGCAATCCACCCCCAAACTACACTGCCACACTGAAAGGAGTAGGAGGACAGAGGATAGGTAAACCATCCACAGATGACAGTGCCAAAGAGGGCCATAACCCCTGAAAGGAGTAGGGCAAAGGACAGGTAAAAGAACCCCCAACGAAGAAGACCAGGTGGGGATCAGAAACTCTAACAGCAGAGGGAAAGAGCAAAAGAAAGCTCACACGCCAGAGAAAACCCATCCGGAGGGATGACTGACCAAATAAAACGAAGAGGACACCCACAGAAGACAAGCCACCCAGAGGGAGGCGACTGCAGAAATCCAAGCAGGGGGCCCTCGCAGAACGGGGAGGAAGGGCGGGTCGTGAAGGAATCTGCGGCTAGAATCATCTCTACCAGATACTTCGTTACCGAAGGTAAGTAACTTGTACATCTGATAGAGACTACTAGCCGCAAATTCCTTAACGTAGAATAGATACCCTAGCCATACCCAGAAGGGAGGATGGCCTGCGAGAGAGCCTCCCCACCAGGAGAGACATAGGGCCCCAGCAGGGGACAGGTCACAGGGACAAGAAGGGAAAGGCCAGGATAACCTAAGCCCAACCAAGGGAGACTGCCCAACACCCCGCAGGAGCAGACAGCACCCAAAAAGCCTCAAGGAACACAAGGACCACCTCAGACCTCAGGAAGAAGAGATAGAACCGGAGGCAGGGCCCACTGTAAGAACACACACTGACAGAAAATAGCTGAACACACCACAGCCGCAAACAGCGGACAAGGCAGGGACGGCTCCACCACCAAAACCGCAGACTGAAGAGAAAGGCACAAGGGAATACATCAAAGGCCACAATGGTGTATTAGTACAAACAGGCCTGCACCGGCATGCACAACTAGTAGCAGACAACACCGCCGAACGGTGTACCCAGGACAAGCTAGATGCCAGCCGAAGGTAGAGGCCAGGCAGGGCCAGGAAGGGCCAGGACACGCCCCAAGGGAGGGACAGGCACACGCTGACCCACGAATGAAGTGGAACCAGGCAGAAAGAAAGAGAGAGAGACGGAGGACAGGCCAAGCCATCCACCAGAACACAAAAACCAGGGAAGCCAGTCCCTGCCCGGAAAACCAGACAGAGGACCAAGTCAGAGAGAAGGGCAAAACCGCTACAACGCGATGCCGCAGACAGCAGACCAGACTACGCTAGCGACACAGCAACCCAGGAGAAGGACGGACCGGGGCGCAACGCAAGCCACTCCAAAACAATCAGCAAGAGGATCGCACCTGTGATATACCGTGACGCCACAGAGAGCAGAAGCCCGAAGGGCGACCACACCTCCCCAGCACATGATAGAGCTATGTAATAGCTACCATTACCCCACAAAGGGCATGTTACGTCCCAAGAACATGGGAACCCTCTTAGGAAAAAGTTTCCTCAGAAGGACAAACAGAAAGACCTGCGGAGAAAACCGCAGACGGCTTGCCAATCAGCCAATTAAGAATACACAGAAGGCCTAATCTCAGGGCCTACACGGCTTACAACAGCCAAACCACAAGTCAAAACAGGGCCGGACCAGCAGCCAACAGCACCAAAGTCCTAACAAAATGACCTGAAGGCTCATGAACCACACAGAACACACAACCGGGGCGACGCGCTACAAGGCCCCAGGAAAACAACGGAAGAACACCTCCCAAAACACAGACCGTCACTGAGGAGGAGGAGGACAACGAAGCCCCGCAAGAAACCTCTGAATGGCAGAGTTCGCAGGGGCGTGGAACAAAAGAGCGCCATCAAAAGGAAGGTCCACCAACCGTTCCCTCACGTTCTCCGGGAACACACTATCCCGTAGCCAGGCATGTCGACGAAGAGCCACCGAAGAAGCCATGGTACGACCAAGCACGTCCGAAACGTCCAGAGCGGAGCGAAGAATAAAGGCCGCCAGCTCCCAGCCATCCAACACATGGTGCCGGAGATCAACACAGGCACCCTCCTGAGAAGCGGCAGACATAAGGGACTCCGTCAAGTCCCACAAGCAAGAAGTGGCCCTAGCCAAGACACAAAGAGTGTTAAGGGCCCGCAAAGCCGCGCTGGTGGAGGCGAAGATATTGCGCCCCCAGAAATCTAACCAGCGGGCCTCCCGTGACGGAGGAGACAACACCGATGGTAGGGAGGGAAAGGCAGTCTGTAAAAGAGGACCCCTGGTAGAGGGGTGAAGGGAAAGACAGACCGGGTCATGCGGCGCACGACTGTGGCGGTGCAGAAGTGGCTGGGGCACCGGGTCCCGTGTGGCGGGTTGCCCCCAAGCCCTTAAAAGAGACGTGTGGAGCGAAGCCTCAAAGGGAAGAAGCAGCTCACGACCCCCATAACCCTGATGGAGGACCTCCAGAAGATGATCCGTGGGCAAATGGGCAGCTGGATCGCCCATGTGCAAGATCCCCGCCACCGTGGAAACAGCCCGAGCGAAGGCAGCACCGGCCTCCGTAGGGCCCCGTGGCGGGGAAAGCAGTTCCTCGGTGGGCGATGGCTGCAAGCTCAGGCGGCCGTCCCCAAGTCCAACCGGAGGAAGGGAAGGCCAAGACCGGAAAGGGGAAAAGGGGACCGAGGAATGGGGAACCGGAGGCCATTCCGGCGGAGACTGCGGGCGCGGCGACGGCGATGAGCCGTCCTTGGAAGACGCCGGGGAAAACTCCACGACGCGCCGGCCCGTCTCCGGAGAAGATGAAACCAACAACTGCCGAACCTCTGGAGAAGAGGGGGCGTCCGAAGATGACTCAACGACCTGACGCCGGCCCGGCGCCGTAGAGTCCGCGACCGGCGTCAGGTCAAGGTCGACCGGTGCCGAAGGGGACGCCGGAACGACCTCCGCCACAACGCGCGGCGCAGGGGGGCCCGGAGATACGCCCCAACCCGTAGCCGGCCCCTGCGGCGCTGCCAGCAGCCGCCGGCACCTGAGCTGCATCCCCTCGGCCTCGGACAAGGCCACTGCCTGCCCAGAGGACCGAGGGGGACTCGAGGACACGCCCCGAGTCCCGGCAACCTCCCGCGACACCACAGGGACCCCCGTGGGGGTTTGCAGCGAGGCAGTGGCGCCCGGGTCCGAAGGAGGGAACCCCAAAGGGCCGCACCCCGATGGCCCCACATCCTCCAAACCTGGATCCGAACCTGTCGGTGCCGGGGCTGGAGCCGCCGGCGACGCCGCAGAAGTCCCCGCACGCGGCAAGGGATCCGCAGACGTCCCAGGAAGAGAGGAGAAGGAAGAGCCAAAGAGGCCTGCAAGACCTCCATCTGGGCTCTGGTCGCCCCCGCGCCAGGGAACGGCAGATAGGATGGCCGCACCACCCGCGAAGAACCCACGTCCCCAACAGGCCGGGGACCGGGCCTCGGGGACAAACTGCGACACTTACCAACAGGTGAGTGACGCCCTTGCGGCCTGGGAGAAGGATGATGTCGGAGACGGAGGCGGCAGTTCTTGAAGCTGTCTGCGGGGGACGTACGCGGCGCCGACGCCGAACTGGACATGCGTGCCGAAAGGAGCTTCATCCGGCGCTCTCGCCGGGACTTCGGCTTCATTCGCGGACACGCCTCACCAGCCGTGGAGTCGTGGTGCTCCCCCAAACACCACATGCAGATGAGGTGAGGATCCGTCGCCGACATCTGCCACGCGCAAGACGAGCACGTCTTGAAGCCCAAAGGCATTCGCACACTGTTTCTAAGAAAAACGCTGAAAAGTGGAAAAAGAAGGCCTGAAACAGGCCAGAAACACGACCCGGATCCGCGTTGCACACGGAAAAGAATAAAACTGATGTCAGTGCGCCGGAGTAGGGCTTATGTGACCTCGCTGACGTCACGTCCGCGGAGGACATCAGGGCGGAGTCGCGTGGTACAGCCCCCCGGCGCGCTGAGATGCTGGGCAAGAAAGTTTTCCGAGTTCAGTCTCACGCCTGGAGAAAATTCTACGTTAAGGAATCTGCGGCTAGTAGTCTCTATCAGATTCATTAGTACGACCACTGCGTAAACAGGTATTTGTGCAGGGGTTGCTAATTACAGAGGCCTTCATAATCGACTCACCTAACTGAAAAAGGGACTACACTCTATAGCCTATAAGGGGCGAGTGGACTGAAGTTGAATTCACCAGAGGCCACCATACCACAGATAATTTGGTGTACATTGTGTGTGAAGGGAGTCCCTTCTCAGATTTTGTAAGCACAAGTGTAAACAAGCATTGGCACAGCCAATAGGTCTCAACTTTGGGACCTCATAAGTTTTTACCAAGAGCTATTGGCTTTGCCGATGTCTTTAAGCTATGTTGTAGATCAGTGTGTCTGCTGTGCAGCATGTTGAAAAGTTATAATAAAAAAATGTATAAGGATTTTTGTTAACTTATGTATAACCAATAAGACATTATGTACAACTACAGGACCCTATTAAAAACTAGAATTAACATAAAAAAGTCTTCAAGATTTTTTGTCCTTGCAATACTGGCAACTTCTTCCTGCCGGTTCTAATGCTTGTTTATTAAAAAAAAAAAAAAAACAAGTTACTTACCTGAACACTGTGGTTCTCCAGTATTGATATCTTATATAGATTCACATTCTTGAATCTTCCCCGTCGTCATGGTGGGAATCTCACGGTATTAGAAAATATAGCAGTATAAAAGAAAACCTCCATGAAAACCAATACAAATGCATCACACTTTGGCAACCCATCACCATCATTACATGGTCCAAAAGTCAGCCAATGAAACGCCAGCCCTGAGATCACTATCCCCAGCAGAGCCACCATACCTCAGATTTCCAACCGTACGTCGTGTGAGAAGGAGTCTTCCTGAGCTCTGCTCAGTTTCTCTCTCTGTGGTGAACTTTTGACCTGGCTTTGATCTCAGTATTTCTCTGGAATAGACGTACTGTTATTTTCTTCATTTGGCAAGATATCTGAAGGCTCTCCGAAGAGGCTTTTCAGACCATGTAGTGGGAAGGCTAGACTCTTCTCTGAGGACCCCCACAAAGATTGTTTATATTGCTTGCATCCTAAACATGTCTATAAAGAGTGTAAGAATTGCAGGACTGTCTCTGACAAAACTCTTAAAGATAAAGAGGCACGTTTGCTTATATGGCTTCAGAAAAAGAAATCCAAATCAGAATCTGGCTCTAAGGATGAAGAGGCTCATTCCACTCCAAAAAGAAAATTAGAGCCTACTGTTTCAAAAACTGACTCTAAAAAACGGAAAGTCAGTAAATCTAAGGACAAGGAACTGGAACTGCAACCTCCTGAAGCTGTTCCTAAAAAGTCTTCTTCTTCAGTGCCTCACGCTCCTCACAAGAAGTCTATGAAAAAAAAGGCTTCATTAACGGACCCGTCAACGAGAACTCCGCCGATGAGTGATGGTGTCAACGACGGTTACACCAACGACGATGACGAAAGCATCGTCGACGGCAACTTTAACAACGACGACAGCTTTGTAGACTGCGGTCATGATGACGACTCCGTCAACGACCTCTCCAATGACGACCTCGACGACTACCTCGTTGACGAAGGCTCCGTCGACTATGGCATTCAAACCACCAAATACTCAAAGATCGTTGATGACTGTATCTATAAAAAGGTTTCCACTGTCGACGGGCTCATCAACGGAAGGAAAAAGATCCTTAGTTAGGTCTGATGCAAGAAAAGTTTTCTTCAGATTTGACATCCTGGAGCAAAGTCCCACCGCTTCCTCCATCCTATCTGCTGGAAATGCAGGAATCAGAAGAGGAAGGTTATTTTGGAGCTGCGTACAGTCCCTCTCAACTTAAGATAAAAAGTCAAGACATGGATGAAGAAGAATATCACAATAAATCGGAATTTTTACAGGAGGAATTCTATTTTAGAGACTGCCCTCTTTCAGGTTTACGGAGGTACAAATCTTTTCAAGATACTTATGAGTATGAGGAGGATGAACCTCCAATAGCCAGAGTCGATGTCCGTGCCACTTTAATTGGTCACGGATTTGAGGCACGTGATTAAGGACTATTATAGGAGCTTTCCAGAAGCAAATGCCCCTTTAACGGACACTCCAAGGCAGACACGAAGCGCACCGTCCGTTGAGAAGGCAGCACCCCCGCAGGCCTCACAGAAAACGCGCCCTCCTACAGTAATAGCCATCAGAGATTACTATAATGAGAGCGATGTAGAAGAACAACCAGAAGAAGGAGAGTTGACACAGGATGAGCCAGTGGCTGATGAATGGGATCGCTATATTGCTACGTCATCTCCTTTGCCAGCAAATTCTACGCCGGAGGATATCGGAGGATTTCACGAGCTAATGGAGTGCGCCTCAAAAAGGTTTGATCTTCCTCTTCCGGTGAAACAGGCAGACTGTTTCTTAAATGATTTCAAAAATTCAGCTAGAAAGTAGTTTCGGACCTTCGCTATGGTGAGCTATATATGGGATGAAGGCCTAAAAATTATGAAAAATCCAGCTTCTATTTCAGCATCAGTCCTGAGAATAGAAATGAAATATAAACCATTAGATTCGTCTCTAATGCTTTGGCCATAGTTAGCAGGTATGACAGACAAATGTGGTCTGATTTAGCATCTTTTTTATCTCATCTTCCTGAGGACAAGAAGGAAGAAGCGACGCAAATACTTCAAGATGGTGCTAGGGCAGCATCTGAAATGATCGACATAGCCATGGACATATCTGCAGTGGCTTTTAGAGAGATGGCGGGAGCTGTTCCCCTTCGCAGACAGGGCTGGCTTAAGGCCACCTCGTTCGGGCCGGAAATTCACGCCAAAATTATCGATATGACATTCAATGGAGAAAATCTTTTTGGCAAGCACGTGGACGATGCACTTCAGAGGATTAAAACAGATACAGACACGGCACGTGCTTTAGGGACTCTTCAACAGCAAAGGTTTCAGTCCTTTCGGGGTAGAGGATCAAGAGGCCATTACCAGCAAAGGCTGTCATTTCAATTTTTCTATCTGTGGTGAACTTTTGACCTGGCTTTCATCATAGTATTTCTCTGGAATAGAGGTACTGGTATTTTCTTCATTTGGCAAGATCTCTGAAGGCTCTAAGAAGAGGCTTTTCAGACCATGTAGATCTTGTGGGAAGGCCAGACTCTTCTCTGAGAACCCCCACAAAAATTGTTTATATTGCTTACATCATAAACCTGTCCATAAAGAGTGTAAGTATTGCAGGACTTTCTCTGCCAAAAACTCTTAAAGATAGAGAGGCACGTTTGCTTCTATGGCTTCAGAAAAAGAAATCCAAATCAGAATCTGGTACTGAGGATGAAGAGGCTCATTCCACTCCAAAAAGAAAAATAGAGCCTACTGTTTCAAAAACGGACTCAGTAAATCTAAGGACAAGAAACTGGAACTGCAACCTCCTGAAGCTGTTCCTAAAAAGTCTTCTTCTTCAGTGCCTCACGCTCCTCACAAGAAGTCTATGGAAAAAAAGGCTCAATCAACGGACCCGTCAACGAGAACTCCGCCGATGAGAGTGACGGGGCCAACGACGGTTACACCAACGACGATGACGAAAGCATCGTCGACTGCAACTTTAACAACAACAACAGCTTTTATAGGTACCAACCCTATCAACAACAAGGGTATCATCAATTTACCAATCAACAGCAGTTTCGAGCGTCCAATGCGCCATACCAGCAACAGGCGAACAGAAGGAAGACATCAGCTAGAGGAAAATCTCAGGACAACAGTAGGAAGCAGTGACACTCTCAGGGCGCCAACCACCTCGTCAACCATCAAACTTCATCAGGACCACTACCTCTATCTGTTTTACCAACAATGGTTGTCAATAACAGCAGACGGATGGT
Organism: Triturus cristatus; assembly: GCF_964204655.1. Taxonomy (NCBI): domain Eukaryota; kingdom Metazoa; phylum Chordata; class Amphibia; order Caudata; family Salamandridae; genus Triturus; species Triturus cristatus. The sequence goes on from NC_140581.1 coordinate 992,321,681, forward strand.
TGTTGGACATTATACATCAGGGTCACACCCTAGAATTCATTCAAAGACCACCGACCCGAACTCCCATTCCCAGGAAAAATCTATCCGTACAAAAGAAAATTTTGAATCTCCTTATAAAAGGAGCAATAGAGGAGGTCCATCAACAACATCGAGGGAAAGGATTCTACTCTCAGTTTTTCCTGATAAGTAAAAAACAAAGTACCAAGTGGAGGCAGGTGATGGATCTAAGAGGTTTAAACAAGTACATCAGAAAGAAGCTCTTCAGAATGTTATCGCTGCAAGAAATTCTGCTGATGCTGAACAGACGAGACTATATGACATCTTTAGATCTATTAGATGCATACTTCCATGTTCCAATACACGTCAAACAGCGACAGTATCTCAGATTCGAGGTGGCGGGGCGCCACTACCAAATCAAAGTATTACCCTTTGGTCTCCATTCCACAAAAAGAGTGTTCACGAAGTGCATGGCGACAGTAGCAGCATATTTGAGACAACAAGGATACCAGGTCTATCCGTATCTGGAGGACTGGCTGAAAAAAGGTCCGACGTATCAGGACACTCAGAACTCTATAAAAACTTGCGGGAATCTTTTCGTGTCCCTGGGTCTAAAGAAAATGTGGAAAAATCCTCTCTGGTTCCGCCCCAGACTCTACAGTTTTTAGGGCAGTGCTGAACACAAAAGAAGCAAAGGCGTAACTGTCTCTAAGCAGATCGTCAAGCCTATGCCACGAATGGGAACTGGATCGACATAGGCTTCTACAGATATTCCACCTATGGGGCACTCCAGGCTTGGATTCGTTTGCCACTGGAGACAACAAGAAATGCAAACAGTTCGCAAGCAGATTCCCTCAAAGAGGATCATGGGGGAATGCCCTTCAAATTCGATGGACGGGAATGTTTGCTTATGCATTTCCTCCATTCCCTCTGATTCCGACAGTGTTGAGGAAAATGAAATCGGAACCATTCCACCTGATACTAATAGCGCCGGCTTGGCAGAGACAATTCTGGTTCACAGAGCTTCTACAAATGTCAGTTGGTCCTCGGGTGCAGTTTCCACCGGTGCACAATCTGATATCGATAAACAGGGGACAAGTGGTACATCCACAAATAAGCTCACTGAATTTATCAGCTTGGAAACTCATGACCGCGAATTCCAATCCTTGAATATCCCTCAGGAGTGTCGGGATATTCTGACTCACTCAAGAGCAATTTCCACCAATACGACATATGCAACAAAGTGGAAAAGGTTTTTCCACTGGGATTTGGATCACTCTCTACACCCTTTGCTTTCAACTTCAGAACAAATTCTTCCATATTTACTGCATTTAGCCAAAACAGGATTATCACATTTATCTTTAAAGGTGCATCTTGCGGCAATCTCAAGATATCGCAGAAGGACGGGGCAACCTTCTCTTTGGTCTTATAGAGTAATTTAAGGAGTTCATGAATGTTTTTTTAGGGTGTTCCCTCCAATAAAACGACCCTCAGTACCTTGGCAACTGAACACAGTCCTTGTACAGATGATGAAGCCTCCTTTCAAACCCATTCATAAAGCTGATCTGAAGTTTGTGTCATGGAAGGTGGCTCTACTCCTGGCTCTGACGACAGCCAGAAGAGTCATTGAGATTCAAGCTTTTTCGGTATCCGAACCTTTTATGCAGTTCAACTGGAGAAAGACAGTGTACAGGTAAGTAACTTGTTTTTTCTCCAGCATTGAATCTTTCATAGATTCACATGCGTAAATATTCCCCGTCGTTATGGTGGGAGTCTCAGGGTATTAGAAAATATAGCAGTATAAAAGAAAAACTCAATGAAAATCCAAAAAAATGCATCACACTTTGGCAACCCATCACCATCATTATATGGTACAAAAGTCAGCCAATGAGACGCCAGCCCTGAGATCACTTTCCCCAGCAAAGCCACCATACCTCAGATTTCCAACCGCACGTCGTGTGAGAAGGAGTCTCCCTGAGCTCTGCTCAGTTTTTCTCTCTGTGGTGAACTTTTGACCTGGCTTTCATCAGAGTATTTCTCTGGAACAGAGGTACTGTTATTTTCTTCATTTGGCAAGATCTCTGAATGCTCTAAGAAGAGGATTTTCAGACCATGTAGATCTTGTGGGAAGGCCAGACTCTTCTTTGAGGACCCCCACAAAGATTGTTTATATTGCTTACATCCTAAACATGTCCATAAAGAGTGTAAGCATTGCAGGACTTTCTCTGCCAAAACTCTCAAAGACAGAGAGGCAAGTTTGCTTCTATGGCTTCTGAAACAGAAATCCAAATCAGAATCTGGTTCTGAGGATGAAGAGGCTCATTCCACTCCAAGAAGAAAATTAGAGCCTACTGTTTCAAAAACTGACTCTAAAAAACTGAAGGTCAGGAAATCTAAGGACAAGAAACTGGAACTGCAACCTCCTGAAGCTTTTCCTAAAAAGTCTTCTTCAGTGCCTCACACTCCTCACAAGAAGTCTATGGAGAAAAAGGCTCCATCAACGGACCCGTCGACGAGAACTCCGCCGATGAGAGTGACGGTGTCAACGACGGTTTCACCAACGACAGCATCGTCAACGGCAACTTTAACAACGACGACAGCTTTGTCGACGGCGGTCACAATGACGACTCCCTCAACGACCTCTCCGACGACTACCTCGTCGACGAAGGCTCCGTCGACTATGGCATTCAAATCACCAAATACTCAAAGATCGTTGATGACTGTAGCTATAAAAAGGTTTCCACTGTTGACGGGCTCATCAACGGAAGAAAAAAGATCCTTAGTTATGTCTGATGCAAGGAAAGCTTTCTTCAGATTTGACATCCTTGAGCAAAGTCTCACCGCTTCCGCCATCCCATCTGTTGGAAATGCAGGAATCAGAGGAGGAAGGTTCTTTTGGAGGTGCGTACAGTCCCTCACAACTTAAGATAAAAAGTCAAGATACGGATGAAGAAGATTATCACGATAAATCAGAATTTTTACAGGAGGAATTCTATTTTAGAGACCGCCCTCATTCAGGTTCACAGAGGTACGAATCTTTTCAAGATACTTATGAGTATGAGGAGGATAAACCTCCAATAGCCAGAGTCGATGTCTGTGCCACTTTCATTGGTCACAGATTTGAGGCACGTGATTAAGGACTATTTTAGGCGTTTTCCAGAAGCAAATGCCCCTTTAACGGACACTCCAAGGCAAACACGAAGCGCACAGTCCGCTGAGAAGGCAGCACCCCCGCAGGCCTCACAGAAAACGCGCCCTCCTACAGTAATAGCCATCAGAGATTACTATAATGAGAGCGATGTAGAAGAACAACCAGAAGAAGGTGAGTTGACGCAGGATGAGCCAGTGGGTGATGAATAGGATCGCTATATTGCTACGCCATCTCCTTTGCCAGCAAATTCTACGCCGGAGGATTTCACAAGCTAATGGAGCGCGCCTCAAAAAGGTTTGATCTTCCTCTTCCGGTGAAACAGGCAGACTGTTTCTTAAGTGATTTAAAAGATTCAGCTAGAAAGTCGTTTCGGACCTTCCCTATGGTGAGCTATATATGGGATGAAGGCCTAAAAATTATGAAAAATCCAGCTTCTATTTCAGCATCAGTCCTGAGAATAGAAATGAAATATAAAGCCCTAGATTCGTCTCTAATGCTTTGGCCATAGTTAGCAGGTATGACAGACAAATGTGGTCTGATTTAGCGCCTTTTTTATCTCATCTTCCTGAGGACATGAAGGAAGAAGCAACGCAAATACTTCAAGATGGTGCTAGGGCAGCATCTGAAATGATCGACATAGCCATGGACATCTCTGCAGTGGCTTTTAGACAGATGGCAGGGGCTGTCCCCCTTCGCAGACAGGGCTGGCTTAAGGACATCTTGTTCGGGCCGGAAATTCAAGCCAAAATTATCGATATGACATTCAATGGAGAAAATCTTTTTGGCAAGCACGTGGACCATGCACTTCAGGGGATTAAAACCGATACAGACACGGCACGTGCTTTAGGAACTCTTCCACAGCAAAGGTTTCAGTCCTTTAAGGCAGAGGATCAAGAGGCCATTACCAGCAAAGGCCGTCATTTCAATTGTTCTCTCTGTGGTGAACTTTTGACCTGGCTTTCATCACAGTACTTCTCTGGAATAGAGGTACTGTTATTTTCTTCATTTGGCAAGATCTCTGAAGGCTTTAAGAAGAGGCTTTTCAGACCATGTAGATCTTGTGGGAAGGCCAGACTCTTCTCTGTGGACCCCCACAAAGATTGTTTATATTGCTTACATCCTAAACATTTCCATAAAGAGTGTAAGCATTGCAGGATTTTTTCTGCCAAAATTCTTAAAGATAGAGAGGTACGTTTGCTTCTATGGCTTCAGAAAAAGAAATCCAAATCAGAATATGGTTCTGAGGTGAAGAGGCTCATTTCAGTCCAAAAAGAAAATTAGAGCCTACTGTTTCAAAAACTGACTCTAAAAAACTGATAGTCAGTGAAGCTAAGGACAAGAAACTGGAACTGCAACCTCCTGAAGCTGTTCCTAAAAAGTCTTCTTCTTCAGTGCCTCATGCTCCTCAGAAGAAGTCTATGGAAAAAAAGGCTCAATCAACGGACCCTTCGACGAGAACTCCGCCGATGAGAGTGACGGTGTCAACGACGGTTACACCAACGACGATGACAAAAGCATCGTCGACGGCAACTTTAACAACGACAACAGCTTTTATAGGTACCAACCCTATCAACAACAAGGGTATCGTCAATTTACCAATCAACAGCAGTTTCGTGCATCCAATGCGCCATACCAGCAACAGGCGAACAGAAGGAAGACATCAGCTAGAGGAAAATCTCAGGACAACCGTAGGAGGCAGTGACACTCTCAGGGCGCCAACCACTTCGTCAACCATCAAACCTCATCAGGACCACTACCTCTATCTGTTTTACCAACAATGGTTGTCAATAAAATCAGACAGATGGTTATTGGACATTATACATCAGGGTCATACCCTAGAATTCATTCAAAGACCACCGACCCGAACTCCCATTCCCAGGAAAAATCTATCCGTACAAAAGAAAGAGATTTTGAATCTCCTTATAAAAGGAGCAATAGAGGAGGTCCATCAACAACATCGAGGGAAAGGATTCTACTCTCATTGTTTCCTGATAAGTAAAAAACAAAGTACCAAGTGGAGGCAGGTGAAGGATCTAAGAGGTTTAAACAAGTACATCAGAAAGCAGCTCTTCAGAATGTTATCGCTGCAAGAAATTCTGCTGATGCTGAACAGACGAGACTATATGACATCTTTAGATCTATTAGATGCATACTTCCATGTTCCAATACACGTCAAACAGCGACAGTATCTCAGATTCGAGGTGGCGGGGCGCCACTACCAATTCAAAGTGTTACCCTTTGGTCTCCATTCCGCAAAAAGAGTGTTCAAGAAGTGCATGGCGACAGTAGCAGCATATTTGAGACAACAAGGACACCAGGTCTATCCGTATCTGGAGGACTGGCTGACGTATCAGGACACTCAGAACTCTATAAAAACTTGCGGGAATCTTTTCGTGTCCCTGGGTCTAAAGATAAATGTGGAAAAAGCCTCTCTGATTCCGCCCCAGACTCTACAGTTTTTAGGAAAGTGTTGAACACAAAAGAAGCAAAGGCGTATCTGTCTCTAAGCAGATCATCAAGCCTATGCCACGAATGGGAACAGGATCGGCATAGGCTTCTACAGATATTCCACCTATGGGGCACTCCAGGCTTGGATCTGTTTGCCACTGGAGACAACAAGAAATGCTAACAGTTCGCAAGCAGATTCCCTCAAAGAGGATCATGGGGAATGCCCTTCAAATTCGATGGACGGGAATGTTTGCTTATGCATTTCCTCCATTCCCTCTGATTCCGAAGGTGTTGAGGAAAATGAAATCGGAACCGTTCCACCTGATACTAATAGCGCCGGCTTGGTAGAGACAATTCTGGTTCACGGAGCTTCTACAAATGTCAGTTGGTCCTCGGGTGTAGTTTCCACCGGTGCACAATCTGATATCGATGAACAGGGGACAAGTGGTACATCCACAAATAAGCTCGCTGAATTTATCAGCTTGGAAACTCATGACCGCGAATTCCAATCCTTGAATATCCCTCAGGAGTGTCGGGATATTCTGACTCACTCAAGAGCAATTTCCACCAATAAGACATATGCAACAAAGTGGAAAAGGTTATTCCACTGGTATTTGGATCACTCTCTACACCCTTTGCTTTCAACTTCAGAACAAATTCTTCCATATTTACTGCATTTAGCCAAAACAGGATTATCACATTTATCTTTAAAGGTGCATCTTGCGGCAATCTCAAGATATCGCAGAAGGACGGGGCAACCTTCTCTTTGGTCTCATAGAGTAATTTAAGGAGTTCATGAATGTTTTTTTTAGGGTGTTCCCTCCAATAAAACGTCCCTCAGTACCTTGGCAACCGAACACATTCCTTGCACAGATGATGAAGCCTCCTTTCAAACCCATTCATAAAGCTGATCTGAAGTTTGTGTTATGTAGGGTGGCTCTACTACTGGCTCTGACGTCAGCCAGAAGAGTCAGTGAGATTCAAGCTTTTTCGATATCCGAACATTTTATGCAGTTCAACTGGAGAACGACAGTGTACAGGTAAGTAACTTGTTTTTTCTCCAGCATTGAATCTTTCATAGATTCACATGCGTGAATCTTCCCCGTCGTTATGGTGGGAGTCTCAGGGTATTAGAAATTATAGCAGTATAAAAGAAATACTCCATGAAAACCCAAACAAATGCATCACACTTTGACAACCCATCACCATCATTATATGGTACAAAAGTCAGCCAATGAGACGCCAGCCCTGAGATCACTTTCCCCAGCAGAGCCACAATACCTCAGATTTCCAACCGCACGTCGTGTGAGAAGGAGTCTCCCTGAGCTCTGCTCAGTTTTTCTCTCTGTGGTGAACTTTTGACCTGGCTTTCATCAGAGTATTTCTCTGGAACAGAGGTACTGTTATTTTCTTCATTTGGCAAGATCACTGAAGGCTCTAAGAAGAGGCTTTTCAGACCATGTAGATCTTGTGGGAAGGCCAGCCTCTTCTCTGAGGACCCTCACAAAGATTGTTTATATTGCTTACATCCTAAACATGTCCATAAAGAGTATAAGCATTGCAGGACTTTCTCTGCCAAAACTCTTAAAGATAGAGAGGCACGTTTGCTTCTATGGCTTCAGAAACAGAAATCCAAATCAGAATCTTGTTCTGAGGATGAAGAGGCTTATTCCACTCCAAAAAGAAAATTAGAGCCTACTGTTTCAAAAACTGACTCTAAAAAACTGAAAGTCAGGAAATCTAAAGACAAGAAACTGGAACTGCAACCTCCTGAAGCTGTTCCTAAAAAGTCTTCTTTTTCAGTGCCTCACACTCCTCACAAGAAGTCTATGGTGAAAAAGGCTCCAACAACGGACCCGTTGACGAAAACTCCGCCGATGAGAGTGTCGGTGTCAACGACGGTTACACCAACGACTATGACGAAAGCAACGGCATCTTTAACAACGACGACAGCTTTGTCGACGGCAGTCACGATGACGACTCCGTCAACGACCTCTCCGACGACGACGACTACCACGTCGATGAAGGCTCCGTCGACTATGGCATTCAAATCACCAAATACTCAAAGATTGTTGATGACTGTATCTATAAAAAGGTTTCCACTGTCGACGGGCTCATCAACGGAAGGAAAATCCTTAGTTATGTCTGATGCAAGGAAAGCTTTCTTCAGATTTGACATCCTTGAGCAAAGTCTCACCGCTTCCTCCATCTCATCTGTTGGAAATGCAGGAATCGGAGGAGGAAGGTTCTTTTGGAGCTACGTACAGTCCCTCTCAACTTAAGATAAAAAGTCAAGACACGGATGAAGAAGAATATCACGATAAATCTGAATTTTTACAGGAGGAATTCTATTTTAGAGACCGCCCTCTTTCAGGTTCACAGAGGTACAAATCTTTTCAAGATACTTATGAGTATGAGGAGGATAAACCTCCAATAGCCAGATTCGATGTCTGTGCCACTTTCATTGGTCACGGATTTGAGGCACGTGATTAAGGACTATTTTAGGCGTTTTCCAGAAGCTAATGCCCCTTTAACGGACATTCCAAGGCAAACACGAAGCGCACCGTCCACTGAGAAGGCAACACCGCAGCAGGCCTCACAGAAAATGCGCCCTCCTACAGTAATAGCCATCAGAGATTAGTATAATGAGAGCAATGTAGAAGAACAACCAGAAGAAGGAGAGTTGACGCAGGATGAGCCAGTGGGTGATGAATGGGATCGCTATATTGCTACGTCATCACCTTTGCCAGCAAATTCTACGCCGGAGGATATCGGAGGATTTCACGAGCTAATGGAGCGCGCCTCAAAAAGGTTTGATCTTCCTCTTCCGGTGAAACTGGCAGACTGTTTCTTAAATAATTTCAAAGATTCAGCTAGAAAGTCGTTTCGGACCTTCTCTATGGTGAGCTATGTATGGGGTGAAGGCCTGAAAATTATGAAAAATCCAGCTTCTATTTCAGCATCAGTCCTGAGAATAGAAATGAAATATAAAGCCCTAGATTCATCTCTAATGCTTTGGCCATAGTTAGCAGGTATGACAGACAAATGTGGTCTGATTTAGCGCCTTTGTTATCTCATCTTCCTGAGCACAAGAAGAAAGAACCAACGCAAATACTTCAGAATGGTTCTAGGCCAGCATCTGAAATGATCGACATAGCCATGGACATCTCTGCAGTGGCTTTCAGACAGATGGCAGGGGCTGTCCCCCTTCGCAGACAGGGCTGGCTTAAGAACACCTCATTCGGGCCAGAAATTCAAGCCAAAATTATCGATATGACATTCAATGAAGAAATCTTTTTGGCAAGCACGTGGACGATGCACTTCAGGGGATTAAAAACGATACAGACACGGCACGTGCTTTAGGGACTCTTCAACAGCAATGGTTTCAGTCCTTTCGGGGCAGAGGATCAAGAGGCCATTACTAGCATAGGCCGTCATTTCAATCTTATAGGTACCAACCCTATCAACAACAAGGGTATCGTCAATTTACCAATCAACAGCAGTTTCGAGCATCCAATGCGCCTTACCAGCAACAGGCGAACAGAAGGAAGACATCAGCTAGAGGAAAATCTCAGGACAACAGTAGGAGGCAGTGACACTCTCAGGGCGCCAACCACCTCGTCAACCATCAAACCTCATCAGGACCACTACCTCTATCTGTTTTACCAACAATGGTTGTCAATAACATCAGACAGATGGGTGTTGGACATTATACATCAGGGTCACACCCTAGAATTCATTCAAAGACCACCGACCCGACCTCCCATTCCCAGGAAAAATCTCTCCGTACAAAAGAAAGAGATTTTGAATCTCCTTATAAAAGGAGCAATAGAGGAGGTCCAACAACAACATCGAGGGAAAGGATTTTTTCCTGATAAGTAAAAAACAAATTACCAAGTGGAGGCAGGTGACGGATCTAAGAGGTTTAAACAAGTACATCAGAAAGCAGCTCTTCAGAATGTTATCGCTGCACGAAATTCTTCTGATGCTGAACAGAGGAGACTATATGACATCTTTAGATCTATTAGATGCATACTACCATGTTCCAATACATGTCAAACAGCGACGGTATCTCAGATTGGAGGTGGCGGGGCACCACTACCAATTCAAAGTATTACCTTTGGTCTCCATTCCGCAAAAAAAAGTGTTCACGAAGTGCATGGCGACAGTAGCAGCATATTTGAGACGACCAGGACACCAGGTCTATCCGTATCTGGAGGACTGGCTGATAAAAGGTCCGACGTATCAGTACACTCAGAACTCTCTAAAAACTTGCAGGAATCTTTTCATGTCCCTGGGTCTAAAGATAAATGTGGAAAAATCCTCTCTGATTCCACTCCAGACTCTACAGTTTTTAGGGCCAGTGTTGAACACAAAAGAAGCAAAGGCGTGTCTGTCTCTAAGCAGATCGTCAAGCCTATGACACGAATGGGAACTGGATTGACATCGGCTTCTACAGATATTCCACCTATGGGGCACTCCCGGCTTGGATCTGTTTCCCACTGGAGATAACAAGAAATGCAAACAGTTCACGAGCAGATTCCCTCAAAGAGGATCATGGGGAATGCCCTTCAAATTCGATGGAAGGGAATGTTTGCCAATGCATTTCCTCCATTCCCTATGATTCCGAAGGTGTTGAGGAAAATGAAATCGGAACCGTTCCACCTGATAGTAATAGCGCCGGCTTGGCAGAGACAATTCTGGTTCACAGAGCTTCTACAAATGTCAGTTGCTCCTCGGGTGCAGTTTCCACCGGTGCACGATCTGATATCGATGAACAGGGGACAAGTGGTATATCCACAAATAAGCTCACTGAGTTTACCAGCTTGGAAACTCATGGCCGCGAATTCCAATCCTTGAATATCCCTCAAGAGTGTCGGGATATTCTGACTCACTAAAGAGCAATTTCCACCAATAAGACATATGCAACAAAGTGGAAAAGATTTTCCCAGTGGTATTTGGATCACTCTCTACACCCTTTGCTTTCAACTTCAGAACAAAGTCTTCCATATTTACTGCATTTAGCCAAAACAGGATTATCACATTCATCTTTAAAGGTGCATCTCACGGCAATCTCAAGATATCGCAGCAGGACGGGGCAACCTTCTCTTTGGTCTCATAGACTAATAAAGGAGTTCATGAAGGGTCTTTTCAAGGTGTTCCCTCCAATAAAACGTCCCTCAGTATCTTGGCAACAGGCCAATTAAAGCTGGTGTTATTAAAAAATACGTTAGAGCATTTTTAGTTTCCTTTTCTGTTGACGTTGTCGGGGTTTGTTTTCCGTTTTGCCAGCGGACATGGGCAGAGATGCTGGAGTCATGTAAGGTGTGGCTGGAAGTAAAACGCAGTGCATATGCACTTTTTTAGAGCTAACGATGGTGAGCACCGGCAGGACCCTGGCCAATTAAAGCTGGTGTTATTAAAAAATACGGTACAGACTTTTTTGTTTCCTTTTCTGTTGACGTTGTCGGGGTTTGTTTTCCGTTTTGCCAGCGGACATGGTCAGTGATGCTTGAGTCATTTAAGGCGTGGCTGGAAGTAAATCGCAGTGTATATGGACTTGTTTCGGCATCAGCTTCTTAGAGCTAACGATGGTGAGCACTGGCAGGACACTGGCCAATTAAAGCTGGTGTTATTAAAAAATACATTAGAGCATTTTTGTTTTCTTTTCTGTTGACGTTGTCGGGGTTTGTTTTCCGTTTTGCCAGCGGACATGGGCAGAGATGCTGGAGTCACGTAAGGTGTGGCTGGAAGTAAGTTGCAGTCCATATGCACTTTTTAGAGCTAACGATGGTGAGCACCGGCACGACCCGGGCCAATTAAAGCTGGTGTTGTTAAAAAATAAGTTAGAGCATTTTTAGTTTACTTTTCTGTTGACGTTGTCGGGGTTTGTTTCCCGTTTTGAAAGCGGACATGGGCAGAGATGCTGGAGTCATGTAAGGTATGGCTGGAAGTAAATCGCGGTGCATATGCACTTGTTTCAGCACCAGCTTTTTAGAGCTAACAACGGTGAGCAATTAAAACTATGTCTGTTGGTGTGATTAATAAAACTAAACCAAACAGTCAAACTTAAAAATAATATTAAAAAACCACGGAGCATTTTATTTTACTAATATTAAGCATTGGGTGTTATTAAAAAATACAACAGATCATTTATTTTTTCCGTTTATGTTGATGTTGTCGGGGTTTATTTTCCGTTTTGCTACCACTGCTTTAATACTTTCACTGCTCTTTAATACTTTTTATATACTAAACTCCACTAAACCTATTGGCACTGCCAATGCTTGTTTAATAAAGCAGGTTTTTTTTAATGCAGCCCCTTTTCCTTAAAGGAAAACGAGATACGTTTAAAAAAGAAAAATTATTCTTTTCAGTTTCATTTTTTTAAGGGTAGGCTCTTAAAAAGTATTTTCTCATATACTCACAAAGGGGAAGACGTTTGCGAGTGGTTTACCACCTACTTGAAGTAGGTAGTAAACTGCGAGTGTTTTGCGGCCGCAAATGCAGTCGCCAAACAATAGTACATGGCATGGTGACTCGCTATTAGGAAGGGACGCCCCATCCTAATAGCGAGTCACAAATGCTATTTTGCAAGTCAGTGACTCGCAAAATAGCATTTGTACATGCCATTACTCTTTTTGCGGTCGCAAATGGGAGGATCTCCCGTTAACTGCCGCAAAAAAGGGTTGTACATCTGGCCCTATAACTGCATTTAGTCTTTGAGAATTTGTAATTTGATTTGTTTATGTTGCATATTTGTTGCTTTGGTCTCGCTTTGCTCAGATAAATATTGCCTATTTTTCTAAAACGGTGTGGAGTACTTTTGTGGTGTGTTCACTGTGTTACTGTGTGGGTGTACACATATTTTACAAATTTCCTCTGAGGATAAGGCTGACTGTCTTGCCAAGCTACCAAGGGGTTGAGCACTGGATATTCTGAGGGTGTAACTTACTTAACCTGACTAGAGGGAGGGTCCCTGCTTGGACAGTGTGCAAACCACTGCCAACTAGAAACTTCATTTCTAACACAATGATATCGGTTTTATTTCACCAACGACTGAAACCTAAAATAAAGCATCTAAAATTGAAAGCGCACAACTTTAATCTGCTTTCATTTTCATAAAACGGAGCATTAACAGCATGTTTACCTCTTTAATCGTATCCATATAATCATGCTGTCAAAAGCGAAATGTAAATAGGATAATCCTACTGTCGATCATCTTCTTAAACTAAACTTCCATTAAGTAAGTATATTATTTAAGGTTTGGACATTTGGGCTAATGAAACAAAAAATGTGATAAGATGAAAAATGTAGCAAATGAACCACTTGCTGTTTGCTAAAAGTATATAGGGGAGAAGGACAAGCTCTTTTGATCCTCACTCTCTTTTCTGTTTAGTGTATAGGATGAAAAACAACATACCTTTCGGCTGAAAAGCGCTTATGAAACCAAAGGCAGTGGAAAACAAGATAAGGACATGATTTGCAGCCATCGGCTGAGCGTTTTCAGAAAGCCAAACAAGCCAAATCAAAATAAAAAATATTGCGCCAAAACTTAGATATATCGCCGATGTGAAATGATCCATGTAACAGGGCCAGCCTCCAGGGCATGACTAAAACAGCAAAAGAAGGGACAAATCTAAACTATTCACCAATGAAAACAAAGCAATTTTGAAAGGCACATGAAGGAACGAATGAAAACAGATAGGCATGCTGAAAACCCATACAGTAGATACAGCATGTTTAGAGAGACAGCCCATGTGCTGCCTAGGCCAGCCCTAAAAAATGTCTAATTGGTAAGCATGTGGATAAAGGAAGGTCGGATGTGAATCTATGCAAGGTACCAATGGTAGAGAACCTGCAGTTCTACATCAGCCGCAACCAAGAGAGCAGGGTTGCAGTTTTGCCCAAGTCAGCTGTCACTCTCCCTGTAGGTGGGTTTTCATTATGATGACAAAATGTGATAGTCACGGTTATTCACCTTGCAATGCCTTGCTTGGGGAGACTGTGATCCTTGGGAGGATCTCCAAAAGACAAAGAGTTGAGCATGTGTGAGAGATTCAGTCCAACCGATGTAGAAGATGAGGCATCTGTAAACATCGAGGGAAGGCTTTGACCACTCTGTTGCAGTAACAGGATTCGGCAACAAATATCTCCCCTTTACTAGATTCTCTAATGTGAAAGTCAGAGAGTATTTTAGGAATGACATTTGGTTTGGTATGAAGATTCACTGTGTCTTTGTGGATCCCGAGGATGAGTTCCTTCATTTTGAATACCCGGGACTCTTTGACAATACTGTCTGATGTGAACACAATTAAAGTTTCTAATAAACATATTCGAGATCCACCCGATATTTGAGTTTAAATTGATTTTAATGAGTTATGAAGATCTTAAACAATCCCTTGAGCTATTTCTTTACAAATCTCTGAGAAAAGGATAACCGCATTCCAGGTGAAGCACTGAACTAATAGACTGATGGCAGATGAGCGCCTTATAGGCTAATCGTCAAACTTTCCTTGGTGAAATACAGTAGCTAAGTTAACACCGGATGTAGTTGTGCCGATACAAGATGCAGAACCTTTTCCATTTAGTGCTGTCTGTTTTCATTGTGGACAACACTCTTTGCTGAGCTACAATTTCTCAATACACTTGAAGGATGTCCAGGTGTGTAAACTCAAAGAATTCAAGAGCTAGACATTTAGGGCCTGATTCAGATCTTGGTGGACGGGTTACTACATCACAATGGTGAATAATATCCCGTCACCGAAATATTAATCCCATAGGATATAATGGGATTTATATTTCGGCGGACAGGATATCAGCCGCAGTTGTGACAGAGTCACCAGTCCTCCGAGTTCTAAATCAGGCTCTTAGTCTGGGCTTCTGACAGGTGAAGTAGATCCTTTAAAAGGCATCGCTCTTCAATACCTACTGTTAAGGAATACTGGCATAACACTGGTATTTCCGTGTGAGGAAGAGCCCCATGGACCCTTTTTTTACCTGGACTGACTCATGGGATCTGTTCTGCCGTGTTGCCTCACCGCCGGCGTGCCTGTGGGGAGAGAGAGAAATGCAGGGTTAAAACCAGGTGTGAACTGCAGAGGTTCATCAACATTAGCAAAGGACGGCTCTATTTTGGAACAGGTGGGCGGGGTCCACCAAGCTGTGACCCAATCAGGACAGAATGAAGGAGGGGACAATAACACTGCAGGCTGCAGAACCAAAGAGAGGAGAAACGTCAAGGAGGTCCACGCAGGAAAGGAATCCAGTCGCCGGACATCGGAAGACTGGGAGGAAGGAACCAGAGCTGAAGACGACGACACCACCAGCCTCGATCAGTCCCAGGAGAAGTAGACCTAAGAGTGGTGGATGCTGCTGGAGGATGCTTGCTGGCTCACCACAACTCAGGAGAGTAGCGGCGTAGTGGGTGAGTGATTCGAGGGAGGGAGTGGTATGTAGTACGAGGTAGACACGTGCTGTATGCGCATTTATAGCTGCCTTTTTCTCTGCACCACTTATTTGGCCACATACCTTGAGATAGAACCAGACGCTCAGTACTTGGAATGTAGCGGGCACTTAAGTTTTGAAAAGCACACTTGTTTGATTCACGGGTGGAACTTGAAGTATGAGCACTATTGATTAATGTTTGACGTTCACTTGTGCAAGGCACAACCGCTTGTGCAGTGAGGGACACTGTCAGAGTGACTGAGGGGACTTATCGGTGGCCTTCTTGTAGGGAATTATCCTAACAAACTGAGGACTGTAATCACAGGAGCCATAGAAAGAAACACCCTCCGTTCTCAGAGAAGACTCTGGGTGGGGCTGTTGGAGGCACTGGTTGGGTCACATGTGGTCATCCCTGCACTGCTCAATATCACGGGTGAGGTGATGACTTAATGCAATCCAGGAGAAAAATATGAACCTCATACTTACCACTCATTCTTTTTAGAGGACCATGGCGGCATCATCCTGTCGGGAGGAGATTCCTAGAGGAAAGTAAGAACACCCAACATCAGACATATCCGGGAGAGAAAAAGAAGACACTACTAAAGTCCCAGAGATTTATCCGCATAAATCTGTGAACTCAATAAAACTTAAAGTTCTGAATCCTACACAGTCTACTCTTCAGTTTATCCACCTATCCCTCCTACATTCATGTTAGAAATGGGGGTCTCCAGTTAGCAATGGTTTGCACCTTGTCCAAGTAGGGACCCTTCCTTCTAGTCAGGATAAGGGAACTACACTCCTAAAATAACACCTGCTCACCCCCTTGGGAGCTTGGCATGAGCAGTCAGGCTTATCTTAGAGGCAGTGTGTAACGCATTTGCACATAACCAACAGTACTACTGTTTAAACGCTACAAAAGGACACCACACAAGTTTAGAAAAATATCCATTATTTTTATATACTTAAGACAAGACCAAAAACGATAAAAATCCACAATACAGTACTTAGAAATCTTCAGATATCAAAATAACCTTGAAATACAGTTCCTTGAAGTCAATAGCTCCAACTGGGGCTACCACAGCGTCGTGAACAAACAAATCCAAACAGTTCTGGCTGACCGCGGCGTCGTGGGCAAATTACGGTGTCGGAAAGACCCGCAAAACAGCACCTTTTAAAAATGCAGGGCTTCGGCGGCCTCTCATTGAGCTCTGAAAGCACAGCGTCTGCAGGCGTTGGTTCCGGAGGTCGGTGCAGGAGTCGTCGGGCCCTTGAAGTCACACGCATTGCAGATTGAACTCCTCGCGGTTGAAGTCAGGAGCGCTGGTGTCGGCATACGTCGGTTGCTGCGGTGCGAAATGCAGCGGTGCGGCGTGCGATGCCCTCAGGTCGCGGTGCGAGCAGTGGCTCGGTGGCGGTGTCAGATGGCGGCATCGGTGAGACCAGGGTCACGGTGCGAAGTGATGCGGTGTTCATTTAAAAAAAAATGTTTACATTTTTTACTTTACTCCCTGCATATTGATTGTTTTACAGCTTTACTGATTTCCGACGCGTATCGCAGTCGGTTTGCCATCTCTTGCCGCTCTTCAGCTATTTATCCTGGGCTTATCCCTGGCCCTGCGGACGCCCTTGGAGGATTTCGTCATTTGAACTCCATTATCTTCAAGGTAATTATTCTCCTCTCCTAGATGTTTATGCACCGGCTCTTTTACTACATGGGCTTGCCATGTATTTTGCGCTAGCCTATGTTTGGTATACCTAGAGGCAGCAGGATCAGGTTATCTCCTGCCTTTTGTTATTTCAGACTCCCGTCTTTTGAACCGACTTATCGGGTCATTCGACTTTCTGCCATTGCACAAGGACTTCTTTATTGTATCCAGCGGTGTGATATACTTTTCCATTGTTCCACATAGGAATCCCTTGTGACTGGATCTAAAGTAAGTTATTGGGACTATATGTCTGTTACATACTGTCTAGGCACCTAGATATTTCTATAGCACTCCTTATGCCTGAAGTACAAGTTACTACTTGTGTAACGATATCTCTGTAAGAGACATTATTTAGTGATAGGTTCCTTACCTTAGAATATCTCCAGGCGTCAGACTGGATCCGGAAAGTGTTGCTTAGCAGTACCCGAGATGACGCCACGGAGAGTACTTAGGCGCCACCCATGCGCGCTGATGTCAGTTCTGTACACGACTTTCCGCGCCAGGAACGCAGAGCCACGCAAGATACTGACCATTGGTGCAGAAAACTAGGGCCCTAAGAGGGATAACCTTAACCCTAGTAACCAGTTAGCAGAACGAGGAGGATGGGTGGGGCGGTAAGGAATCTATCACTAATGTCTCTTACAGATATATCGTTACACAAGTAGTAACTTGTGCATCTGAAAGAGAGACGTTAGTGATACATTCCTTACCTTAGAATAGATACCCCAGCAATACCAACCCCGGTGGTGGGTCTGCGAACAAGATTACACCAGAAAGTCACGGAGCACGGAACGACCAAAGAAGCCGTCCCTCTGGACTTGACTGTAAAGGCAGTAGTGCTTGGTAAACGTGTGTAGCGAGGCCCACGTAGCTGCCTGACAAATGTCCTGCAAGGGGACGCAACGTCCCAAGGCAGTAGTGGCTGCAGTTGCCCTGGTAGAATGAGCACGCAGCCCCACAGGAGGCTCCTTCAAAGCCAAGGAGTAACATGCTTTGATGCACAGAACGACCCACCGAGAGATGGTCCGTTTGTGCACCGCCTGACCTTTTTTTTGTGCCCACGTAGCCAACAAAAAGCTGTCCATCCACCCTGAACTGCTGCGTACGCTTTAGATAGAATGCAAGTGCACATTTGAGGTCCAGACGGTGGAGCCTCTCTTCCTCTCTTGAAGGATGCGGAGGCGGAAAGAAGGTAGGCAAAGTGATGGTCTAACCGATATGGAAGGGCGTGACCACGTTTGGCAAAAAAGAAGGACGGGTCCGTAACACCACCTTGTCCGGATGAATAGGAAGGAAAGGAGGCTTGGAAGAAAGAGCCTGGAGCTCACTCACCCTTCTGGCAGAGGTGATAGCGACCAGGAAAGCGGTCTTAAGAGTAAGACGATGCAAAGGACAGGTATAAAGGGGCTCGAAAGAAGCGCACATCAGATAGGTCAAAACGAGATTCAAGTCCCATTGAGGCATGATGAACGGCACGGGAGGAAACGTGTGTGTAATGCATTTAAGAAAACGGTTAACAACCGGGGACTTAAAAAGAGAAGGCTGATCTGGAAGCCTCAAAAAGGCGGAGATGGCCGAAAGATAACCTTTGATAGTGCCCAGAGCAGAGCCCTGCTGGGCCAAAGAAAGAAAGAACAGGAGAACTTCAGATCAGAAAGAGGGGCAGAAAGGAGATCCACAGCCTTCGCTGTGCACCATGCCACAAATTTGTTCCACCGACAGGCGTATACCGTTTTAGTGGAGGGACGCCTGGCTGCTAAGATGACATCACAGACTTCAGGAGGAAGATCGAAAGCTGTCAACTGTCGCCGCTCAATCTCCACGCATGGAGGTGGAGGCTGGACAGGTTCAGGTGGAGGACCGTCCCCTGCTGATCCTCCCGAAGAGGCAGACGGATCGGGGGATCGATCGCCATGCTGAGCAGCTCGGGATAACAGTATCTTCATGCCCAATCCGGAGCCACAAGGATGACTTGGGCCCTGTCGCGCCGGATCTTCTTCAGCACTCTGGGCAGAAGTGGTATAGCCGGAAAGGCGTACGATAGACCGCAACTCCACTCGCGACGAAAAGCGTTGTCGAGCGAGTGTCGCCTTGGAAATCCCAACGTGCAGAACTGATGACATTGCGCGTTCTCTTCGGTGGCAAATAGATCTAACCAAGGCTCTCCCCACTGCTGAAGGAGACCTTGCACCACGTCCGAGTGCAGACACCATTCGTGATCCATCAAGCACCGGCGGCTGAGTTCGTCCACCCTGGCGTTCAGAGAACCTGCCAGGTGTTGAACCACCAAGGTAATTTCTTGATGTTCCAGCCACGTCCAGAGGCGCATAACCTCCTGACATAGGGACCAGGACCCCACCCGCCCTGTTTGTTGCAATACCACATGGTGGTGGTGTTGTCCGTGAACACCTGCACCACACTTCCCCAGACAGAAGGAAGGAATGCTTTCAGTGCAAGCCGGGTCGCCCGAAGCTCCAAAAGGTTGATATGGAGCTGGGACTCTGCCGGACACCAGAGTCCTCTGATATCCGCCTCTCCCAAGTGGCCTCCCCATCCCAGGAAGGACGCATCCGTCACCACTGTGTGCTCCGGGTGGGGAAGGGAGAGGGATCTGCCATTGACCCAATCGCGATTTGTGAGCCACCACTGCAACTGCTGTGCAGTGACCCCCGAGATCTGGACATGATTGGACAGGTTGCCCTGATGTTGCACCCACTGGAACTTCAGGTCCCACTGCAGAGCCCGCATATGCCATCTGGCATGTGTCACCAGCAGGATGCAGGAGGCCATCAGGCCCAGAAGCCGGAGGGTCATCCTGACTGAAACCCGGGACAGAGGCTGAAAGATCGGAATCATAGCCTGAATATCCCAGACTCGCTGCTTGGGAGGATAAACCCGAAACAGCGTCGAATCCAGAACCGCTCCAATGAAGGGGAGCTTCTGAGAGGGACTCAGGTGCGACTTCTGCACGTTGATGGAGAACCCCAGCAAATGCAGGAGGTCGGCCGTAGTCTAAAGGTGGGTGGCGACTGTCTGGGGCGAGACCGCCTTCAACAACCAGTCGTCGAGGTAGGGGAAGACTGACACCCCCGACCTGCGCAGATGAGCTGCGACCACCGCCATCACCTTCGTGAACACCCGAGGAGAGCTGGTAAGGCCAAAGGGGAGCACAGCAAACTGAAAATGCTCCTGGCCTACCCTGAACCGCAGGTAACGCCGGTAGGCTGGCAGGACGGGAATGTGAAAATATGCGTCCTGCAAGTCCAACGCTACCATCCAGTCTCCTGGGTCGAGGGCAGCTAAGACCTGAGCTAGAGTCAGCATCTTGAGCTTCTCTTTCCGGAGGAAGCGACTGACGTCCCGGAGGTCAAAGATAGGATGCAGACCCCCTTTGTCCTTCTTGGGAACCAGAAAGTCGTGGGAGTAACAACCACTCCCTACTTCAGGTCCAGGAACGCACTTGATGGCTCCCTTGGCCAAGAGGGCCGTGACTTCCTGGCGGAGAGGAGCCAAGTGATCCCCCGACATGTGGTGGCACCGAGGTGGCATGGCAGGAGGGGAGGACTGAAAGGGGAGGGAGTACCCGTGGCAAATTATCTGCAGCACCCATTTGTCTTATGTAATTTCGTGCCAGTGAGGTAGGTGGTGGCAGATGCTGCCACCCACTGCCGTTGGGTGCTCCCTGAAGCTCCAATTAGGAAGGTTTGGAGGCGGAAGCAGTGGGGGTGGAGGTGGACGGACCAGCACGCTGGTTTCCTGCCCCGCCCCTGCGGAAACCGCGACCCCAGACGCGCTGGGGCTGGTTCTGCACAGGCTTAGGGGACGGGCGCGCCTGACTGCCTCTACCTTGGCCACGAAAGGAACGAAAACCAAGAGAGGCCGAGCTCTTAGTAGAAAGGCCCATGGACTTGGCCGTAGCCCGCGAATCCTTAAAGCGCTCCAGGGCACTGACAGCCTTGTCGCCAAACAGGCGGTTGCCATCAAAGGGCATGTCCACGAGCGAGCTCTGGACATCGGGGAAGAAACCAGCTGAACGCAACCAGGCGTGATGTTGCAACGCCACAGTTGTAGAAATTGCCCTGCCCAATGAGTCAGCGGTGTCCAACCCACACCGAATGGCGAACTTAGCCGCATCCTTACCCTCAGCAATTGCCTGAGAAAGGACAGCCTGCACCTCCTCATGACACTGAGGAAACACCTGAGCGACGGCATCCCACACCGCGTGGGAGTAGCGGCCCAACAAGCAGGCAGTGTTCACCAACCGCAGCCCTAAGCTGGCCGAAGAGAACAACCGCTTCCCAAACTGGTCCAGCCGTTTAGAGTCCTTATAAGGCGGGGCCGTAAGAAAAGCACTCTGTGACGTCGAGGACTGAATGACCAGGCTCTCAGGGGTAGGGTGAGTAGTCAAAAAGGCGGGGTCACCGGGCGCCGGTAGTTGGCGCTTGGCGATGTTCTTATCCCCCGGGGTTCCCATGGCCGGCCTCAACCAAGTGCCCAAGAGGACGTCGGTAAGGGCATCATTGAAGGGAAGTAACGGCTCCGACGAAGTAGATGCCGTCTGGAGCACCTCGGTGAGGAGGTTGGTCTTGAGGGCCACCGTGGGGAAGTCAAGATTGAGGGCCTCAGCCTGCCCGACGGAGGACCATCGTGTAGGAGGCACCTTCCTCCATCGTAGGCGGGGGAGGCGAACCCCGGATCAGAGGAGACATCGAGGTCGACTGCCTCCGCCAAGTCGTCCACCCAATCCTGCTCGGAGTCACATTGCCGGGCAAGAGGGTCCTTGGACCCTTCCCAGTCTTCGTCCACTCTGGCGTAGAGTGAGCCGGTCGCGGCGGCAAAGCCGGAGAAGGGACGAACGGCGTCGAGAACGGCGCCGGCCGGGGTCAGACCGGCGCCGTCTCCCAATGCGGATCCCAGGCCGGAACAAAATGGTCCTGGAACCGGGGCAAGGGAGGAATAAACGGCACCCAGTGTGGCGCCGAGGGTGGAGCCGAGGGCGGTGCCGGGGCCGGCAACGCCACACCTCGTGGCGCCGGAGCCGCTGGCGCAGGATCCTGTTGCGCCGGTGGCGGAGCCGCCGGCCCAACAGGATCTGGACACGGGACCACGAGGCCCGAAGGCGCGCCGGCGGGAGTCCGAGGCCTACAAAGGCGGTCCATGGTAGCAAGGAACTCTTGCACCTGTTCGGGAGTCGCCGACGGACCGGGGTATGGCGGGTAGGCAGCGGGACTCCCAGGCTCCAGGCAAAGCCCCTGTCCCCTACGTTCGCCTCCAGGGAGCGACGGGGGGACGTCGGAGAGCGAACACGCTTCTTTGACTTCTTTTTATGGCGGCACTTACCGGAATCCAAAGGTGAAGACTTGGAGCCGGAGGAGAGACGGCTCCGTCCCGGGTGCGGTCCCGGGAACGGCCCCTGGACCCGGAGCGGCGGCATGACGAATGCCGGACCTCCAGCAACTTCCAACGCCACTCCCGCAATGCCTTGGGGCCATGGCTCGACAATCCTGGCAGTCCCGGGAGTCGTGGGCAGTCTCCAGACAGTTGAGGCAAACATCGTGGGGGTCCGCCACCGACATATTCTGGCGAAAGGCCCCACAGGACTTAAAGCCGGGCATCCCTATGTGCACCAGGAGAAAAGAGAGTAGACAAAAAGTTTCAAAATAGTAGTCAAAAAGTGACTTAGGTACGTGCTCAATCCGGATCTGCGCTTGCTGGCGCGGAAAAAGAAAGAACTGACGTCAGCGCGCATGGGTGGCGCCCAAGTACTCTCCGTGGCGTCATCTCTGCGCTTACGACGCCAGTGACGGACGCGGAGCCGCACGACGCCACCTACTGACATGCAGGGGTAGTGCTAAGCAAAACTTTCAAGATCCAGTCTGACGCCTGGGGATATTCTAAGGTAAGGAATCTATCACTAACGTGTTTCTTTCAGATCTTTCTGTATAGCACTTGGCTTCCCTCTGTGTGCATGGATTTGTTCTGGCATGTCAATTTGGGTCTTTTTCTTTCATGATTCTTCACATCGGTGCTTGATTGAATTTACTCTATTAGAACACCAAGTGATACTAATCTCACTTTCTTTATAATGCACTTCCCTATGCTTACTCAGGTGAAGACACTGGAACGTTTTATCTTCTCCACTAAAGGTTAGAATTTTAATCTTATGTTACCAGGGGGGACCCGTATACATTTTTATCGTTGCATTTTTTCATGTTTTCTTTTGTAGCTTTAAAATGGAGCTCCTGACCTAAGAAGTGCTTATTTGTCACTTAGCCCACACTGTCTTTGTATCTATTTCTCCTCCCCGCCCTAGTGCTTCCCTGTTTGAGTATCTACCCATCAGTGCCCTGAGGAAGGTGATGGCTACTACCTAGCCTAGCACCGAAACGCCCGTCGGCACCGTGCAAGACAGAAACCACAAAGTGGGATATACCTGAAAGTACCAACTGGATATATTTTTACCAACTTACCACCATTATCATATTATTCCGATTGGGATTCTATCCTACTTTTATTAACTTTGTGTGTTGTTTCATTGGATATGTGAGAATGTGGAATGTATGAGATGGTTTGATTGTTGGCAAGTATATGTTTTTATGTCCACGATTTTAACTGAGCTCCGATAAGTGGGGTGGGAGATTCTTATGTTCATTTTTATGTATTGATTATTTTGTGCTCTATATAACTATATGATTATTGTATACAGTTTATGATTCTTTCATTTGGCTCCGTTCCTATTATGAGAAGTAAAAAAGAATAACTAAAAAGATTAATAAATATTCTTTGTACTGTACATTCTCAAATCACTTTCTTATTTCCAAACAACCATTTATCCTTATTTTTGTGTATTCACTGTTGTTAGGACCTCAGTTATTGTTTCTGTTCTCCCCTGGACGAACTTAATTTACCCTTTATTATTTACAGACGTAGTTGCGTCCTATATATATCTCTTGGCAGTTGACAGCTTCCTCCCTTCCTCTGAGGGTTGGTTTTTGTTCATTACGGTGCTGGCAGGTCACGGTGCAGGCAGAGGCGTCGTCATTGCTAAAGCGATGTCGTCAGCTGAGGAACTGGAGACGAGGGCGCCGGCAGGCCAAGGCTGTGGTGCAGGATGAGGGTGGTGCGTTGTGTAACTTTACGAGAAGTGCCCCTGAACCAAGGTGCAAGCAGTGGCGTCGATGTCGGCGTGAAGCGGCATCGTCGAGGATACCAAGGCGGCATGAAGCGAGGCAGTGGGAAGTGCGGTGCCCACAGGTCGCGTGCGAGTAGCGGCTCGGTGGCGGCGTCAGATGGCGTAGTCGGTGAGACCAGGGTCGGGGTGGCAGCGGCGTCGTAGACGGCGTTGGGTTGCTTTTTCTTCTGTTGCAGCACAAAACACACAATCCCCAGTGCTGAGGGCAGAAGAACTTGAAGTCTTTGCTGTTCCTGAGACTTCTTGAACAGGGGGCAAGCTATAACTCAAGCCCTTAGAGATACTCAAAGCAAAAAGTTGTAGAAATTTCAGTCCAGTCCTTTCACTGCCGAAGAACAAGGCAACCACTGCAGGCCAACACAGCAAAGCACTCAGCAAAGTGGTAGTTGCTCCTCGCAGCTTTTCCAGCTCTTCTTCTTGGCTGTATTTCTTGGTTCCAAAAGAGTTCTAAAGTTCAGGGGTTTGGGCCCCACTTTTTATTGCCCAAAATCCTTTGTGCTCTCAGGCAGAGAGTGTCTGTACCCAGCCAGAACCAGTTCTGTACTCTCTTGGGTAGCTTCCTGGCAGGAGGTGGAGATGGCTTTGTCAGAGGCAACCAGGCCCATTCAGGTACAAGGAAATCTCCTCCCCCTACTCTAAATGCAGCCCAGGTCTATTCAGCCCTTCCCTGGCCCATCTAGACTCTCTGGAGCCACTGATCCTCTCCAGCCCCTCTCATCCAAAACCCAAACAGTCAATCCACAACCCAGCAGAGGTCTACTGAGCAAGAAAATACCTACTTTGTAAAAATTGTATTTTCAAACACAGAATGTAAAAATCAACTTCACTAAAAGATGCATCCTTAGATTCTGAGTTCAGGCATACTAAACTGTATTCTTCTACCTTGTTCCCAGGGGTAGTTAGGTTTATAAGGTGTTATAAACAAACTCCCCATTCTGCCCTATGGGAACTGGTAGCCTTGCAATAGTGAAAAACGAAGTTGACAGTAATTCACTATCAGGACATGCCACACACACCAGGGAATATCCTACCTTTCACATACACTGCATCCTGCCCACAGCGGTACCTTGGGTCTACCTTAGGGGTGACTGACATGTAAGAAAAGGGAAGGTTATGGCCTGGCAAGTGGGTTCACTTGCCAGGTCGACATGGCAGTCCCAGACTGCACCTAGGCTCTGCAATGGCAGGCCATAGTTACATTTGCAGGCTGCTTGTGAGGGTGGCATAATCCAGTGCGGCAGCCCACTAGCAGCATCTGACTTACAGGCCCTGGCACACTCAGTCCACTTTACTAGGGACTAACAAGTAAATCAAATATGCCAATCATAGAAACACCAATCCATAACACAATTTACAATAGGAGCACTTGCACTTTAACACTGTTCAGCAGTGCGCAAGTGCGCAGAGACACTATACCAGCAAAAACAAAGTCAAAACCGGGAGGTCAGAAAGCAAAAAGTCAGGGGAAACACGCCAAAAGATGCCAAGTAAAACAATTCCTGTTCTTGGTCATGGTGAAAAGATACAATTTTGGTTGAACCCCAGTGAGCAAAGACATTGTCCTCCTTCCATTTACCTGGCTCACACTTGGTACACTCCTTTGTTGATCTGCTCCGAGTGCCAGCCCATCTATTTATGACTTCTGGCAGGTGTTTTGCCATGGGGGAACTGCTGTGGCTGACAGTCCATTCCCAGAGTAACTGTGCCTCCTCGATTGGAATTGGGAAACTTGTTCCTTATGTTTGTTCATGTTAAACATTAAGGCCCTGTGGTCTGTCCTGATGAGTACTGACGTCTTTATGTAAAGAATGGACATGAGTGGTCGACTCACCTAATATAACATATTAGTTTAAACATAGATGTACAGGGCTACTTATATAAGTATTGATAGTATTTTTGAAAACCACCATTTCTATGTGTTGTCAACTTTCCAGCCACAACCTCTCTTAAGATAATGGTAACAAACCACATAAATGTACGTGGTAGTTCTTAATGTTTGTGTTTTACAAGAGTTAACATTAAATATGTAAGTAGGATGGCTGTTGCAAAAAATGCTGGGGATGAAGATAGAGAAGGATACAGAAATAGAGGCTAAGCAGAATAACTCCAAATTTGGCAGAAAGCTAAGTTTTTATTCATAAAGCATGTTTTTTGTGATGTGGTGTAAATCTGTTCAGTTGTTTTTGAGAAATTAAGGTTCAATATTTATAGATATATATATCTAAAGTTGGCCCCGCTGACCACAACCTCAACAAAAATGTTGTAGCCGCCATTACAGAACTGAGAGACTTGGTCCTAGTGTCCGGCAAATAAAATAAAAAATAAAGATAAGAAATAAGGGGGCAGGGTAGGGGTAGCCTTAACATCCTGGATCTTGTAGGGGGAGGGTTCCAGAGAGACACCCAGGGTAAAAAAAAAAATGTAAAAGCCAGGTCCTACAGCCACCTCCATTTGGCCTTGTGTGGCACGGCTACTAAATTGAAGGCAGGCATTATTCCAGCATATAAATCCAAGCAAGATGTAATGCTGTAGAAACAGGTTGCAGTTTGCTGACATGATTAACTGATCTGCTCTTCCTAACAAACACCTGGTTAAAAGACTTGTCCCAGCAAGTAACAGAATGTATTTTTCTTATGGCTGTGGTTACTCAGCAAGATCAGGATGGGAGAAATAGCACAGGGTGGATGGTGTGCAGCTTCAAAAACAATACAATGCAAGAATCATTTCCCCACATACCAATTTATTTTAGTAGAAACAAAATCACCAGACTCAATCCACACCAAAATTCCATCTTCCCTTTGGTTCATGGGAGCAATCAAGCTTTTGCAAAGAAGATTAATGAACTCAAAGAAAACAGACATCTTACCCTACTAGTATATTCCTGTGTGATTTCTTTTACATTAGGGGGGGCCTGAATGATGCATCAATCTCTTATTCTGCATCAAACTTTCTCCTTTAGTGACTTATCAAATTTCCTACTGCTCTCCAGCAAGAAACCCCCTCTATTCGGGCCTTGTAAACTGCAAATCACATTCTGAGCTAAGACACCATTCCTGATGGACTGATCAAACCTCTTCCTGGTCAAGTGACAAGTGAGAAAATCCAAACAATGGGTCAGAGAATATAAAAACATTAATCTAGAGATTCTAGCATCAAGCACCTCTTTGAATCTACTAAACAATGCAGGGGGTCACAAGGCTAACAGGATGCATCAGTCACAGCAACACTGCATTCCAAATGTGAGTATGTACGCTTCACCTTTAGACTCTACCCAATGGCTCATCACTGTATTTGGGTTTCCTCTATTTAACGAGTTCCCTCTTGGGTCTTAACTGCTCACTATAAAACCACAAATAAATCAATAATAGTCGGTGCTCAGGGTCTTAGTATAACTCCATTCAGTTGATTTAATTTTACAGAGTTTTATAGAGCGCTGAAATGTAGCCATGCGACCAATTCAGAGCACTTATCACAGTTGGTAAGAAGTCCTCAAAGTTAGTAGAGTCTTGAAACTATGGCAGTGATTGGTCAGCTCTTAACTAGAGGATGGGATTAGGAGGGTAAATGGGTTAACTTGTGATATGGGAGATAGTAAGATGTTTATGTTGGCTTTAATTAGCAGTTGGAGTCTGTAAAGAATCTGATCTGTATACTCCAATTCAATTCACCAAGGTAAATTGCTGCATGTTGCCATGTTTGGAGAGTTGTATCTAAGCTTATTTGGTACAAGATTGGATCCTGGAGGATGGATCACCTTGGCAACATTTTCTTCCATTTAACCCTATCATTTTGGTTTGGTGCTACTCATTGTAGGGTGGGCAATATTGTACGGGTAGGTACAGAATGGTGGTCTTGGGACATATTTGGGTGCTTTGTCAGTATTCGTTTGATCTGGTTCACATTGAGTTTGGTTGGGTAAAAGCGCCTAACATGTTTTTTATATGTCAAATGTTTTATTGTTCTCCCATGTAAAACCAACATGTATAACTTAAAGGTATTTTTTCATCTCCTCCATTGCATGAACTCCAGTAGTGACAAGATCTCTGGTAGCTATACCGTTGTGACTATGGCTGGTCAATCATCCTCCAGTACTACAAAAAACAATGAGTGCCACATCAGTAATGACTTGATATAATCAATTAGGCAGGACCGTTCGAAAAATATTTTTGTATTTAATTGAACCTTGATGACATTGGCTACATAAGTCAGGAGAATTAAGAAATTAGTGATTGCTACAAACTTCACAGTAAAATTATCTCTTTTTCTGAATTAACAACCCGTAGTAGCACTGGGGACAATAGTCTTTCAAACATCATGAACAGCTGCCATCATCATTTGAAGCTACTGCAGGACCTGTCTAATCCATGGGATAATGTATACACACTATTAGATGTCCTTGGTAGGTTTAATGGCGCTCACTTAGTGACACCTGATTGACTGGCCTTATTAGGTTCTGCAATTACCTTAGACCCACATGCATGTAACTGTTAGTACTGGACCTTTTTAACTTTTCATACCACCCAGTCTTCGATGCTCACCAGTGCTACATCAAGAGATGGCGGCAAATAACTACAGAGCACTTGCACTTCCATAAAGTAGCCAAGGGGCAGATTACCATGCTCATAGTTTAGTCCACACTCAGTTTTCTTACCTTGAATACACCACAGACAAAAGGACAGCAACTAATAACCAGATAATCACATACTTAATAAGTATTAATGCCTCAAAACTAGCTAAACAATTGCTGTGAGTTATGTGCGGCTTGCACTGGCTCCCCCTTTATCTCCCCCGCATGACCCCATGAAGACACCCCTTGATCTAACAGGGTTTAGTCTGCAGACTATCTAAGTCATACCAACAAGAATCATGAGATACATCTGGTTAAAGAAGGCACCGAACATGGCTCTTCGCTGTATAGGTAAGTATCTGCCACTTACATGTAACGTGTAAACACAAGTAACTCTCTAATACATCAACAGCAAAAATTATGAATGGTCCTTGACAACATCATGAAAATAATTTGGCTCTAAGCCATGTAGTTGTCTAATTGTTTGCAGTCAACGTAGGGTATGTATATCATCTCAACAACTTTATATAAGCCATGCAGAAGTTGTTAGCTTCATTTCGCCACATTCACATATATATAGAATGGCATCAAAGCAACATAATGTACAACAATATCTAAAAACATAGCAGCCACCTGAAACGGACTATACTCCCCAACAAAACTAAACTAACAGCAATATCCTGTAGCCCACGAAACACTGTACACAGTGATCCACATAGATCCATCCGGACGCTATTAAAAAAAATGTCTCATTAAACAATACAATTTCTGGTCTAATCTCACCAGCCAGTATCTAATAAACCCCTCTATAAACAATACAAAACACAATCAGATTGACGGACTTGATCCTCTCTGCACGCTCACCTCCTAACTTTTTATCTTCACCACCACTATTTTTGCTAAATTTGTTCTTGTTGGCCATAGGACGCTGAGCATTTTACAACTGCTACCCAGTACTAAAGTGCTTGTGCGCTCTCCTGAAACATGTTATATTGGTATATTTAATTTACTTATAAGTCCCTAGAAGAGTGGCGTACCATATACCCAGGGCTGGTAAATTACATGCTACTAGTGGGCCTACAGCACTTATTGTGCCATTCTATTAAGTAGCCCCTTAAAGCATGTCCCTCATCTGCTGGTGCAGCCTGAATGCAGTTTTAAACTGCCAATTGCATTTGGTAAAATAACCCCCTTCGCAATCCTTAAACTCTCTTTTTACTAAATCACCCATAATGTAGGCCCTAGTCAGCCCATAGGGCAGGGTGCATTCTTATTAAAAGGTTATACATGTACTTTTACGTTTTACTTGTCCTGGTAGTGAAAAACTCATCAATTTGTTCTGCACTATTGTGATGCCTATCTCTCCTTTAGGATGACACTGGGTTTCCATATAACACTTATTAAGTGCTAACTTTTGATTGGGAGCAGGTAAGGATTTCATGTTTGTCTGAAAAATTGTATATCCTCTTTAATGGTAACATCGGTCCCTTGCTGACTTTGGTACTGGATTCAGGCTAGCCTGGCTGATGAGGGGTGATACTCCGAAATAGGTCCCAGGATTCTTGTCACGGTTCAGAGAAAACCTGGCTTGGCAAGTCGGGCTGGACTGTTCCCACGAGGCACAGGGTCAAGACTGATTTGCATATAGCTGGGTCTAAACTGAGGTGGCGAAGTGAGCTAAAGAACGATGATGGATTCAACCCAGATCTGTGACTGAGGCATGGTCTCTTGCTCACTTTGCCACTGGATTCAAGCTAGCCTGGCTGATGAGGGGTGATACCCCGAAACCGGTCCCGGATGCTTGTTTCCGGTTCAGGGAAGACCTGGCTTGGCAGTTCGGGCTGGACTATTCCCATGAGGCACAGGGTCAAGACTTATTTTCATATAGCTGGGTCTGAACTGAGGTTGTGAAGTGAGCTAAAGTACAATGATGGATTCAACCAAGATCTGTGACTGGGGGTGAGTGTCTGAAAAGTTTCAGTGCTCCATCCATCATCTCCTTGTGTTTGCAATGTCGGATTTTAAGTCATAATTTTGAAAATGCCACTTTTTGAAAAAGAAAACAGAAAAAGTAATAAATTACTGTTGGTCATAATGTGTGTGTGATCTCAGGAGTGAGTGATTGTATGAAAGGATATCAGTATTGGCATTTGAGTTGTTTCACTGATTATTAGGGCCTAGCCTTACTGATTATGGGCCGAACCCTGTGCAGTTTTATTAATTTACTTTTAGAAAGGTGGCATTTTCCTGCCCTATTTGGTGCCTGCAGCCTGTTCCTTGGTCCCATAGCCGGGTGTAGTTGGCAGTTGGAGTTTGTTTATTTCTCCTAGATAGCTGCACAATAGAGAGGTTAGGTGTGCCTCGATGGGCCGTCACTGGCAGGATGGGCGGTGGAGCTGGGCACAGTCTTACTTGCAAATCAATAGGCTGTGCCCTGCCTTCCACAAAAGACTTCACACCTCCTAATTCTTTAGGCAGCCAGGCTGGAACTAGGGCACGGTAAGCAGACCATTTCAATAACTTCAAAGGGAATTCTCTAGAAACAACTTCTACTTAAACAAAGTCACCAGAATAAATATAAATATAGAACCCTCAGACCCACTCTTCAGTTCACTTTCTGGAAACACGGAAGGACTCTTAAAGGACTGCCTGCTGCTGTGGCCTGCAGAGTACTTCAAAAGACTGTTTCGATGGAAGGACTGCTTTGGTGCCTAAAGCCTGCCTCAGAGGCCTGCGATGCTGTACGAGCCCTGTTCCACTTCTTGAACCCAGGGATATCAAAATGACTACAAGAGCTAGTTGGCTGGCCTACTGATCAGAGCTTCAGGGACAGGATAGGCTCCAACTATCTTGAACCCGCACTTGGACCCCAAGCCTGAGTGGGTTCTAACCCTCCAAGTGGTGCCTTTATAGTCCTGGACCTTGAAGGTGATGTTGAAGATGCCCAGATAGCCAAATCCAAAAGTTGGGACTTAATGTTTAGCTAAAGACTGCCTTGAGAACCGAGAGGAGAATGGGACCAACCTCTGCCAAAAGGTACACTGCCGGTCGGCCTGACTACGCAGCAGCTCCCGCTAAGTTCTTCCCTGCAGCAGCAAATCCTGTTGAGTGATCCTTCGCAGAAGGGGTATCTGGCCTAGTGGAGCCCTCATCGACTACAACCTCCAGCTTCGCCCCGCAGGAGAGTTTCGACTTCCAAAAAAGAGACTAAATGCAAACATAAAAATCTATACCACAACTTCGTCCAGTAGCTCCTCAACGATGACACCTTGTCCTTGGAAACTGCCTGAAACCTTGCTCAGCTGAACTTCTACCTTCTCAAGAGACTTTTTTCTGAAATTTGATCAAAGTCCGAAGGGTTCCGCCGACCGTGCCAAATCCACTTATTGTATCCAATCCACGCTCCATTGTGTTTGGCCATAGCTTTCAACTTTGACCCAGTCCGGTGCAAGCGAACGTCTGCAGTTGCTGCTTTAATCTTTTAGGCGCTAGTATTTACCTTAAATTATTAAAATTCATGACTCCGGTTCCACTGATTGGATTTTTGTTGTTTTGCTGTCAAATAATGTATTACAATTTACTCTAGCTTGCTAAATTGGTGTGGGATTTTTCTCGTGTGGTGTTTTCACTTTTATACATTTGTGTGCTTCATATATACTTTACATACTAAGTTAATCCTACCCGTTTTTGTGCCAAGCTACCAGAGGGTTAAGCACAGGCTAATTTAGTGACTTTAGTGGCTCACCCTTACAGGGAGTGTGGCTGATTTCTTACACCAATAGTATGTCAAAAAGAACAAGTTACTTACCTTCGGTAACGATGTATCTGTAAGAAACATTAGTTAGTTAGATTCCTCACCTTAGAATATCCCCAGGCGTCAGGCTGGATCCGGAAGATTTTTCGTCAGCAATACCCCTTGCGTGTCGCTAGGCGTCGTCTGCGGCTCCGCGTCCGTCGTCGGCGTCGTGCGCCGGAATGACGTCGGAGTACTTAGACGCCGCCCTCGCGCGCTGACGTCAGTTCTTGTACATAGCTTTCCGCGCCAGGAACGCAGAGCCATGCAAAGACCGACACTGGTGCCAAAAATAAAATCTAGGGGCCTGAAAAGGATAACCTCAACCCTAGATGTCAGTTCGCAGAACGGGGAAGATGGGTGGGTCGGTGAGGAATCTAACTAACTAATGTTTCTTACAGATACATCGTTAGTGAAGGTAAGTAACTTGTTCATCTGAAAGAAACACGTTAGTTAGATTCCTCACCTTAGAATAGATACCCAAGCAATACCATCCCCGGTGGTGGGTCTGCGAACCAAGATCACACCAGAAAGTCCTGGAGGACAGAACGGCCAAAGAAGCCATCCCTCCGGACTTGGCTGTCAAGGCAATAATGTCTGGCAAACGTGTGTAGCGAAGCCCACGTCGCCGCCTGACAGATGTCCTGCAAAGGGACACCCCGTCCCAAAGCAGTAGTAGCCGCTGTGGCCCGAGTAGAATGGGCGCGCAGCCCAACAGGAGGGTCCTTTTTTGCCAAGGAGTAACAAATTTTGATGCACAAAACGACCCACCGAGAGATGGTCCGTTTGTGCACAGCTTTCCCCTTCTTAGCACCCACGTATCCAACGAAAAGTTGGTCGTCCACCCGGAACTGCTTTGTGCTGTCCAAATAAAAGGAGAGCGCACGTTTTGGGTCCAGACGGTGGAGCCTCTCTTCCTCTTTGGAAGGATGCGGAGGCGGAAAGAAGGTGGGCAGGGTGACAGACTGCCCAAGATGAAATGGAGTCACCACTTTTGGAAGAAAGGAGGGACGAGGCCGAAGGACAACCTTGTCCGGATGTACAGAGAGAAAAGGAGGCTTTGAAGATAAAGCCTGGAGCTCACTCACCCGTCTAGCCGAGGTGATGGCTACCAGAAAAGCAGTCTTAAGCGTCAGCAGACGAAGAGGACAATTATGAAGAGGCTCAAAGGGAGCACACATTAGAAATGTGAGAACAAGATTCAAGTACCACTGAGGCATTACAAAAGGGACAGGAGGGAACGTGTGAGTAATGCCTTTTAGAAAGCGTGTAACGACAGGGGACTTGAAAAGAGAAAGGCTGATCAGGAAGCCGCAAGAAGGCAGAGATGGCAGCAAGATAACCTTTCAGGGTGCCCAGGGCAGAGCCCTGCCGGGCCAAAGAAAGAAGAAACAGTAGAACCTCAGAAAGAGGGGCGGAAAGGGGATCCACAGCCTTTGCTGTGCACCATGCCACAAATTTGTTCCACCGGCAGGCGTATACCGTCTTTGTGGAGGGACGCCTGGCTGCCAGAATGATATCACAGACTTCAGGAGGCAAGTCAAATGGCATCAACTGCCGCCGCTCAATCTCCACGCATGGAGGTGGAGGCTGGACAGGTTCGGGTGGAGGACCGTCCCCTGCTGCTGCGACAGAAGATCCTCCCGAAGGGGCAGACGTATCGGAGGATCGGTCAACATACCGAGTAGCTCGGGATACCAGTACCTTCGTGCCCAATCCGGAGCCACCAAGATGACTTGGGCCCGGTCGCGCCTGATCTTCTTCAGCACTCTGGGCAGAAGTGGTATAGGCGGAAAGGCGTACAACAGACCGCAACTCCACTCGTGACGAAAAGCGTCGCCGAGCGAGTGCCGCCTTGGAAATTCCAACGCGCAGAACTGCTGACATTGCGCGTTCTCTTCGGTGGCGAATAGATCTAACCAAGGCTCTCCCCACTGCTGAAAGAAACCTTGCGCCACTTCGGAGTTCAGACGCCATTCGTGATCCATCATGCACCGGCGGCTGAGTTCGTCTGCTCTGGCGTTCAGAGAGCCCGCCAGATGTTGAACCACTAGGGTGACGCCCTAGCTCCAGCCATGTCCAGAGGCGCAGAGCCTCCTGACAAAGGGTCCACGACCCCACCCCGCCCTGTTTGTTGCAATTCCACATGGCGGTGGTGTTGTCCGTGAACACCTGCACGACACTTCCCCTGACAGAGGGAAGGAAGGCTTTCAGTGCAAGTCGGATCGCTCTCAACTCCAACAGGTTGATGTGGAGACGAGACTCCGCCGGAGACCAGAGGCCTCTGATCTCCGCCTCTCCCATATGGCCACCCCATCCCAGGAGGGACGCATCCATCACTACGACATGCTCCGGTTGGGGAAGGGAGAGGCTCTTGCCCTTGACCCAATCGTGGTCCGTGAGCCACCACTGCAACTGCTGTGCAGTGCCCTCCGAGATCAAGACATGGTCGGACAGGTTGCCGTGATGCTGGGCCCACTGAAACTTCAGGTCCCACTGCAGAGCCCGCATGCGCCGCCTGGCGTGATGCACTAGTAGGATGCAGGAGGCCATCAGCCCCAGAAGCCGCAACACTAGCCTGACCGAAACCCAGGATAGAGGCCGAAAGATGGGAATCAGGGCCTGTATATCCCGGACCCGCTGTTCCGGTGGATGGACCCGGAACTGCGCCGAATCGAGAACCGCTCCGATGAAGAGGAGCTTCTGAGAGGGACTCAAGTGTGACTTCGGCACGTTGATGGAAAATCCCAGCGAATGCAGGAGATCCGCCGTAGTCTGGAGGTGGGAGACGACTGTCTGGGGCGAGCCCGCCTTCAACAACCAGTCGTCGAGATAGGGGAAGACTGGAACCCCTGATCTGCGCAGATGAGCTGCGACCACCGCCATCACTTTCGTGAACACCCGAGGGGCACTGGTGAGGCCGAAGGGGAGCACGGTAAACTGAAAGTGCTCTTGGCCCACCGTGAACCGCAGGTAACGCCGGTGGGCCGGCAGGACGGGGATGTGGAAATATGCGTCCTGCAAGTCCAACGCTACCGTCCAGTCTCCCGGGTCTAGGGCAGCTAGAACTTGAGCTAAAGTTAACATCTTGAACCTTTCCTTCCGGAGGAAGGCATTGACGTTCCGGAGGTCCAAGATAGGGCGTAGGCCCCCTTTGCCCTTCTTGGGAACCAGGAAGTAGTGGGAATAACAACCACGACCTACTTCTGGGCTCGGAACGCGCTCGACGGCCCCCTTGGCCAAGAGGGCTGAAACTTCCTCGTGGAGAAGATTCAAATGATCCCCCGAGATACGGTGGT
Source organism: Triturus cristatus (assembly GCF_964204655.1). Lineage (NCBI taxonomy): Eukaryota > Metazoa > Chordata > Amphibia > Caudata > Salamandridae > Triturus > Triturus cristatus. The sequence continues at coordinate 992,357,278 of NC_140581.1, forward strand.
GCTGCGGAGGCATGGCTGGAGGGGTCGTCTCGAAGGGGAGGGAGTAGCCCCTTCGGACGATTTGCAGCACCCACCTGTCCGATGTGATGGACCGCCAGTGGAGCAGGTGATGGCGAACTCTGCCGCCCACTGGCGTGGAATGGGCCTGAAAGCTCGGACTAGGAAGGCTTTGAGGCGGATGCTGCCGGGGTGGATGTTGGCTGACCTCGTCGTCCTCCAGAACCGCCTCGGCGGAAACCACGTCCGCGACCGCGACCGCGCGCAGGTTGGTTCTGCGGCTGGTGGCTAGGCACACGTGAGGAGGCACCCCTTCCTTGGCCACGAAAGGGGCGAAAGGCGGAAGTTTGCGACCGCGGGGCCGAGAGGCCCAAGGACTTGGCCGTAGCCCGGGAGTCCTTAAAGCGATTCAGCGCACTGTCCGCTTTCTCGCCAAAAAGGCGAGTGCCATCAAAGGGCATGTCCATGAGAGTGCTCTGGACATCGCCCGAAAATGACGTGGACCGCAGCCAGGCGTGACGTCTAAGCGCCACTGTGGTAGAAATGGCCCTACCCAGCGAGTCCGTAGTGTCAAGCCCACATCGGATAGCATGTCGCGCTGCATCCCTCCCATCGGCCAGAGCCTGGGTAAGTCGTGTCCGGACCTCCTCCGGACACAGGGGCAGCACGTCCTCCACCGCATCCCACAGAGAGTGGGAATAACGGTCCAAGAGACAGGCGGTGTTCAAAGACCGCAGGCCCAAACTAAGGGAGGAGAACAGCTTCTTGCCAAACTGTTCCAGACTCTTGGAATCTCGGTCCGGCGGGGCGGTCGGGAAGGAGGATTGGGAGGTAGAGGCCTGGATAACCAGGCTCTCCGGGGTAGGGTGTTGGGACAGAAAACCGGGGTAGCCCGGAGCAGGGCGGGGGCGGTGGCGCCTGGCGACGTTCCTGTCCACAGGAGGAACTGTGGAGGGCTTGGACCAGGTGCCCTGCAGAACGTCAATGAGGGCCTCATTGAATTGCAGCAGAGGCTCAGTGGAGCTTGCTGCAGACTGAAGCACCTCAGTGAGGACGTTAGTCCTCACAGCCACGGCAGGCAGCTCGAGCCCAAGGGCTGCGGCCGCCTTGCGCAGCACCACAGAGAAAGCAGCGCCCTCCTCCGAAGCCACAGTTGGAGGAGAGACGAATCCAGTGTCCGGAGAGGAATCCAGGCCACTGGCCTCCCCCAGTGCATCTGCATGATTGACGGGCCCCTGGTTGCTACGATTTCCCAGCAACTGCCAACCCGCATGGATTTGGGGGTAGGCCTGGGCTAAAATTTTGTTCCGTTCGCGGAAATTGCGATAATTTGACATTTTCGCGTTCCGCGGTAAGCGCGAAAATGTCAAAATTTCCGCATTCCGCAGCTTTGCGATAATTTGGTTCTTGCTCGCGCTGTAAAATAATACATTCTCGCGCGCGATCGCCTTACCTGAATCCTTGCGTTCGCCGACAAGTTTTCTTGATCCGGTCGCGTTCTCCATGAGATGTTGTATTGTTTTTAGCCATTTGCGCTGTCCTTCGACAGTTCGCGCCCGCAGTGACGTCATGCGTCGCGCGATCACGTCTTTCTTCTCGCGATCATGCACCGCGAGACAACTGAAAACAAGATGGCCGCGCCCGCGAGCAACCGCATGGGTAAGTTGGCGAGCCGCAACCATGCAGAAAATCTCGCGAACATGCGGGAAAAAAACTTCTGCATCTTCGCGATATTTCCGCGTGTTTGCGATAATTTTTAAAATTTTCGCTATAATTTTCGAAAGTGGATTTAGCAAATTCCGCCCACCCCTATTTGGGGGATTTGAGCTCGGCCAGACGCAATGGTACGCACCAAGGGGGCAAAACTGAGCCCCGCTGCAGAAGCACCACAGACCAAGGAGGCCCCCGGATGTACGGATGGGATTTGTTCAAGACAGGGACATGAGGCTCACACGGCAGCGATCCAGGCGGCCATAAGCAACACCAAACAGGTGCTAGAAAATACAATTGATGTGGTGGCGCTTGGACTTGGGAACCCTTTGAGAAGAACCCAGGAAACTAGCGAACAGAGTGGTGGAGACAGAGGCGATCTTGACCCAGATGACACCTACGGTCTCAGACAGTGACAAAAAGCTTTGTTCTCTAAAGTCTGTGGAACTACTACATGAGTGAGTAGATGATGCCAAAGGCAGGTCCCCACACAATAACATAAGACTAGTAGGGTTCACTGAAAAAGCAGAGGGTCACTGTGGTGAACTCTGTCGAGAGAATTGGTTGTTGACAACTGTTTTGGAGAGTAAGGCCTCTATCATGTCTACTGTTGAGAGGGCCCACACAGTGCCACATAGACCGCAGATTCCGGAGCGGCCCCCCAGGGCTATAGTAGCCAGATTACTGAATTTTAGAGATAAGGACGACATCTTGCAGAGGGCCACTGCACAAGAACCGTGAGAACTGTGAACATTGACCCCGAGTATAAGAACACAGTGGAAAGCCAAACGGAAATGGTTCCACTAGTGAAGCAACACTTGCAGAAGCTCCATTTGAACCACGTGTTATTCTTTCCGGCAAACCTCAGATCATCCACCAAGCGGGGTTCTTTCCGGCAAACCTCAGATCATCCACCAAGCGGGATAACATTTCTTCACCACACCCGCGGATGTCTGACTTGGTTGGAAGGTCGTGCCAACCCACCCAGAGGACACGGGCGGTGGAGGTCACTCAGAATGGAAAAGCCAAAACAAAAATGCAAGCCATGAAGAAGATCTAGGGCGGCTCGATCAAAGATCAGGGTCTGCCCTGAGGGCCCAGGTGCTCTGCCGGCCACTGCAATGAGACCATTGAGACACGTTATACTGAGAGTCCTGTGGACCTCACCCCTTTAGTAGCAGTTACTTGCATTTCAATGTAGTTGTCTAATAGGTGTTGAATTATGGAGCAAGACATCTTGAGTATTATGGGGCATCTACATGTAGGCCCACAGCACAGGATGGCTGAAGGGGGGGGGGGGAGGGGGTTTGTGTAGAGGGAGTCAGTATGAGGCATGTTGGTACGAACATTATATGTGACGGAGTAGGGAAGAAGGTTGGATGGTGGAGGACAAGAAGCAATGGAGGATCCTTCATCACAGGTACCATTAAAGACGATGATCTTGAAGATTCTCTCCTGTAATGGAAATGGCTTGGGTATCAAATTAAAGCGACGCTTGGCGAAAAAGTATCTGCTTCGCCATGACTCAGATAAAGCTCTACTCCAAGAAACCCACCTGCTTTGTAACAACTGTTATTTCCTTAATCGAGGCACATATAATTAATAGGTTCATGCAGGGTTCTCCCCAGGATCTAGAGGGGTGGGGACCGTGGCCCAAAGGACACCCCCATTGTCGGGCTTCGCAAACATGGGTGAACAAGAATGGGAGTTAGACTGTGGTGTTTGGGCACTGGAGTGCAGAAGACCTACGCCTGGTGTCCTGGTACTTCCCCCAGGTTTGCAGTCCGAGGATATGGTATAGCTAGGAGGGGGGACTGGAAGTTGAAATGCCCATCGGAGTTTGACAATTATTGGGAGGATCTTAACTCTGCATGGAGACTGAAACAGAGTAACAGCGACTGGGAAAAATCGAAGGTGGGCACATGACAGTCAACTTTTGTTGAGGCCCTGGGTATGGCAGATCTCTGGCGGGAAGAACACCGGGGTTGCAACAGTACTCTTGTGGATTCAATTCTATACTGCCTCTTTCCTGGCTGGACTATTTCTTGGTGCCACCTCACTAGTAGAACAGGTTCAGAGATATCGAGTACCTGTCGCATGGCATTTCCGCTCATTCGCCTATAATTACAAATTTGCAGACTGCTGCCGGATACCCAGGGAGAATGACAATTTAACCCTGGGAACTGACTGACTGGGACACCAGGGAGCTGGTGGCTGATACCACTCTCCTTTATTTTAATGAAAACACAGAATATTTGATGTCGGAAGTCATTCTGTGGGAAGCCTATAAGAAGGTGATAAGGAGCCACTTGATAGCTCGTGTCACCAGTAAGAGAAGAGCGAAGGACGAGGAGTGTAGAAAGCTGGAGGCTCAACTCATGGAATAGGAACAGGACTACGTTGCCTCACCATCCCAGATTCTAGCCTAGAAGATTGAAGCTGGGAGAAAGGACTTTAGAGCCCACGCACAACAGGAAGCATGGAACTACTATAGCGCGAAACAGGGCAGGCTTTATGAGGTGGGTAACAAGCCAGGGATGCTCTTGGCATGGCTGGCGAAAAAGGAAGGGGTGCTGAGTTGGGTCCCAGAGATTATGGTGGAGTCAGCGCTAATGGCTGAGAATCACACTGGAATCACTCAAGCCGTCGGCAATAATTTGGAAGACTTGTATAGAGCATGGACCCGAGGCGGTCCTAGAAATTTCAATCCGTTTGTGGAAAACCACCCAAACCCACAGGCTTGAAGCAGAGGCACGCCTCTGTTTGGAGGCAGAGATCACTGAGAGTGAGGTCGCAGAGGCCCCGACCCAGTTAAAGAGGAGGTAAAACCCCAGGGCCCATCAGCCTGCGATCAGAATGCTTTAAATGTGTGAAGTCCTGAGTAGTAGGATCACTTCTTAGGATGTTCTGTGGGTTGAAGAAGGATGGTATCCTCCTGAGAGAACTCCAACGGGCGACAATAATATTGATTAAAAAGGCCTGGAAGGCACCGGATGAGGGTGCCTTGCACAGACCGATATGTTTGTTGAATGCAGAAACGAAGATACTGGCAAAAGTACTTACAAAATAACCTGATGAAGGTGTTGGACTCCTTGCTACCAACGGATTAATCTGGCTTCATGCCCTTTAGGGCCATAAAACAATTTACAATGTCTGATGGGGTGATTGGCATGCAGGGAATATATACAGGAGCCAGGAGTCAGCCTTTCTGCTAGCCCTGGACTCAGAGGACTCTCTCTATCCTGAAACTCTTTGAGGCTCATGCAGGAATCTGAACTAACTGGCACATGTCAGTGGCCTTTCAATTCGCTGCTGGTGCGGCGTATTGGATGTGGAACTATTCCCTTAAGTGGGATCCTCAAGATTTTACATACATAGGAATTTATATCTCAACGGTTCTGGATCTATTTCTTAAACAGAATCTGTTTTGGATAATTGAGGCCTATAGAACTGATGTGGGACGGTGGAGGAAACACTCAATTTTGTTGCTTGAATGGGCAGAATTATGCATGATTTACCTGCCTAAATTATAGTAAGTGCTCCACGAAGTCCCGGACGGCATCTTCCGCACTGTAGATTGGGTAGCGTGCACATTATTCTGGAAAGGGGTGGCACCCAGGATCCACCTTGACAAGGCAGCCCATGGAGGGGTGACTGCACTGCCAAACCTTCTACTTTACTACTAGGCTGCACAGTTGTTGTTAATCAACGACTGGGCCTTCTCTACACTGCAGGAACCATTACTGATGGCAGACTGGTGGCAGATTGACTCAGAGGGCTATGTCTGAAGGCTTTATGGAAGCAGGTTCAAGGCTTCCTTACCGGCCCCCGAATGACGTGGCTGTGAAGGTCTGGAGGTGGGAATCCAAGACCTTGGGCTGGAGTGACAAACTGACACAGGAATCCCCCTTGTCAGACCACTTGAGCGGTCTGTGACAGATAGAGGGCTACAAAAAATGGGATGGGAAAACTAGGAGACATTTGGCGAGATGGGGAGGTGATTCCATTTTTGGAACAACAGGCAGAATATTAACTAACAGAGTCAATTTTTAAGGTATCAGCAAATGCGGCATATCCTACGACGATGAAGAACGGCGTGACCAAAGTAGCGAATGAGCCCCCGCTGGGGTACAAAGTTCTGGGACAACATTTGACGCAACATGCGGTTTCTTAGATATACTCCACGCTCCTGAAAACTTGACTTTCACTGCTAGATGCTCTGAGGGACAAAAGGGAGGGTGAGCTAGGTAAAATGAAGATGATGACTGTGGGATGGCATGCCGGTACCTGGAAGAAGTAGCAATTAGAGTGGGTTTCAGGCTGATCCAACTGAAGGTACTCCACAGGGCATATTATACTAGCACCTGGTTACTCTGACTGGGGAGTACTGAGAATGATCAGTGCCTACAGGTATGACGGCAGAAGGGTACCCTAATCCATACAACATGGGAATGTCCAAGAGTACAGGTTTACTGGAGTAAAGTAGCCCAAAGACTTTCCACTGTGCTGGACAGTCAGGTGACTCATCCCGCAGTTAGTGTCCCTAGGTATCTGGGGAGAACAATCCCTCATGCTGTTCCCTTCTTTTTTGTAATGTTTCCTTGATGGTGATCCGAATGGATTTAATTAAATATTGAGGGTCTTTAAGACTGTCTTTTATGCATGTATGGGAGAACAACATGGACTGGTATAGGAGGGCTGAAAGATTGGTGAGGGGATGTCCTCAAAAGTTTGAAAAGATCTGATGACCATGGGATGCAACGGACAAGGTAGCCCTACAAGTGATTGATGGGAGTGGTGATATAGGGCTAGGAGGGAATTGAGAGGCTCGCAGGGATTAGAAGGGGAAGTATTTAATTGTACACTTGTTTTTTTACTCTGATACGCCATCGACTCAGACCTGAGACACTTGGATTTACATAGACTATACTGACAGCTCAACAACTTGCCTCTTCACATTGTGTTTGTATGTTATGTTGCATATTCATGCATTAAAAAAAAAAAATCAATAAAAGTTATTTTAAAAATACAAATTCAATCCAGTCAAAAAATACCCCAGAAAGGTAAAGAGTGCAAACATTCCAAAGCGCAACAGGGCCATAGAAATGGTGGTAAGCACTATACAAATGAACATATTATAGCATTAACATATTTCAATCCTAAGTGTTGATGACCCAATACATATAGCATATGAGGTAATTTTCTATTGACATGATGCACACTTTCAAACATTTTAAAAGTAGCATTGAGTTCTGTTTATTTGCTCCACATACTACAAATTATCTGCATTAGAAATCATATCCACTTTTACAAGCATCAAAAGGAATTCTCCCTACAATGAAAGGACCAGATGAACAATGCATAAATCAACCAACATGAACATAATTACCACTTTGTTATTTCCGTTACTGCAAGTCTGCTCAACAATTTCCAAGAGAGCAATGGCCAGCTGTTGCCGAGAGGTGCTCATCTCCGCTGAGACCAGACTCACTGCTGCTGAAGCAGATGACATGATCTGTAAGAGAGGCATCACCATTGCCAGAGCCACATCAGGAACATTCTGGGTCTCATAAAAGGACAGGATCTTCAGAGCTGGCCAGGAACAAAAACAACTTTTAATATGGGAGAGGCAAACGCAATATCAAATTTCAAGAAATAAACACAGTTTGCCGTTGTAATCTTGTAAACATGGTTGTTTTTTATTAAAACATAATTTGAACACTTGCAGGAATAATCACGGGGTACTTGGCAGGCCACCAGGTGGAGAGTTCAGTCAACAACACAAGAGCACTTAAAGCATCTTCATTTCCATCAGATGGTTTCAAACGCTGTTGAATTGACCTGTCCATCAATATTTTCATTTCTTTAATTTGTCTACATATTTTGCACTTGTGGAGAGCAGTTCACTTGCACTCATCAATGGACTGCATATAATCTGTATACTGGGATGTACTACCCTGATATGGTGGTTTCACTTACTATATGCTTTTGTAGACCACATTTCTGTTCCATTATGTTTGACAACTACTCCATGTGAAGGGTGTGCCATGTGGGGGTAAGGGAGGGTGATGGAGAAAGAAAGTTTACTACTTGGTTCTTTACTCGCGAAAACATCAACCCATTTCCATTACTGAAGACATATATAGCACATTACATGTCACAAAACAGCATTACAGATATTCAAATCACCACAAAATCGTGAATCAAACATATTTTTTGCATTCAATTATGGTCCTAGCGATCCCTTTTGTCTTTCGTCACTGGAGACATGGTTTTTTCCATCTTGTTTGGTACTAGGTACCTCTTTTCTCCCAAATGTACCAAGAGCACAACTTTCTTAGGCTACAAACAGACTGGCGGCTGAGTGATAGAGGGTCCTATCAGTGGGTCTGAGGGTCAATGCTCCAGAATATCAGTTGAGATTGCCAAAAGTAAAAAGGCAAACCTAGCTTTATCGGGGGAACCCTCAAAGTCCGAGCTTTCTTCAACCAACAGACATGGGAAAAGGGGCCCTCCTATGGCATGCGTAACGCCTATGAAGAAAGCAGTTCAGATGCTTGCAGAAGAGTAAATGTTCCTGCAGAGGTAATGCTGTTACTCTCTTTGTGAGTAACCCAGACGAGGGTGGAATATATTTATACGAATGTAAGGAGGTACAGTTCCTATAGTGCAAAGGAGAAAGAAAAAGGAAGACAAGGTGGAAAAATACTGGCAAATCCTAAGGATTATTTCTTGGTCCCCTCACACATAAAAAAGAATGTCATGCTTCATTATCGGGTGCCCTCCTCATAGGGCCGGTGCTGATATGTCCTATGGGCCCGAGAAAGGGTCACTTTAGCAGAGATCTCCCCATTAGCTGCAAGGCATCCACCCTCTGCACCTGTGGTCGCGCAAACACCACCTGATGGCAATCGTATCAATTATCCATACCCTAAATACCAGTTGCTCTCGTCTGCTCAGTCTTGATCCAGGCAAGCAGAGGAGAGTAGGTCTCTAGTGCTCCCCACGCAGATACCATGTGAGTACCGATATGACTTCTAGCATTTTGTTGCCCTTACCTTTTCTTGCCTCCCAGAGGCCCCCTTGATTTATCACATTTCTACCATCATTATTGTAACTCTTTCCACAATTAGCAGCTGTGTGCTACCCTTTGCTTTGACCTAAAGGGTTCTACTGATTGCTCCAAAGGGTAAGATCCTTTCTTCACACCTGAGGGCAACTATCCACTGATGATACGTTGATCCTTTCCAATACCTACTTGATTTATGTTGTTAGTCTCACGTGTGTTCACTTGCCTGACCTGTTGTGTGTTTCCTTGTGTTTACACTTTTTCACATTGTGGCGAATGATCAGCCCAACAAAAGCATGCGCATGTCTGTCTTAGGAGACACAATAAAACATTAAGGTGAGATGGCAGACCTTGAAACGCACTGGACCATATTTGCTCACAACTGGTTTATCTTATGTTTTCTTTTATGTTTCTTGTTTTATTTAGGTTGAACAATCATTTTATCTTTCGAATCCAGGTATTTTATTGTAAGGGAGTACCTAACACTACATATCACTTCCTAGTTGTGGGGTAGGGATAATTTTTAAGTCCTGAGGAAGCGCCGTGGTTCTGGCAGGGCCAATGGGCATGAAACATGTCGACCTGACCACACCCACTGTTTCAGGCTATTTGGGTACATTGAGCAATTGCAACAGTCCATTTTCAATCATTTTTATTCCTGCCAAGGGAACCACCATATTAAAGCCTAGTTGAGCATCTCTTAGACAGTTTTAGTTTCCCTGCACTTTATTCCACACACACTCCACCCCACATGTCAGATGCCCTGACACACAGACATTCCTCATTACTGCTAAAGCACAAGTTACTAGTTGTGTAACAATATATCTGTAAGTGACATTAGTTAGTGATAGGTTCCTTACCTTAGAATATCCCCAGGCGTCAGACTGGATCTGGAAAGTTTTGCTAGCAGTATCCCTGCGCGTCAGTAGGTGGCGTCGTGCGGCTCCGTGTCCGTCGCTGGCATCGTAAGCGCCGAGATGACGTCACGGAGACTACTTAGGCGCCACCCATGCGCGCTGACGTCAGTTCTGTACACGACAGGAACGCACAGCCATGCAAGAAACTGACCACTGGTGCCAAGAAACTAGGGCCCCGAAAGGGATGAACTAACCCTAGAAATCAGTTTGCAGAACGGGAAGGATGGGTGGGGCGGTAAGGAATCTATCACTAACTAATGTCTCTTACAGATATATCGTTACACAAGTAGTAACTTTCCGGTAATGCCGGGACTGTCGGGCCATGGCCCCGAAGGCCTTGAGGGAGCGGCGCCGGAAGCTGCTGGAGGTCTGGCTCTCGTCCCAGCGCCGTTCCGGGTCCAGTGACCGATCCCGTAAACGCTCGCGGGGGCGCAGTCGTCGCTCCTTGGGCTGCAAGTCTTCTCCCTCGGATTCGGGTAAGAGACGACACAAAAAGAAGTCGAAGAAGGGACAGTCCTCGGATGCAGACGAGGGGGACAGGGGTTCTGTCCCTGCGGCTTCTTTGGAGCCTGGGAGTCCCGCGGCCTACCTGCCTTACCCGGGTCCGTCGGCGACTCCCGAACAGGTGCAAGAATTTCTTGCTACCATGGACTGCCTCTTTAGGCCTCAGGCCCGCGGTCCAGTGTCCAGATCCTGTTGGGCCGCCGGCGTCGCCGACTGATCCAGCTTCGGCGCCACAGGATCTTGCGCCATTGGCTCCGGCCCCGTCGCCACAAGGTCCAGCGCTGTCGGCTCCAGCCCCAGCGCCATCCTCGGCTCCACCATGGGTGTCGTTCGTCCCACCCTTGCCTCAGTTCCAGGACCATTTTGTTCCCACCTGGGATTCGCATTGGGACGCGGCGCCGACTCGGCCCCGGCCGGTGCCATTTCTGACGCCGTATGTTCCTTCTCTGGCTCCAGCTCTGCCGCCGCGGTCTGTTCCCCATACGACAGAGGTGGAGGAGGACTGGAAGGGGTCCGAGGACCCTCTTGCCCGTCAGTGTGACTCCGAGCAGGAGTGGGTGGAAGACTTGGAGGATGCCGGCGACCTCGATGTGTCTTCTGACCCGGGATTTGCCTCTCCCCCGCCTACCATGGAGGAGGGCGCCTTCTACACGATGGTGCACCCGTCGGGCAGCTGAGGTCCTTAATCTTGATCTCCCTACGGTGGCCCTCAAAACTAATCGCCTCACTGAGGTGCTCCAGACGGCGTCCACTTCGTCGGAGCCCCTGCTCCCTTTTTTTTTCTTTTTTCTTTTTTTTATCGTCACAATTTTTTTAATCAGCCACACAGAAACAGACGCGTTTCGGAAATTCCTTCTTCAGTGTTTACATTGATCGCGGTGTAGAGGCATTTTTAAGTTGTTCACGTGATTAAAGCAACGACATCGAAAGCGGTATATGATGATCATATTGCACAATACATGGCGGCCATCTTTACATGGTACTCTATACAAATAAATGTATTAATGCCAAAGCTGCCATGAGTTTTGGAGACATAAACCTCTCTCAGCCCAAATTCTACTGCTCGAGGAAATGCATGAATTAATTTTAAACAAATGTGGTGTCGCTCAGCATAGTATATCATATATATACACACATAGAATGTGACGCTCTATGCAACGAGCTCCGAAATTCGTTGCTCATACTCAACAAACTTAAAACCGTGTATCGGTATTTCCAAGTATGCCTAACATACAATAGTCAACCTAAAATGTATTTCAAGCAATTCTATAAGGTGAATATTATCAGCTATTAACTAAATAAATACTGATTGTGAGACATTGAACCGTGAATCGGTGGCAGCAAGAGCAATTCCACAATAGTGATAGACTCCAAAACTTAATTACATAAAGATGTGAGCATAACCATTTTAGTGCAATATATGAAAAATAACTGAAATGTAGGTCAAGAGAAATTATAGAGCATAATATTAAAATCGGATCATCTCCCTAGGTGGACTGTAAGTTCCTCCCCACTATTGAGTCCTTTTGGTGCCTTAGACTGCAGATCAATTATATAACGGGATTCTAATCTCCGCAGCTTCAATACCCTGTCCCCACCTCTCAAGCTAACAGGTACATGGTCCACACCAAAATATTGCAGCAGTTCCCTGCTGCTCCGACGCCCGAACGCAAACACCCAGCCACAGGACAATCACAATCAAAATCCCCGCCAGCAACCCAAGAATGCGCAGCCCCACACCACGCACGGCGCCCCCCATGCACCCCAGCCCGCAAGGGCAGACCAGACAAAACACCACACGCGATGCCAAGCACGCGACAAATGCACCGATCGCTCCATGCCCTGCAACACCTGGGATGCCACAACCCAGGACTCCTCCACCACCAGCGCAAGCCCCGCACCTCCCACAGGGAAAGAAACCCCCCACATCCCCCAATGCTCCCGTCCCCTACGAAGTGGGCGGCAAGCGGCCCTGGACCAACCCATCCCCAAGCGACCTCGCCCCCCGGAAAGTCCCTGCTCCCTTTTAACGACGCCCTCACTGACGTCTTGTTGGGCACTTGGTCGCGGCCAGCCACAGGGGCCCCTGTGGATAAGAATGTCACCAGGCCTCACTGCCCGGCGCCTGGTGATCCCGCTTTTCTGACCACTCATCCAACACCTGAGAGACTGGTCATCCAAGCCTCGACGTCACAGAGTGCCTTTCCCACGGCTCCGCCAGATAAGGATTCTAAGAAGCTGGAGCAGTTCGGTAAGCTGTTGTTCTCTTCGGCCAGCTTGGGGCTGCGGTCAGTGAACACCGCCTGTTTATTGGGCCGCTATTCCCAGGCTGTGTGGGATACAGTTGCACTGGTGTTGCCTCAGTGTCCTGAGGAGACCCACGCTGTGCTGTCCCAAACTGTTGCTGAGGGTAAGGATGCGGCTAAGTTCGCCAGTCGGTGTGGTTTGGACACCGCGGACTTACTGGGTAGGGCGATTTCTTCGACTGTGGCGCTTCGCCGCCATGCCTGGTTGCGATCTACCGGGTTCTCGCCCGATGTCCAAAGCTCGCTCCTGGACATGCCCTTTGATGGTACTCGCCTGTTTGGCGGTAAGGCCGACAGTGCACTGGAGCGTTTTAGGACTCGCGAGACACGGCCAAGTCCTTTGGTCTTTCTGCAAAGAACCCGGCCATTCCTGGTTTTCGTTCCTTTCGTGGCCACGGCAGAGGCGCCCAGACGCGTTCCTTCAGCAAGTCTATGCAGAACCAGCCTCAGCGTGACCGTGGATGCGGCTTCTGCAGGGGCGGGTCTGGAAATCAGCGTGGGGGTCAGTCCACCTCTGCTGCTTCTACCTCCAAACCTTCCTAATCCGAGCTTTGTGGAGCACCCCACGCCGATGGGTGGCAGGATCCGCCACCACCTCCCCCACTGGCGCGATATCACATCAGATAAGTGGGTGTTGCAGATCATCCGCAGGGGTTACTCCCTTCCCTTTCAGTCCTCCCCTCCAGCCATGCCACCTCGGTGCCACTGCATGTCGAGGGATCACTTGGTACTTCTCCAGCAGGAAGTCACGGCCCTCTTGGCCAAGGGGGCCATCGAGTGCGTTCCTGGGCCGGAAGTAGGGAGTGGTTGTTATTCCCACTACTTTCTGGTCCCCAAGAAGGACAAAGGGGGCCTGCGCCCCATCTTGGACCTCCGGAACGTCAGTCGCTTCCTCCGGAAGGAGAAATTCAAAATGCTGACTCTGGCTCAGGTCTTGGCTGCCCTCGACCCTGGAGACTGGATGGTAGCGTTGGACTTGCACCACGCATATTTTCACATCCCCGTCCTGCCGGCCCACCAGCGTTACCTGCGGGTCACGGTGGGCCAGGAGCATTTTCAGTTTGCTGTGCTCCCCTTCGGCCTTACCAGCGCCCCTCGGGTGTTCACGGGTTGGAGCTCACCTGCGCAGGTCGGGGTGTCAGTCTTCCCTTACCTTGACGACTGGTTGTTGAAGGTGGTCTCGCCCCAGGCAGTCGTTAACCACCTTCAGACTACGGCCGACCTCCTGCATTTGCTGGGGTTCTCCATCAACGTGCCAAAGTTGCACCTGAGTCCCTCTCAGAAGCTCCCCTTCATCGGAGCGGTTCTGGATTCAACACTGTTTCGGGTTTATCCTCCCGAGTAGCGAGTCTGGGATATTCAGGCTATGATTCCGATCTTTCAGCCTCTGTCCTGGGTTTCAGTCAGGATGACCCTCCGGCTTCTGGGCCTGATGACCTCCTGCATCCTGCTGGTGACACATGCCAGATGGCAAATGCGAGCTCTGCAGTGGGACCTGAAGTTCCAGTGGGCGCAGTATCCGGGCAACCTGTCCAATCATATCCAGATCTCGGAGGGCACTGCACGGCAATTGCAGTGGTGGCTCACGAATAGCAATTGGGTCAATGGCAGATCCCTCTCCCTTCCCCAACCGGAGCACTCAGTGGTGACGGATGCGTCCTTCCTGGGATGAGAGGCCATGTGGGAGAGGCGGAGATCAGAGGCCTCTGGTCTCCGGCAGAGTCCCAGCTCCATATCAATCTGTTGGAGCTTTCGGCGATCCGACTTGCACTGAAGGCATTCCTTCCCTCTGTCCGGGGAAGTGTGGTGCAGGTGTTCACGTACAACACCACCGCCATGTGGTATTGCAACAAACAGGGCGGGGTGGGGTCCTGGACCCTATGTCAGGAGGCTCTGCGCCTCTGGACATGGCTGGCACATCAAGGCATCACCTTGATGGTTCAACACCTGGCAGGTTCTCTGAACGCCAGGGTGGACGAACTCAGCCGTCCGCCTATACCACTTCTGCCCAGAGTGTTGAAGAAGATTCGGCACGACCGGGCCCAAGTCATCCTTGTGGCTCCGGATTGGGCACCACCAAGATACTGGTATCCCGAGCTACTCAGTATGGCAATCGATCCCCCGATCTGACTGCCTCTTCGGGAGGATCTTCTGTCGCAGCAGCAGGGGACGGTCCTCCACCCGAACCTGTCCAGCCTCCACCTCCATGCGTGGGGATTGAGCGGCAACAGTTGACAGCTTTTGATCTTCCTCCTGAAGTCTGTGATGTCATTCTGGCAGCCAGGCGTCCCTCCACTAAGACGGTATACTCCTGCCGGTGGAACAAGTTTGTGGCATGGTGCGCAGCAAAGTCTGTAGATCCCCTTTCTGCCCCTCTTTCTGAGGTCCTTCTGTTCCTCCTGTCCTTGGCCCAGCAGGGCTCTGCTCTGGGCACTCTCAAAGTTTATCTTTCGGCCATCTCTGCCTTTCTGAGGCTTCCAGAGCAGCCTTCTCTCTTTAAGTCCCCGGTTGTTAACCGTTTCCTAAAAGGCATTACGCACACGTTTCCTCCTGTGCAGTTCATAATGCCTCAATGGGATTTGAATCTTGTCTTGACCTATCTGATGTGCACTCTCTTCGAGCCCCTTTATACCTGTCTTTTGCGTCTTCTCACTCTTCAGACAGCTTTCCTGGTAGCTATCACCTCTACCAGAAGAGTGAGTGAGCTCCAGGCTCTTTCTTCCAAACCTCCTTTCCTTTCTGTTCATCCGGACAAGGTGGTTTTAAGGACCTGTCCCTTTTTTTTTGCCAAAGGTTGTCACGCGCTTCCACTTCGGGCAGACCATCACTTTGCCCACATTCTTTCCGCCTCTGCATCCTTCAAAAGAGGAAGAGAGGCTCCACCGTCTGGACCCAAAACGTGCGCTCTCGTTCTACCTGAAGCGCACACAACAGTTCCGGGTGGATGACCATGGCTTGAGTATTACAGAGACAGACGCCTCCAGCATTGAATCTCTCAGGTATCCGAGGCAAGAAAAGAGTTGAAAAGCTGAGTTAAAAGAGGTACTAACTCCTGACAGAAAGTTTTATAAAATTGGGTGATGACTCCATCCGGCCCTGGCGCATTTGAGGATTTGAGGGGAGCGATAGCAGCAATCACCTCCTATAGTTGGATTGGCTGGTCTAGTTGGGAAGCGAGCGCCGGCGGCAAACGTGTCAAGGGAACCCCCCTGAGATAAGTCATTGGGTTGCCTTTGGGACTGTCAGAGGCGGAGAACAAAGTACTATAAAAATCTTTCAATGGCACTGCAATTTCGGCATCCGTGTGGACCTGCGCACCCTCAGCCGTGCGAATTGACCCCACGAAGCCGGAGAGGGTTTCATTGCGGGGCCTATGAGCTAACATGCACACACAGTGGTCACTGCTCAAATAAAATGTATGCTTGAGGCGCACAAGGGCATACTCCGCCCTGTCGAGGTCAAGGTATCTCAAAACGAGCCATTTTTCCTTCAATTCTCGCCAGACTCTGGGGGCACCAGAGCGTTTATGGATCAACTCTAGCTCTGAGGCCGTCTGTTCTAGTTGCTGGCATTTCTCCAGACGGAACCGGTTCTCGGCTGCCGAGATGGCAATGAATTTGCCCCTCACGACAAGCTTTAAAGCCTCCCATACCTACAATAAGGGGTTCTCCTTGGTGTCGTTGATGTAGAGGTAGTCACTAATGCCGTACGCACAGCGCTAACTGTGGAAAGGGATTGCAGCAGCATATCGCGGAGCACCAGTGTAAGGCACAGGACTGGGAGACATCGAGTCGCAGAGTAAAGGAGATTAGGGTGTGATCTGAAAGGGATCATGGCTCTATGCTCGCCTCTCTAATGTGAGCTATTAGAGCCAAGGACGTGAAGAAGTGGTCAATGCGGGCGTATGATTTATGTCCTGCCGAATAGAAAGTATAATCCCTAGAAGAGGGGTGAAGGTAACGCCAGATATCGCATAGCGCTCTGTCTGCCAGCCATCAAATGCCGTCGGGCGAGAAGGCTCCCGCTTGAGAAGAGCGTTAGCTAGAGCGGTCAAGAGTGGGATCCATTACTAGGTTTAAGTCCCCCCCCCACCCCCCCAATCATAATGGCCGCGTCCGGGGTAGCGAGGGCTGTCGCTAGCGAGCTGAGAAAAAAGGGTTCTTGACTCTCCTTTGGGGCATAGATGTTGGCCAGGGTGAAATTAAAGTTGACCCATTGTATTCTAACCATAAGCAGGCAACCCTTAACTTCGGAGATCGTGGACATTATCCTGCCATTACATTTCTGCCAGAAAAGGATAGCTACCCCGTTCTTCTTCGAGGGGCCTGAGGACCAAAGCTGGTGGGAAAACCATCAGGACTGCATGTGGGAGGTGTCTTTGGATAGCAGGTGGGTCTCCTGGAACAGGCATATGTCACTGTGGATTGCTCCAGGAGGGACAGCACTGCCGCTCGCTTCACTGGGTTGTTTAAGAATCGGACATTAACACTGATTATTGGTAACTCTCGGGTCAGGGTTTAGGGACAGAGAGGGCTGTATGGTGCCCCTAGTTCTTAGGCTTCATGGATAATACAAAGAGCACGGGCAAAAAGAAATTACTGGAAAGCCTTTGGAGGGGCTTGCTGGACTCCGGTAGTGTCGAGGAGGAAAAAGAAAAAACCCAGGTAGAAACATTTTTAGAACTGTAAGAAAATAAAGAATGACAATAGTCCGTCACAGTGGATCAAAAGTTGTGGAGCGTCGACCAGCCGGGGACGGGCCAGGTGGTGTAGTAGCTCCTTCAGGAGATCTCGACTCCCAAAAAAGTAGAACACAGAAAAGGGTACTGTCGTGGATGGTGGGCCTCTCCGATCCCACCTTCTTGGAGCCCTCCTGCCTGGCAATCATTAGCGTTCAGTGTTCAGTCCCTCGCCTTCATGAGACCTCAGAGAGTGCGACCAGCCGACGGTCTAGGAGCAGGCAGACACTTCTGTGGAAAAGACAGGGGTGATAAATGTCTCAGAAAGTCAAAGTAGAGCCCTCCAAGGAGCACGAGAGCCCGCGTCACACCATTGGGTCCATTGGGGTAGTCCACAAAGTAGCAGAGATGTGGGCAGTCGCTGTCGTCACTGGCCAGCAGGTGTCTGTGGAGGACATGGCCTAAAGGTAGGGATTCAACACTGGCCCCCCCGGAGGCTCACACCTCCAGCACCCACCAAGCAGCAGCGGAGGGATGATGTTCACCAGGAAACCAACCAACCCGAGCCCGCAACGCCCAGTCATGGGACTTATTTCTGGGCCATTGCGACTGCCAGAGAAGCGAAGAGAGGGTCCGCCCGCCGCAAGGGGCCCTCATCAGTGGGGTCTCTTGTGGTCTCAACTGCTGGGCAGGAGGGTCCCAGCTCTAGAGCATCGTCTAGGGGCAAGCGCTGGAAAAAGGGTTGTGCTTCCGGTGGTGCCTTGTGGTCCGCAACAGGGGCCCCTCTATTGCAATAACTTTCTATAGCCCTCATCGACACCAGCCAGGCGCTCTGCGGGAACCACCTGCCAAGGGCTTCGGGCATATGGCAATAATCCTTGAGGCCCTGTAAGGTCAGTTTTGTCCAGTTCCAGGGGGCCAGGTCTTCGCAAGGCTAGAGGGGACGGGGGGCGGTCCTGCAGCCGCCGTCTCCCTACGCTATGGGGCCTTGCGCACTCCCAAGGGCACACACAACCCCCTCGATTAGGCCCACCTGCTTCCCGGGGCCTCTCCTCTCAGCCTCGGTGCAGGTGGCAGGAGCTGGTTGGATGGGGAGGAAGCACTCTATCGAGTTCCAGGAGGCCAAGCCTTCGCAAGGCTAGGAGGGGGGAATCCTGCAGCCGCTGCCCCCCTCCATTTCGGGTCCTCAGCTCAGCCACACGGCCCCCCCAGATCCGCAACTCAGATGCTCTGAGGAGTAGAAGGAGATGTCAGGCATGGGGCAGGCCCAGGGCAGCAAAGGCAGCTGCAGAGGCTGAGCCAGAGGCCAAGCAAATCTCTGCCAGGCCCGCAGACTAAGTCCACAAACTGAGCCCACAGATGGATGAGCACTTGAGGTCAATGTAGAGCCATGGGTGGGGGTGGGGGTGGGGGGGCCACAGTCACCACGAGGGCAGCCCACACAGCGCCTCAAAGGTGTTCAGGCACCTAAAATGTCAACCAACCTCAGTATGCCATCCAAAGTGCCACTGTTTGGGGGGGCAATTGTCCCACAGTTCACTGTCTAGGGCCCCTCGCAGGATGCTCGCAAGATCCACAGGGCTGCAAGTGCAGGGCCGGGGCAGCACCAAATCCCATGTGTACAGAAGGCAGCAATATGTTGTCGGGCCCCTGCACCACCCAGACTCCCCACACAGCCGCTCTGATGCAAGAAAATGGCTACGGTCTCCTCTGCAATCCACACCTCCCCCTCCTCCAGCCCGCAAGGGTCCACCACAGCACCAGCCAAGTGGGAAGCGAGGAGGGGGAACTCAAATGGGAGATGTCCTCCACCCAGTCAGGGATCTGCGTTCTAGCTTTTAGGGCCTCCATGGTCACACCAGCCTCCGGGCCCAGCCAATCACACCACCTCCAGTGGCACCGAGGCACCACAGCAATAAGAGCCGGTTCACCTCTTCTGCGGTAGTTCCAGCCACTGCGCAGTCCAGGCAGTGCCAATGGCACGGGGCAGCTGTCCAATCACATGCGGGAGGTCTCACGGTGCCACTGCCAAGCTCACGGGGGATGAAGCTGAGCCAGCAGGAAGGGTGCTATGTAATGCAGCGGCAGGGACAGAGAGACTGCAAACACCTCTCGCCAGTCTGCCATTTGGCCCGGCACCCCGGAGCTGTAGTTTTAAACAGGTAATCTGAAAAGGAACCTTCACACAGTTAGCACCAGAAGAAGATGAGGCAGGATTATCCAGAGATGACCCAGGTTTCTCAGAAAGCAAATGGGTTTCAGTAACCCAACCTCCTTTCTCAGGAAAATAACCAGTTGGACAAAAGGTAGACCCTGAGATAAAATGCACTTAAGATGAACTGCCAGCATTCCACCGTTTGTCCTGCAGTGAGATAACCTAGTTGTGACTCTCGCTTCCCTGAGTAGAGCACTAGATGGGGAAATGATGGAGAAGTGCAGTACTAGACAAAAGAGTTATAATATCCAGGGGTAAGCACTTGTAGGAAGTCAGAATTGTGACAGAGAATTCCTGTTTCCATATTTACTGTAAAGAGTTACCGAAGACATAGGTCTAAAGTATAGAAAATGTCACAACCAAAACATAACAACAATATATTATTTGAGACTATAAAACAAGATCTCACTCACTTCATATGAACAATGGATGTGCTACCTACAATGGGTTGCGTGTAGGTGAAAAAACAGAGAAATGTACTTATAGATAGTATCAATACCGTTTAGATTAAGTGATCTACTTAGAAGGATGGCCGCTAGATGTCTCAACTAACCCCTCAGTCTGGTGGTGGACAGCTGTGCATGGTCCACTACCTTTCAGGTGGATCTTGAGTCCCTTTGGTTCCTGTTTGCCAGTTATGTTTGAAGTTGCAGAGAATGTATGGTAAACTGGAACACATTGGGGAATTCTGCTAGTCAGATGCTCTTCCCTAATACTTTAAAAAGCTACTGCACCATCTTCAAGATAATACATTCAACCACCCCAATGTCCCTAGCGAGCAAAAACAAATGCTTGGATATCTCGCAGAGCCCACAAGAGCAGCATCGCCAGACTAGACACAAGAAAGTGCAAGAAGGAGAAAAGATGGGAAGCAAACTCTTCGTCTCCTGACATGTCCTCCCTCGTCACTGCTCTCTCTAAACAAGAGTGGAAGAATTTCAGACAGGCTGTCAAATATTCCCATTACATAGAACAATCCAGAATTTCTCTATTTTTAGCCAAACGCCTGTGCACATTCTCTGCCTGCCTGACATGTGCTCTTTATTCCACTGTGCAACTCACATCCTGGTGAAGTGTAAAACTAACACTCTCAAACCGAAACTCACTAACATGTTCCTTATCCTAACTTGGAATCCAAACCTCTGTGTGGCTCAATATACCTTTGGCAATAGGCAAACCCTTTATTACACATGCATATAATATTCCTTCTTTTTTTGGTGAATGCCTTCTGAAATGCCTACATCTTATTTGCCTCTTCTAGAACAAAGTTCACTGTGCAATTTCCAATTTCAGCTCCTCTCACTGTTTGTAATATGGAGTCTGCATACTTTATACAAGGCCAGTAAACCATC
Source organism: Triturus cristatus (assembly GCF_964204655.1). Taxonomy (NCBI): domain Eukaryota; kingdom Metazoa; phylum Chordata; class Amphibia; order Caudata; family Salamandridae; genus Triturus; species Triturus cristatus. The sequence goes on from NC_140581.1 coordinate 992,378,026, forward strand.
TGAAGTGTCAAGCAAATCCCTAGAAACCTTTGTACCTCAAAGTACAATTCATCTTCCTATGCTAGAATGTGTAAAGTCACTGCTTCGCTGGGTTCTACAGTTACTTGTATTTGCATTTGGTAGTTTGACTTCACAGCACAACATCAGTGGCCTAAAAATGTTTGATGAAATGGATCACTTGTCACTTTTCTTTGTGACAAACTTCGAGATTTTTTTACATCTTGCTTTCCAGGATAGTTTGTAGACCATTGAGCTATCTAAGGGGCCATGGCTACTCTCTGTCCTGTTGCATAAGTTACAACTTTAGCGTAACTCTACAAGGTGTATTTTCCCACCCACGGCTGACATGGGAGAACGTAGTTCAATGCACCAGCGACTAATGTGAAAGACCAGTTATGGTAGCCCCACAAGACACTCTTCAATGTGTGATTGTTATAGAAGTATTGCTTTTTGGTTACTAATAATTCCATTAAGGGATCCGGGGCACAGTGGAAACAGCAACAAACCTTACTTCGTTATTCACAGTATTACACACATTGTACTAGGAATAATGAACACTTTTATATTAAAAGTGTTTATTGTTACAGGAACAGTCTGTTTCTCAGTACATTACAACTACACAGAAACTTATAAAAACAGCAATAAGACACGTTATACATAACGAGAACAAAACAAACATTTCCACCATTGTTAAAATGTCATTTAAAATGTTTTCTAGAACCTAACACCTACTTCTATGCGCTATACTATGAGAGCATGAAAGGCAGAGCAACTTGCAGTCTTGAGTTTCTTAGATGAAAAGGTGCACTGCATACCTTGTTGACAGCAAAGGCTATCTTTATCAGCGGAGGCGTGAAGACTGTTCCCCGCAAAGGGCAAAAGACCCACTGCAGTAGCAGTCAGTCGGTCTTCCTCGGGGACTTCGCTTTATCAGCTTCAGGCGAGACACAGCATCTGCGAAGTTTACTGGCAGCAGGTGAGACTGTCTCTGACAGACTATTGGGGGTGGTAATCTGGGCAAAGGACCGCTCCTGACAAGTGGTCAAGTACTTATATACTAAATCTTATCTGAAATTGGAATTTCTGACATAAGCTTAGGAATGTCTGATATAGATTATGTGCATCAATGTATGCATCCCAGACATTTCTATATGAACATATAAGGCAGAGGACATCAATTCAGACTACGCTATTTTGGTTATATGTTTGTATGGGTTCTTATTTGAACTTGACATACTGAGGAGTAGACATTTGACCCAGACAAATGTCGTATTAGATACTGTATCTATCTTATTTATCAGAACTTGACTATATCACAGTTCCTAGAAAAATAAGGTCTGGTGGCAATGATTATGCATAAATCAGGGAATATGGTGGCTTCCATTGTCTAAGCTAAGGAAGATGGCGGTCTCCACGAACCAAGATGGAGTTGGGCCTATTAGGATGGAGTCAGACCTTAGGGACTCTACATCAATTTGGATTCCTTTACCCACATCTTTTACAGCAAGTGGTATCACTGTATTTCGTCGCATCCACACCACCAAAACAATCTATATTAATATATAAAAATAAATAAAAGGTATACAAACGGATGTCATTTTCCAGTATTCACCTCTACAGGTAGGGACATCACCACCTATTCAGGAACAGCCAACACTTGTTTCCGTTCAAAATCATCTTTAGGATGAAACCAGATAAGTAGACCTCATTCTACAACTTCTACATCGACAGGAAGTGACATCACTGCTTTTTCAAACATCCACCTCTTCAGGATGGGACATTACTTTGCAGCCAAAACCATTTTAGAAGAAGACGTCAGTCGGACCTTATTTCCAAGTATCCAACTCTACAGGAAGCGACATCACTGCATTTGCCAGCATCCACTTCTTCAGAGAGTAACATCACTGCATTTCCCAACATCCTCCTAACTACAGTTAAGTCCTCACTGCATTCTAGCTGCTTAGATGGAAATCTCCCCTGTTTAGAGTACAGTCATGATCCCCTGCCCTGAGTGCCAGACTGTATCTGGTATCCTGATTTTTGATTTTGGCCTGGTGTCACACTAATCTAGAGTGCACAGAAGCCTAGCCTGTCCCTTGACATTAAGAAAGTCCTGGACCTGTCCTGTGTCCGGGAGGGAAGTACCAAGTGTACTCTTATTGACAGACAGTAGACTACTAAGTTTTTGCTCCCATTCCTGAAGCTAGACTGAGGAGAAAAACACTGAAGTGAGGGGAGAGGAGAGAGGGATTCTATAGCAATTCAATAATTTGATTAGGCCATTTGCTATGAAAGAGATGCTGATTACACTTCATGAAAACTGCCATTTGGTAGATTATGGAAGGGAGGGTTGGGACAGCAGACTCTTGTGCAAGGTTCGGACATTTTTAGGTGAGGATTGCTCCTATGTCTTTCCCCAATTACTCCTTCAGCTTGGCTGTTGTTTCTGTTGTGGTTGCTCCATGTAGGAGGATACCCTGCTGTGAGAAGCATTACTCTATACAAAGGCAGTGTCTGAAGAGTAGCCTGGAAAGGACACTTGAAAGGAGAACCACCTAAAACCACTTCTACAGTTGCAGGCAGTGAACAGACGTCCCTGTCTGTTCTTGGTGTATATAAATGGGACCCCACTATCCCACTTGTTGTTCTAGTTTCATTCCTTTACAGCCAAGGATGGGAGTGCTCCACAGTGTACTCGGAGGACTGCTGTGCAACAAGGGCTGGAGTCTGCCTAACAGACAGTCTCCCAGAAGTGAGGGGATACAACCTGAACCTGTATCTCTTACTAGAAGAGCTCTGTACCTGTTCTGAAGCACCTAGAAGCCTCCCTGCTACTGAGTGAGGGAAGGAGTGTGCACATCCTACCTGCGGTGTGTCTGTCCAGGAGGAGTGAGGAGAATGGTCTGCTGGTCCACAGTGTCAGCAGTGCTGTAGTCTCTTCCCACTAGTTTCAGGTGGGAACTGCAAACCTGAGACTGCAATTGGTGAGGCATCGGAGCTGTGAGTGCTTGCCAGATTTGACTAGTGTGCAGCCATAACTGCCAGTTGGAGATTTGGCCTGAGTGTGGCCGTGCCTGTGAAGACCTGTGATTGCTCTGATAGTGGTCACTACTCCCCAGCGTGGTGACTTGCCTGTGCGTAGCTGCCACAGTCCAGTGTCGCAATCAGCCTGTGCATGGATGAGACTGTTCGGAGACACCAGCCTGTGTAGGAGCTGCAACTGCCTGTTATAACTGGCAAGAGTATGGCTGCAAATGCAGACTCACAACTGGTCTGTCCATGACTGCATCAAGCACATTAACAAGTGAGGGTCCGGTAACTAGAAGAGCTGCCAGCTGGTGTGCAACTTCTCCAGCGAGAGGGTGTGAGCGCATCCGAGAGTCGGACAGCATAGCTGATCCAACTGGACTATTCCACTGCTGAATGGTAAGACTTAAGTGTGACTGTGAGATCCGAGTGCACCAATTTGTGAATGACAGTTAGCGCATCTGAGTTTTAATCCAGCTGCTGCCTTATAGCCGGGGGACCTGGGCCCCTGTAGGTGGAGAGAAACCTTAATCGGTGGGAAGTGGGGAGAAAGAGGGGCAAGGTGCAGCACAGCCCAAGTATCATTCAGAGACACTAAATTGTTGTTATTGAGTAGTTTGAATGGTTGTTGAGCTATGAGCCCAAGCACCCCCACAATATCTCCCTGAGAACCATGTGGCTACTCACCATCACCACCTCTGTGAGTCAAATTTGTAATAGGTTGTACATGGTCCAGTTTGGAGAGCCATAGTGGGCAGACTCCAGGACATTGGAGGGAAACAACTTCAACCCCCCACAGTTAAGGCCCTGCTTGCCCCTGGCCGCTACCCAACAGGGTCTGAAACCAGCAAAGGCCTGACACAGATAAGATCATTACTTGTTTGGCCATGTCAGACCAGAACCATTGCTTTATTGTTACTAGAGCAAGCACCTGCAAAATAATTTCTCATTGTGTGTCTAGCCCAGCACTCCACACTGCCCATCCCCACAAACGTACCCAGCCCTAGAACACACACTCACACATTATGCTCACAACACACAGATAGAACCTCATACACATACTCCCTCAAACTATTAAACGCACATTGCAGCCCTTGCTTAATAATGAACTCTCTGAAGTACTCTATGATCCAAACATCGCGGACCCTTATCTATCACAAGCTTAGCTCATCTTTACTTTCTTGAATATCCTAGTCGCCCTTGTCCCTACAGGCAAAAGCATCCAGCATATGGACCACGTACATGAGAAGGGGGGAAGCCTCGCCCTTATCTATAATTCCTCCTGGCCCTAGGAAAGCAAGCTACACAACTTTGTGGGACAGAGAAAGATCCCCAGCATGTCTGTAAAGAGTGTGACTCTGTCTGAAAGTCCCCATAACAAGCATTAATGCTTTTGACTCCCATCCAAGCACATACAGAACAATCAGGCTTATATGCTGAGGTCTTTCTATGATGTGGAAAGAGATCTAGAGCATGGCTCTGTTTTCAAAAGGGCAGCCTCTCTTTCTTAGGGGAGTAACTACTGGCATCTCCGCTGTCTATAGAGGAGTGGCAGTGAAGTAAATATAATGCAGGGAAGACCTTTTTCTCAGTTACCTGCCTAGGACAGCAGCTTACTGCTTTCTCCTGTATTTCTCGAACTGTTCTGCCAATTTCCTATGACAGGGTTATTCATCCATCTATGAGGTGTATGGTTGTTGTGTGTGCATGCATCACACGTGTGTATACATGTTGCATGTATGAGCTGATTGAATGTGAAAGATGTGTGGGTAGCAAAACAGTACACATGGCTACAACTACAACACATGTTCCATTTTGTATTAGGCATTCTCTAATGGTACCGAAGATTGAGGCTTAAAAGAAGGGCCAGCAAAGCAGATGTATATTGTAGGGCTCTTCCACTGAACATTCCAGGATCTCGCTCAGTGGGTCAGACAGTGGAGTGTTACTGACATTAGGAAAAAGAAATGGACAGCTGTTAAGCTAGGGAGTTCCCTCTGCCTTCCTGGCCCAGTATTCTCTGGGAGGGGTGAACTCCCACAGGTGAACAGGCTGCAAAGGAGGGCAGTCTTGCATGCCTTTGTGCTCTTGTTTTAGGTTGCTTCTAAGAGGAGAATCTCAGCTACCACCTATCCTCCTGATCACACTTGTCACAAAAGCCACGGCTAGAACAGTCCGCATGGAAATCACAAAAGAGCAGAATTGCTCAAAATCAGGCACAGAACTGAAATGCTGCAATACATAAGGACTGTCGGAAACTTGAGTATAAAGTTGAAGCAGAAACTTCCAGTCAGTGTGACAAACTTTCCTGACGAGAAGCCTTTGGCCCCACACCAGTGGCAAACCAGAGATTTCTTTGAGCTGCTCAGGTGTTGCTCACCAACTCCCCTTTGCCCAGTTCAGGAATATCAACGTGGGGAACAGTCGCATATTTTGCCAGGAGAGGCTGCCTGAAACTATCTTTGAAGAAGAGAGCTGACAACTGCACAGGAGGGACATTGGAGGTGCCCATGCATGACGATGATGCTGCTCTGAATAAACAAAGGCTGTGAAGGGGCTTGGTGAGTTTAACTGATGAAACTACATTGACACGGGGTGAGACCCGCATCGAGAGGCTGTGAGAAAGTCTGACAGCCTGGATGTCTCTCACAGAAAGAGGATGAATCCACACCTGTTCTAAGGGTGTTTGGGAATCTGGCAGGAGAAAGATTCCCACTTGCAACCCAGCGCCAAAAAGCACTCTTCAGATTCCTGCCTATTCCTCTGTGGTATTTGTGTTGCCCATGTTTGCCTTAGGAATATTTAATGGCGGCAATCCTATTAGGAGTCCTGAACGGTCTCTGACTCTTCTACTCTTTTGGTGTTTTCTGCACTACAAATGCAAGGCACCAGATTGTGAGATGTTGGCAGAAAGGCTAAGAAAATGACACCCTCCTACCATGTTATCTCACTTTTTTGTTTCCTGAATGGTCCTAAGCTCAGCTACAACTCAGCATGCTGTGCAGATGGCCATCACTTTAATTTTCTTTGCTCGGGCTGAGGGAAGAAGGGGTCTCCTGAGAAATATAGCCTCTCAAGCCTTTCCTGTCATCAGAGAAATAAATCAGTGGAGCACTGCTACCTTCCCTCTCTCCTGACTGTGGAGAGGCTTGGCACCAATCCCCACCATCCTCAACAGCCTGGTAAAGAAGCTCTGCCAGAGCCTCACTCACAATATAGAGCTTTGTCGGCTCTAAAAATATTGAAACGAAAACACCTTGGATCTGTTATATTGGTACACACTAAAAGATCAATGCTTTTTCTCTCTCCCGGTCTATGTCTGACTTTCTATTCACACTCTGCCGTCTATGCACCATTTTTATGAAATGACCCCATTATCGGTACCCCAAACATTCATCTATACCTTTGAGACTGTAATTCAGTTCTTTCTCCATCTCCCTTCTTTCTCACCCGGAACTAGCCTTTCTTCCTGCCCTATCTTCTCACCTATTCCCCTCTTTTTGTACTCTTCTCTTCCTGTGTCTTGCACTCTTCTTTCTCGCATCACTATCCAGGCACACCCTCACTCTCAAATTGTTTTACCTTCACTGACTTATCTTTCTCCCTACTTTATTTGCATGCCTGTATCCCATCGGCATTTTTTTATTGGTGCTCATATACCCATATTTTCTTTAGCCTATACCATTTCCTGCTTTCTCTCTCTCCCATCTTCATTTCCTCATGATTTGCCCCTCTTTTCCTCCCTTTATCTTTTCTGTTCTCTTTTCTGTCTCCCCTTAACTTTTAATTCTCCTCCAGTCCTTCTTTTACTCCTCCATATTACTACATCCTTTCCTTTTTCCAATTCTCTTTTTCCCTCTTTGTCACCCTCTACGCCATTCTCGTAACTGCTTTGCTTAAGTACATATATGCATGAATCATATCTATGTGGATATGCCACCAGGTGAGAAACAATGCAAGTGTTAAACCGATGCATATGAGCATTCATATATTGGGTTTAAAGAGCATATGCCTGGAAGGGGGGGGGCTACATTTTTTAGTGATTTTCTACACAATATAACTAACAATGCGGTTTACATCGCAGAATAGCGCACTAACTGAAAACAAATATCTTTAATTACATTTTTTTAAACTAGCTTAAGTTGCACAGGAACAAGAGTGTATGTTGATGGAAGATGGGTTACAGGTTATGTTTTAATGAGAAAGAGAGTTTGTGTTAGGCTACAAGCTGAAACAAACAATTATAAGGACAATAGTTTGGCTGTTGGCACCTTCAGGAGCACTGAGCCTGCAAACAGATGCACACACCTACAAACAATCATTTCCACAATGTTAATAGATACCAACTGACACATAACATTGGCTGAATCACATGGACCAACAAAAATACATAACTGAAGCGAGAGGTCACGGAGTCATATGCTTCAGGAACGCACAATGTGATATGCATCAGGGGAGCACTGGATGAAGTACAGTTCAGCGGTACACAGTGTGTCTTATGTGGTGGGCTGGGTGATGTGCCGCAGGATGAACATGGTGGTGTAAAATGGGGGCATGTGGAGATGTACAATCGAAGGAATCTGATGAAGTGCTATGTGACGAGAGATACCTTAAGTAAGTCTTTGGTTTTTTTAAGACTTCACTTCCAATGGCAAAAGCAAAATAAAAACATGACTAAGTGCAAAGTTATCTCACCTAAAAATCCAAAAGTAGCACACATTGTTTTTTAATGATGGTCAATTTTAAATGTCTTTGCTTACTGCTTTAGTGTGTTCTACGATATTCCAGAATCAAGAACTCATAACAAAAATGTGTCTTGAGTAACAATTGCACTCATTACCGTTTTTTGTTCTCCTTATAAAATGTCACAACCTGTATCAAAATGTAATAAACAAAAATGCAAGTATGCAGCCATCATACAGTAATTATATATTTTCACTCATCCCAGATCCAGGAGAATTTCACGTTCTTTGGTGTGTTAATTTATTACATAGAATCGGAGTAATTTTGCTTTTTTACACTAAAACGTGCGGCGTTTCTTTGCAGTGCAAGAGAATGGGTGTCATGAAATAACTGGTTGTGACTCGACAAATCATTAGGCAGCCAAGCCACTCACCTGGGAGGGGGCAAAGCCATGAATTATACCCCAAGAAAGCAAAAACGTCTGTTGAAACTGGTTGCTGTCAAAACATAGTTTGGTTTTCTATCAACCCTAAAACAATGTAAATTTCACGGGGTGTTGAACAATGTGCTACAGAAGTTAAACTTTATACCGGAAGTATGACACTGGTAGCTCAACTAATCAGTAAACCAGTAAATCCACCTTAAAAACTGCTTGTCCCTTGCCAAAAAACAGTGTTTATTTTGGATAAAATGACCACAAATCATAAAAACATGTTGAGATGATAAGTACAATTATAATTGTTTAAGAAACGAAGTCTATGGTTGCCCCTTATTATTACATTTCTAAAACGTGTTGGCACACAGTCTTAAAAATATATTAAAAGTGCCAACTGGGGATATGACTTATTCTTTCCCTACTCTGTCCTCTTTCTCCACACCTGCCCCAATGGCGGCATAAGAAGTTACTGAAGTGGTGAGTGCCCTTAAATTAAGTAGTTTCTGTTGTTTTAACAATTTCATCTTGTTACTGTGCAATTGCTTAGAAAGCTTTAGGGTGCCTGCCTCTCACATGAACGTCTATCCAGAACCTTCTGTATGGATATTACTTTTCTGTGTGCTTTCATTACACAATCCGAAGGGCACCATCGAGCAGGAGATACATAAGTGCATACATAGGTATGATTAAGTCGATCATTTTAATTTCTATTTTACACAAAGATCAAGTTTAATGATAAATAGCTGGTCACTTTCCAGTGATCCGGCCAAGCTCCTCTATGCAGTTCGCGTGTCTTTCTGTCTCAAACCATAAAACCACATTGCTTAAGAGAGAAATAATGTAATGTACTGGTTGTGTGGGTCAAGGTGTATTATATTTCTTTCTCCAACAGTGTTTGCCACATATGTTCTCTACACCAAATATCCGATAAAGAATATCTTATTTTATTCTAAGAGTACATTACCGAGGTTCAAGATCAGCAGCTGCTGGTTTGCTGGGGTCTGCAACAAAAGTAGGCTTAGCCCAATGAGGGTTTGTTCAGCTGGAAAGTCCTGAAATTGGAAAAGAAAACTCATGAAGCCTTGAAAGTTCAGTGCTTTTTCAAAGCACGAAGGTGGTGCCATGTGTTTTTATTAGTTCTAGTGCACGTTCTGTACCATAGAAACTGTAAACAAGATTCATTTCGGTGGCCACATGTTGCTAACCTAACCTCAATGTCTTCGCCCACTCTCCCACATTCCCAATATCAGTTTGTCTCACTCACTGCTACAAAAGCAAAGTTCAGTTAGGTGAAGACCAAGCATGTCTGTTCTTTTTTTGTAAAATGTGATATTCTGGATAAAACACAGGGATTTGGTTGTTCATTTGTGAAAGGAGATGCTTCAAAGACAGGGAATGGGCAATATGAGTCTCGACATGTTTGATCCTTACTGTGAGGTAGAACTAAGCCATGCTCAGAATTATAAAGTAGTCAGAGCGGGCTGCAGCGTAAAGGAATGTGTAACTATTTCTTACAAACCTTTCATTTTTAATCACCCATGAGTAAAGGACAACGTCCAAAAGCTGGCACGAGTGGTAGTTTCAACCATTCACTTTCTAAGTTGGCAATTTATTCACACTTGGGTGGCAGCAGTTTCGAGTTTTAATACATCCTACTGTTTTTGGGGCTTCTTTTGGGCCTCGGACTGACATCACATTCTGCCTATTCGGAATGATATACCTTGTAATCCAGCATCCAGCAAATGCAACGTAACGAACCATAAAGGCTTAAATATATTGTTATGCAAAGTGTTCTGCCGCCATCTGGGTGTAGCTCGCGCCAAATAAAACTACAAATACAATTTTTAAAAAATTCTAAAAATAAGTATCTACCTTAAAATCAGGATTAATGGCGGATCTCGTGGAGGAAGAGGGCGAGTGGACTAAGATACTGAGTAATGTAAGGACTCCTTGCAACCTCAGCCCTCTCCCTTTCTACTGCCTCTAGGATTCCCAAGCATTCGTTCATTACTTGGTGGCATGGTAGAACGAAGGAACCATAGTGCGCAGTCAAACATATTAATCTGCTAGGCTTGCCCAGTCTGAGTACCATAGCGCGCAGTCAAACATATTAATCTGCTAGGCTTGCCCAGTCTGAGTACCATAGCGCGCAGTCAAACATATTAATCTGCTAGGCTTGCCCAGTCTGAGTACCGGTGCTAAAGTTGGTTCCAATGCGCAGTGCTTGTTCAACGTCACAACACAACCACTACCTTTCAAACTGCCCCGTCAGGAGTTTGCTTTTTGAAAGTCGCCGAAAGTCCTCTGACCCTAATAAAGTGAAACTATGAAAAGAAACAAGAACGTGTACAGAATAACTTTAGAATAACTGTTCTAAGCAGAAGCAAAGGAGGTCTTGTAAGCTTTCTCCTGTCAGTGGGGCCACCAAGTGAGAGGAAAATGTCAGATAAACAGAAGCATTTGATATAGGTTAATTTATCTGGCCAATCCGGGATGCCTTTACTGTGGATCATGGGGCAGCTGAGTATCGGGTATCAGTCAACATTCACTCCTGGAGGTGGGTTGGCAATCAGATATTATGCGAAAAGAGGAATTACAGTCACCATGCTGAATGTCAATGAAGAGCTTCATATTTGAAAAAAATGTCATTCATTTGAAGGTTAGAAACTTCCGCCAGTGAAAAAGATGAATAACAAAAAAAAACATAATGCTATGTCCGGGCACTTTCTGGGAACATATATGAGGCCAAACAAATATAGTGCTCACTGTGGAAGGTGAAAGTGGGCCCATATGGCCAATGCTTACCCTTAGGAAATGCTTTGGATGTCATCGACAGACTCTGAACTCTAGACCAAGAAATAAAGCAGCCTGGGTATTTAAAGCTGCACTGCCTGAAATAGTCCTCACAATAAATTCGGAAAAGGGCTGCTGCCCACCTCAATGGTCAGCTGCCTTTAGACCATCCATTAAAAGATAATAAAAGACCTAGATAACCCCTCTAGGACGGCATGGTGTCCTTGGCACATACTCTCTTTGAAATATCAGGAGGGGATCATATGTATAAGAATTATTGAACACCGATGGCGTGTAGTTCATTCGTACTTAGGACTTACGGATGACACAAAGTGAGAGTACCATTTGAAAGAATAATTGATAAGGATATTGCAGACGACAACTACTTATCTTGAAGAATTATACTCCTTACAACGTTCCTTTGTCATATGATATATTACATCTTTTTGCCATGATGAAGCCTTGTTAGGTGAAACGCGTTGGTTGCGCTCCTCTGAACAAACATAAAATAAAGCTCAAGATTGAATTCAACAATGAAGAACTACGATGATTAACCTAATGTGGAATGTGTATTACTGATTGTGTTCTAAATGAGATATATATGTGTTGAGACTCATAAATTTTGTGTATAAGACTCTGAACTCTCTAGTTAACTATGGTTTTGTTTACTACAGGAAGTCTACTTTCAGTCCTAGTTTCTCAGAAGTGTGGTTGAGTCTAGTTAACCAACAATCCGGTACAATTGGTCAAAAACTGAAGTTCCCCCCAAAACTTAATAACTAAAGAAACACATTCCACCCACTGTCCACAGTGAAGAATGAAGGTGCCAATGGACACGTCTACACAGTGTAGGTAACAGTTAGGTGTATTGAATTGTAGCTGCATTTACATAGGACTTATTAGACCTGATGAGATGTTGAAGCACTTTGTGACGAGTAGCACGCTAATGAAGAAAACAATGTAATTGGTAGCTCAGGTGGTAATTGGTGGTTATTGCTATTAGTCTCAAGCTAAAAAAAACTACTCCAGTGGTTTGTGTTTGATTAAATTAATAGGAGTCAGTTGTTATCATTAGTGTGGTTGGTGGGGGAGGATATGTGAGTTCATGCAGATGGTTGGTGGGGTGAATAGACAGGCTAGAGGACAGTGAGTATTGTTAGACTGTAAGGCTATGGTTTGAAAGAACGATAAGTTATGATCTATGAAATGAGATGTGGGAAATCTTCAGAAAGACCATAAGAGAAACTAAAGTAGACAGACGTGCTACTTAAATTAAGCTAAACTCAAAGGAGGCTTTCTTGAGATAGTGTACAAACTGGGAATGTGAAAATGCAGAAACAAAGAGCAAGTTACTTATCCTCAGTAATGCCTTATCAGGTAGAGACTCTACCTAGTCGCAGCTTCCTGATCTTAAAATAACCCCAAGTGTCAGACTGGATCTGGAAGATTTTCAGGCAGTACCTCTGCACATCGGTAGGTGGTGTCGTTTGGCTTGGCGTTAGCATAGTCCGCACCAGAAATAACATGTGCGGTACCTAGATAGGCTCCACCTCGGTGTGCTGATGTCAGCTACTTTGGTGACTTTCCACACCAGAAGTGCGGAGCCGCGTGAAACTGACCAATGGAGTGGAAAAGACTAAGGCCCTGAAAAAGGTGTCCCTTACACCTTAACCAGATCGCAGAGTTGGGAGAAGGGGAAGGTTGATGAGGAATATGCGGCTAGACAGAGGCTCTAACAGAAAAGGTGTGAAAAGAACAGGTCACGACTTTGGAGGGAAGTGGAACTGAACCCTAGGGCCAGATGGATCCGCAGGATCTGGCGTGCCGACCGCAAGTAAAAACCCAAGAGAGGGCAACTGGGATGACGGGGTCCGCGCATACCAGTCCAGAATGCATGACAGTGGAAAGAAACACTGTCGAAACATGCACCAGCGAAAATATGTGGGACAGCATGGGCAGGATGGGTAATCATGGATAGAAAGTGCCGGTTGTATTAGAAATCAAAGACACGTCAGAATATAGTCGGTCTGTAACAAGACATATGAAAGGGCCGACGGCAACCAGCAGAAAGGCCCAAAACAGGATTAAAGGAAGAACGATAGTCAAGTGTAAGACCGGAAAATACACAAGTATACCGTGTGGATGCTAGAACCACATGAAATATAGGAAAGATCCTCCTGTAGGGTAGCGTGAGCAGCCTAGATGCGAGAGAAGCAACTGAAAAAAGGTAACCGGCAATAAGGGGCACCGGGCAAGCTGGACACCCACATAGGAGCTCGTAGTATGAACATACCTGGGTCAAGGACCACGGACATCGCAGGAAGGAACATTGCCTGCACGACACTGCTGTGTAAGAAGAGAGACGCTCAAAATGAAGCGTAACACAATAAAAGACTAGGGCACGCGAAAAGTACCAACAGGTATGTGGAAACAGAACTGGACAGGACAATGTCCAGGCCCGGAAGTGACATCAGCTCCCTGCCCGGGAAGAGCAACGGTCCCTCGCAAGACAGATGAAGAGATGGAGCCGGACACAGGAGTGGAAACAGGGAGGACCAACCGAATGGTCCAGGGACCCAATTAGCGAGTATCCTGAAGAGAACACTCCCTTTAAGAGTGTTACAGTATGAACCCAAAGCAGAAGTGTGTAAAACACCTGTGCGGAAGCAGCAGGAATGTGGAACAGAGAACGAGGGCATAAGGCAATGTACAGCAGAGACGTCTTAGCAAAGCGGCTACCTCAAAGACAAGTCCAGTAAGGGCTGACCATAGAAGCAACAACGCAAACACCCTATGACAGTAGACATACCAAGGTGCACTCCAAGTTTGCACCAACACCAATTAGCACGCACAGCGGCATTTTCCTGGCGCAAAACGATGATAGCGCGCCAGCCGTGAAAGAACTGCGCCTGAACTGAACATAACAATGGCCCCAAAACGCAGTGGTCGGCAAAAGAAAAGCAGCCATCATGGGCAAGAGGATCACTATGAAGCTGAAAAAGGGCCCCGTCAAGGCAGGCGAGGCAGAGGCCGCATGGTAAGGAACCCAAACCGAGACATAGAAGTACTACAGGCAACTGAAGCCAACTGTAAACGAAAGTGCAATATAGTGATGCTAACGTTAGGATCGCAGAACAGAAGAAAGGATGGACAGCCTTACCCACAGAAGGATGCCTGTGAGGAAGACTCCATAGGAGCGTACCAAGGCTAAGGTAACCACCGAGTAGCCAGCAAATACCCCACATAGGGTAAATTTTCAAACCCCTGCTAGGGGAGTCCTCTTGGGCAAAGCACACATTCAGAGGACTGAAAAGAAGACAGAACCAGCCATCCGGCTGTACTGAACAAATACGGAAATGGCGGAACAACCACCTACACTATCTGGGTACTATGCATAGAGCCCGGAACATTTTCGAAAACCAAACCAACAAGGCAACATCGCCTATGCAGAAGAAAAAGATACTATAAGGCAGAAAGTCGAGAGTTACGGTAGTCCAGACATGAGGCGGGACACCGCTGAATCTGCGTGGCTGTCAAAAAGTTCCACGCCATCGAATGGTAGATCTCTAAGTACATCCCGAACATTGTCTGGGAAACGACTGTCGCGTAGCCATGCATGGCGGCGTAAAGCCACAGACCGAGCAAGAGCTCTACACGTCAGTTGCATCAAGGCAAAACCGAAGGGAAAATTGCGCCATTCCCCTGCCATCAAGAAGAAGACGATGTAAATCTGCCCGTGGCCCTTCTGGAAGAGAAGGAAGAAGGATCTCGACTAAGTCCCAAAGGGCAACGGAAGCGCGTGCGAACACGCAAGACGCAATCAATGCGCGGATGCTCGCTCTGGCAGAGGCAAAAAGCTGGCAACCACACACGTCCAACCACCTAGACTCCCTGGTGGGAGGTAACAACGGCAAAGCGGAGGAAGAATGCAAATCAAAAGCCACCTGAACAACCAGACCCTGAGCCCTAGTATGAAGGGACAGGCAGAGTGGATCACCCAGGGCAGGGCGGTGTCTGCGAGCAATGGCCCGATCAACAGGGTCACCAGAGGAGGGTCTCGCCCATGTGCCAAGCAGGATGTCAAATAAAGATCCCCCAAGGGGTAGCAAAGGCTCCACCTCAATAGGCTCCATGTGGAGAAGATCCAGTAAAGGATCAGAAGGCAGGGAAACCACAGGGGGCTGAAATCGAAGAATAGCTGCCGGCCTGTGAATAGCCTGTGCATAGGCAGCACTAGCCTCAGTTGCCATTCTGCGGGGCGACAATAAACCGTCAGTAGGAGACGGTTGAAGACTAACCCGACCACTAGACAGTAGAAGTGGAGGAACCCGAGGCTGGTCTGAAGGCCATGCAACACTAGGTACCTGCACCATGGGACACAGAGATGACCTCGGATCCGGGGAGGCCAAAGGAACGGCCACCTCTTGCAAAGGAGGAGGCGTAGGCGCCGGCGTCGACCGACACCGTGTCAGAGTCGCATCGACGTCCGAGGAGTCCAGAAGAACGTTAACCTCATGCAAAAGAGGAGGCGTAGACGCCGGCACCGGTGTCGATCGACGCTGTGTCGGAGTTGCATCGACGTCCGACGAGTCCAGAGAAACGTGAACCTCATGCAAAAGAGGAGGCGTAGACGCCGACACCGGTATCGACCGACGCCAAAAGGGAGTCGCATCGAGGTTGACGACCTCCAGAGGGGACTCGGCCTGGACGCCGTCCGCCAGCGATCCCACCACAATATGCGGGGAGGAAACTCGCCGACAGGGCGTCAAGTCCGACGCCGCCTCAGACATCAGCGCAGGAAGCAGGGCTAGGCGGTGACTGAGGGGGTGGGATGGACGGGCGACTGGGATGGCCCCCTGGGCCATATCCCGTTGGTGTCGTATCGACTCCAGAACCAGAGTCGACGCACACAGCCGGTGCCGAGGACGAATCCGCCGGCAAGGAACGACATGAGTGCCTTCCACCTCTTTGGGACCCGAAGGTGCACCAGGGAGAGGGGGTGACCCAAAGAAAGATTGGAGTGCCTTTGAATAAGCCTCCATTTGGGTCTGCGTCGCTCCAAATCCCAGGAAGGGAGGGTATGTAGGAGACGACTGCCGGTGCCTGGCAAGGAGCGAGAGGAACGGGCCCCATCATCACACGTATGAGGGGAAGACCTCCGCGACTTACGCTTGTGCTTACCCGCCTCAGAACGACGTCCGAGGGAACGACCTCGGGAATGGGCCCGTTCCAAAGAGGGAGAACGGCGACACGAAGGGGCCGGGCCGGACAGCCGTGCGGCCAGCAATCTCATACGACGCTCCCTCAAGAACTTGGGTTTCATTTGTTGACAGGCGTCACACTCTTTGGAGACGCGGTGCACTCCCAGGCACCACATACAGATGGCGTGCAGGTCTGTGACAGACATCTGGCGTGCACAGGTCTCACACGCTTTAAAGCCCGAAGGCATCGCACACTGTTTTGTGACGCCAAAGGCGTCGAGAAGGCCCAAAAAACAGGCCAAGGAACTGCTGGTTTTCCAGGATCCGTGTTGGGACAGGGAAAAGAAGAAAACTGATGTCAGCGCGCCGGAAGGGGCATATATGGCTCCGCTGACGTCACGTCAGTGGACGACGTCAGAGCCAAACCATGCGGCGCCACCTCCCGGCGCGCAGAGGTGCTGCTGCGGAAACTTTTCCGGATCCAATCTGATGTCAGGGGATATTCTAAGTTAAGGGATCTGCGGCTAGATGTCTCTATCAGATATATTCATAACCCACAGGCTGCCTCACAATTCCTGGGAAAGACAAATCAACATCTCCTACTAGACAGCTAGACTCCTCAGAGGCCAGCCTAAGTGACGTGGAGTGAGGCCCAGGGCTTGACTAACCTTCTTGATTCATGACAACTCTTCAAACTGTATCTAACAACCTCAGTTACCGGTGCCTTGATTCTAGAAAAAGTCCCTGCGGATAACCTCGGCCTCGCAGGGCTTTACTGCATGGAGCAGCAGGCCGATTGGGTTTACATTGTACCATGTGAGGAATTTGAAACTGACACTTGTCCCTACCTATTAATCTAACCATACACACACAACCCAGAATGGGGATGACTACTCTCTGCCTCTTCTTACAGTATACTGATCCTGCATGTACACATTGCCCTGGCTCTCTCTACTACACGTAAGGCAAGCACCTCGTTGCAGAGGAGCTGCTGAAGGCTGGCAGACTGGACGTCCTAGAAAACTGAGATACAGATCGCAAGATGTTTGGTTATTATTATGTGTTTGGGAAGTTTGTGGAGGAACTACTTCACTAGCAGGTTGGGGTGGCTGGTATGGGTGAGTGGAGGGCAGGCATTAGACACATACTACCTTATGATCCTGCCTGCCTCAGAGCATACCCAGAGACAAGTGGGACCCGTTACACTCATACCTGCTTACACACCAAATGCCCGAGCCCACTAACCAAACTGGAGGCACTGATGCCACGCAGGGGCTGAGACTAGTCTAAATAACCACAATGCAGACACCGTCCACAAATGTACATGGGCACACTATAAGTGCTTGGAAGGCTCTACCAAGGGCTGAGCCTGCAGGCAAATGTCATGGGAATGTGAAGTGCTGCATTGCTACACTGTCCTAAATGTGCTTATGTATCCAGTAATGATTGATGTCATTCCTTTTTCATTTTGTTTTTCTTCATTGAGGTGCAAAACATTGTTCGGGTTAAAGCTGGCTGAAATGTTACTTTATTTGTTGAAATTAATGAATACATTGACAAAAAAAGGATGGAATCCACAAAATGCTTGCAGTTACCGTGCTTGCCCCTAACTATTCATCAAGACTGCAGAGTTGGGGCTGGAAGAACTCGCAACAGCGGGAGAAGCAAGTTCCTTCTATTCAAATGCACATTATTTTTTCCTCTAGATTGGACTATTTTCTGACGCCTCAAGGTGGGGGTATCTCAGACACTTCCCCCTTACTGTCCACGTTTGAGTAATGATGAAAGAAACTGGTTAAAGGCTGGTTACTTGCTGCCCGGGAATTGAGAGATGTGGTAACAGTGAATTATCTACTAGACATCACAGACCGGCACTTTGCAGAATATGTGGGCACGTTGGACTCTGCTGAAGCATGTAAGAGTGGTAAGAGGGTTTGAAATTGGGTAGTGGGAAATCAGAAGGATGCTCACCAGAAAGCTAAAGAAATTGAAAATGAACTTTCGTTAGAAAAACAATATGTATTGCTTTCAAGCTGTTCCATTAGATGGCACATAGAAATTTAAAAGGAAATGTATTGTGCACTGGCAGATGGTAACACTGGGACCCACAAAATGAAAATCCAGCAGTGTTTGTATGAAGTGGGCAACAAAGCAGGCAAGACTACTGTCTGATTTTTAAGGTGAGTAAGATCGGACAATTGGATTGAGCAAAGTGTTTTCACAGTAAAACTGCATTTAATCAACTTCAATGGAATACACCACGTTTTCAAAGTGATGTAAATAGAACAACTAAAAATGAACAGAAGCCATTTCGCATAAAATAATTTGAATTACCAAGATACATCCTACAGATCTGGCTTTATATGTGTAGGGCCGACAAGGCTGCTGCTTAGTCGCCTACATTGCTGTCTGCACTAGGCACATAAGGATTAGGGCCAGAGAGTAAACCTGTTTGTAGATTCAGAGAAGGCATTTGGTTCAACATTTTTAAGTGGAAGTGTCACACAGCACAAAGAACTAAACGTGCTCTGAAAAATACATCTTACACACTCACCTGTTTCAGAACATCAGCATGTTTTTCTAGTCTTCGAATTAAAGATGAACAGTCGCCTGATATTTTTAAGCTGATCTCACAAAGACACAGAAGCTGCAGCGACATTTGGCAGAGCTCAGTTCCCCATAAACTAGGCTGAGAAATTAGACTTGCAGATAGTTCCTCCAGAAACATAGAAACTTCTGTGACTTGGGTCAGAGTAGTTACCTATGAAAAACATTAATAGGTATTATAGTTAAAGTGTATAAATACATGAAATAAAACATGGCTGGGAATCACAGTAAATTTCTTCTTGCTAGAAATAAGTGGTATATTATTTTATTAGGGCAACTAAGCAATGTAGAACGAATGGAAGGGTAAAAAACAGAAAAGCTCTCAAATAAAAACTGGCTATAATCTAATACAAAATGTAAAACAATTAAAAATACAACATTGTTTTTTTTCAGAACTTTTATACAAGCGTAACGTGGCATTAAGTCACAGATCACTAAGGATCGGTAGATAAAATCACAGAACTCAAACATGGAATTGTTTAAAGTAGACTATGAATGTATTGCAGAAAAAAGGCCACAACACTATACAGCTACATTTTTATGAGTAAGGGTTAATATATAGTGTTTGGAATTAGTGTTACGTCACACTTCTATAGAAAATGATTAGAAGACATCAATAACGTTCAGACGTAGAAATTGCTTGTGTTAATCTGAAGGAGACCTGAGCAGGAGAATAATTCATCTAAGAGAGATTGGAGAATCGAGAGAGAAGGGTGAAAAGAGGAATATGTGAGAGAGGGAAACACGGAAACAGAACTTCTGCTAATCAACCTCTGAGATTTGGCACTGCCAAATTTGCGAAGTACGTCAGCCTGTTCTATCCAGCTAGGTGAAGCTGCCAGCATGGTTTTTAATTTTTAAACTGATTTGGGTGTAAGATAGGGTTTTGGACAAATAAATGTTACTTACCCTTCAAGCATCTATTCGTAGCGTGTAATGCTGTAGATTCGTAGGCTTTGCATACTTCTGCCTTCTAGTGTTGAGCATCGACATTACAGTTTGGTTTTCTTTGAAGGAGCTTTCGGGAGGTCTTCTCCCTAAGTGCACAATGCGCATGGGCACCAACTCTACCCTAGATTGTTTTTCTCTCAGTGGGTGGGAGACGAAAATTGAGCGTAGAGTAAGGCTAATATGATGTGCACTCTGCATTGCTAGTTGCTAAATATTGTGAAATTAAAAACATATCCTTTCTTAGCCAGCTTACAGAGAGTAGGGTGGGTGCATGTCTATCTACAGTACTACATGCTGCGATCCGAGGGTTACAGAATAAGTAACAATTTCCATACGCAGCATGTGTTACTG
The DNA here is from genome assembly GCF_964204655.1 of Triturus cristatus. Classification (NCBI taxonomy): domain Eukaryota; kingdom Metazoa; phylum Chordata; class Amphibia; order Caudata; family Salamandridae; genus Triturus; species Triturus cristatus. The sequence goes on from NC_140581.1 coordinate 992,398,075, forward strand.
TAAATATAAATTATTTACATCAATGGTAAAACAGTTTCCTCCCAGTACTGTCTAGTAGGGATATGATGAAGAAGTTTGAAGTAATGTCCTTAACTCAGTCGGGCCAACCATAGCCTATTGATGACCTAGTATGTCCCCACAGTTAATGATTTGTAAAGGTGTGCGGTGCTGACCAAGGCACTGCTTTGAATATATCAGCTAGTGGGATGTTTACCAGGAAAGCCATGGTGTATTTCTTTTTATGGGTAGTGTGCACAAGGGGGATGCAAGTGGTCTTCGTTTCCCTGGGTGATGTTCCCTCACCCAGCAGGGAGACTGGCAGGACTTGGCCCCCAGTCCTAGATACAGGCAGTCTTGGAGAGCTTCTCTTCCTCACACAGCCCATCTGGCAGACAATGTTTGGGGTTTAAAACTCCCCTTTTTATAGCCCGTTTTCACACACCAAATGTGACTTAGGGTCTAGGTCTTTGAAGTTTCTTGCTGGGGTTCTGCTTCTTTTGACGTACACCCTATTATTCTCTTGTTTCCTCTTAAAAGGATGTCTGTCACAGAAGGAGGTTTGCCATAGCTGATAGTCCACAACACAGGCCATGGGAGTGACTATAGTTCACACCTGGATGCCAGCCACAATGATACGTGGATCAAAAAGTTAACCCTGGGCTCCTAGCTCTGCTCTTTATTCCCCTATTAGCCCCACCTAATTCCTGAGATGTGTCCAGGCTCCTTCCTTGTGATCTCTTACTAAATCAAAGACAATCTTTTCAAGTGCACAGGGGAGCCTCATGTCCTTCCTCCCCTGTGTCCCCCCCTCCCCAGCTCACAGGAATGCAGCAATCCACACATCTCTAGGGGGCAATTCCTCTACTCATGTCATCACCATGCAGGCCTGGGTTTCCCAAAAGTGAACCCAGTGTTCACCATCTAATGTACCATTGCAGGCAGACTCTCACTCATATATACACACAACACATACACACTGTGCATTACTGTTAACTTTATGTATTGTGACACTCCAGGCACACATACATGCAGTACAAACATTAAATCTGTGCGAACTGCTCAGTACCATAGCCTTTCTGCATTGTACAATGGTGTGCTGCTTGCAAACACACACACTGCTAACACACACATTCACCAAGTGCGCAATGCACAACACTTAACAATTCATGTATTGTACTTTTCAAAGGTGAAGATACACCCAGCACACGCTTTAATTGCACACGCACTGCACAGCACTACAGCTCTCATGTAATGTATTCCTCTCCGGGATTTAAATACTCCCCAGTACACACACTCACCATGCACACACTGCACAGTACTGCTCTTTCCCTGTACTCAACCCTTCTCCGGCACACATACATGCAGCGCAGTCTCCATTCCTGTGCTGCACAGCACTTTACATCTAACGTATGTATGTCAAGGGTAAGTTAAGCACACAACAGCAGAACTTTAAAAAGATTGAGTGAGCTGGTAGGCCTCACCCCATTGATATGTTAAAAAGACTTGTTCACCCCTTTTCCTACACATTATAAACCATATTCTGTCACCACCGCGCTTGTGCTGCTTTACTCCTGGTGAAGGCAGTTGCATTCCATAACTATGAGGGTAGCACTTTGGGCACCCCTCCGTGTCCATAAAGTCCGCAATCCGTGAGACAGGCCTGTGTCATGTGGCACACGCATGATCCATGTTTCCCTATGACAACAAAAATCAGCAATAAGAATCCAGACAACATCACAGTTGGGCACTCAGGACAGGGGTACACGTCTATAACCCTGTAAAGGACTTTTATGCCCCAAAACCCTGACACCATAATCTTGAAGAGGGATGTCTTTTTTTTTGCAGAGTTTTACATAGCGCGAACTTGACCCGAATCCAATCAGGTATCAGAGCGCTTACATAGCACCAGTTACGTTACATGAGGACACACATTCATTTTCTGTTAGGCACGGGGTGATTAAGTGATTTGCGCAGAATCACAGGATGTTCAGCGACATTACCGAGACTCGAACCCCAGTTCCCCAGGTCCGAGGTCGAGCGCCCTAGCCGTTAGGCCAACTCCTCTCCCAGCTGTCTGTTGCCTGCTCTGCATGTATGTGGCTATGGTAGCTAAGGGGAGGGACACAGAGGTATAGTCAAGACTTGCCTTCAAAAGGTGTCCATAGTAACAGATGATATCTTGAACCTTGACTGTGAAGGGGTCTTATGGCTCGGAAATGCAGTAACGGACAAATCTCTTCCACTTGGCTCCATGGCATGCATATAGTGGATTTATGTGCCTCATACAATATTTCCATCACTCCAGTTTCAGGTAGGCAAACTCAAAGATCCCAGTTGCCAAACTCGCTAGGTTCAGCTGCTTGGGATCTGGGTGCCTAATTTGGCCTAGTTGCTATATGAGGAGTTTTGGACTGACGGGCAGCTTATCTGGGGGTTGATGCACATCTACAGGAGTGAGTATCAGGGCTATCTGGCTCAAGTTGGGGCCAAAAAGGATTAGGGTCATACCCACTTGCCTCATCTTCCTCACCACATAGGGAATGAGTTGGAGGAGGGAGGAAAAGCATAGGTAAATATCATATAGTGTGTTGCCCAAGGACTGTGGGTACCTGGACGAGAACCTTGGGTATTCTGTGTTTTCCTATGTGGCAAAGACATTTACAGCTGGGGTTCCCCACTGCTTGACTTACCTGTGGAGAACTTGTGGTCGAGTTCCCACTTGTGGAATTGTTGATGAGTCCTGCTTATCAAGTCTGCAAAGTCGTCGTCCACCCCTGAAAGGTGTTCTGCCAGGAGATAAATCTGGTCGCGGATTA